>NC_142261.1:7674337-7976332 GCF_052056855.1 Sturnus vulgaris | reverse complement strand
AATTTATCACATTACAGATAAATAGCAGATAAATAGCCACCATAAATGGTGGCTTCAGCTTATGAGGCTGCACATGATTGGGGTGGAAATAAATCCTTTCTTCTGAATATTTAAAGTGTTGGTGACTAGGTTCATCATAATGGGACAGTTCTATGGGAACTGTTATTCCCACTTTACAGATTTTTATCTTCTCTGGAAAAAGGTCAAGATAATAGAAAGTTCCTGAATTCAGAAGATGTCCCAGTTAATTGCTGGACTGCAAATATAACCGGTTGTTGTGAGGTTTAATAGAAGCTGACAGCCCAAATAGGTTACATTGTGCACACCGGGACAGCACTGCCAGAATGCAAATAATCTAAATTTGGGATGTGCTGTGGAGCTGATCCCGGTCGGACTGCAGGGGGAGCACGGGTGCTCAGGAGTTGTAAAGTGAGATCAGTAATTGCAGCAGGGATGTGCCGGCGCCTGCATTTGCACCTTCAGAGTGGTTTTGTTTGCAAATACTGCAGTGCACACTGTGAGCAGAGTGTTTCTTAGCAGAGTCTGGGGACGAGTGTGCAAATCTGCTGCTGGTGGCAGGCGGTGAACGGTTGGATGGAGGGAAAGCTTGGGAAATGCTTCAGTGTGCCCTGCAAAGGACCCAGCAGTGTGAGTTGATGGTGTTTCCTGCGTAGTCAATCAGTTATTTCGATAGGGCTGCACAGGCAGGTAGGGCTCTGGCTGTAGCCTGACTCTTCAGTCCCACTGAAGTTCAGTCTGATGTGTACCTTTACACTTTTCTGTAGCACGTGTCAAATCGAGAGAGCATTTTTAAAGGGTCACAGTTTACTTAAAGCGAAATGTGCTTTAAGGGCTGTGGCTCAGAGTGTGAAAAGCTGTTAACTAGAGAATACATATTCTCAATGTACCTGCATTATGCATGACATTTAAAATATTATGCACCAGCAAGTGTACCTGACTGCTTGTATGATTAGCTTCTTGCTCATAGAAGTTGAGATAATCCCTTGGATGTTTAATCACGTTACAGAAAGGCTCATCTTTCAAAAAGTGTGACATCAGAAATAAATCCAGTGTCCTTTTAATGTTTCAACTAGGCAATATTTCAGTTTTGCTCCCCTCAGCTGAGGCAATGGAAGCTTAGCTGTGTTAGTGTGGGGAAATCTGATACGAACAGAAAGATGACTGTGTGGGGAAGGTACCCTGGAGAGGAAACTGATTGGATCTTTATTCCAAATATGCAGCGTTTTTCCTCAGTGAATCCATGTGATTATAGTTGAACCATCAGAAAGCAAAATTAGTCATCCTTTTCTAAATAACATAAACCTTTTGCTAAGAAAATGCTTGAAGGACTGTAAGTGAAACAGCAGCTACAAGAGAGGAAATCCTGGGATATTATCGTTTAATCTGTGCAAGGAAAGATAACGTATTTTCCATCAATAAGCAGCCTTGCTTGAGAAGCAATAACTGATCTATCAAACATTTTAAGAGACTAGGAGCTTTAACTTAGGCAGCATCTATGAGTAAATATTGGCATTTTGCCTTTCTCTATTCTGCATGGCTGCTGCTGACCAATCTTTTGAAAGGAAGTAAGATTCTGCATTGTGGCAGAAAAAAGGCTCAGGTCAGTACAAAGGAGGAGCCAGGAGGATTGTTGATAATGATGAAATGGCCCATAGGATTCTTTCATTTCTTTCCCAAATCCAGGTTGTTCTGCTTCGCAGTTATTTCTGGTTTTGTTTTCTGCTTGTGTCCGACCTCACTGGTCTATTGTAAACACCACAGGTAAGAGCTAAGAAAATTACTGGAGCCCAAGTGCTCTTGGAGATGGTGCCAGATTCCACTTCTGCACTAGGTTATTATCTATTTTGGGACGAGGAACTGCTAATGTGTTATCTATACATATGCAGTAGCAACAGTTGTAATGAGTACTTGCTCAGCATGTGGTATTTCAAAGCTCCCCGTGCAGCATTTGAGTTCAGTGTTTCTAGAGGCAAATAAATGGTGCTGTGTGTGGGTATGGACCAGGGCTGGGGATGCAGGAAGGTCAAAGGGATTGGGAGGGAAAACTGTGCAAAAAGGATGTCATTACATATGCATGTGCTGCAAGAAGATCTTACTGATGACCCTAATTGACTGAATTATATGTCCATTTTAATAATGAAAGTGAGAAATTTTAAAGTTTTACATCCGGTGGTGACAGTACCATCTCAGAAACATCTTGTTGTACCATATATATCTCTGCTTAGTTGTAGAAGAGCCTTGATGTGGTCAGGCATTTGAATTCCTCTGAGGTCTCCTTTTCTAACTGGATTTTTATATTTTATTCTGCTTTACCTAGTCACCAGGTACCTGGACATCTCAACACAGTAAGACCGATTAAAAGAGTATCAAAGAAAGTTCTGGGACTCAATTACAGAAAATTGGTGGGATGTAAAGCCTCCTTGGCTAGTATGATTATATTTTTATATGAAATAGTTGAGGCTAACAGGAATGTAGGCTTGATTACTTTTTAATTTCCTAATAATGCAGTAGTGAGCCTGAGTAGGGACAAGAATCATATAAACACATCTGAATTCTAATTAAATTACCATATACTTCTCATACAGTAGAAGTTATGATAATTAGATGCTTTGTCATTCATATAAAAAAGACCATTGAAAACGTACTAAAACTTGTAAGGATTCAGAGTCCAGATTTTAGAAAATTAGGTATCTTTTACTGAGACTTTTAATTAGACTCAGGCTGTGATATTTTGCATGAATGTGTAGGCAGGTTGAACAGAAACACTATTTCTTGAGCCTATTTATTGGTGTAGCTGGGAATGGAGTTCTGAGCTCCTGGAAAGAGTCGAGTGAATGTAGGAGGCAGCGAGTTCCTTGCTGTGGGTCACAGTCACTGTGATCCTCCTTGTGCTGCTGCTTCCACTCCAGGTGTGTACCTGCATGCAGCTTGCTTTCCCCAAACTCTTGTTTTTCAGTTATTTGGAATTGAACTTGGAAAGATGTCACAAATTCTCCCTTTTGTTCTTCCATGTCTGTTATGGAGGTGCTGACAGGTAGATTGATGGGAGCTGAAAGATTATTACTGGTGTTGTGGGAGCTGGATACAGGATGTGGAATTCTGCAGCTTAAAAGATAATTGCTGAAGGATTTTCTGCACTCCAAAGTGAATGGGTTAACTCCAGATGAACTTTCTGAAACTTCTGATGATTGCAGCATTTAGAAAAAAACTCAGACTTGGTTGTTGCACAGGCTGATAAAGAAGACAAATACCTTTTCCTTTGTGCAGTACCCACAAATCAGACTCCAAGTCAGCTGGGAACACCAATGGTTGTAGAGACCCAAGGAGGCAGTGTTTTGTCAGTTCACTAAACTAAAAGATGAGTTGCTGTCACCTCTCCCCATTTGATAAAAGTAAATGTTAACAACAGGCACCACCCTTATATTCAATTGAATTCACATTCTTTCTTTGTGAATTGAATGAATTTAATGTTCCTTGTAATCGATGTTATTGATTCTCTTCTAGTTCTGCTTATGATAACGTCAACAAAGTTCGAGTTGCTATAAAGAAAATCAGTCCCTTTGAGCATCAGACGTACTGCCAGAGAACTCTGAGAGAGATCAAGATCCTGCTGCGCTTCAGGCACGAGAATATTATTGGAATAAATGACATTATCAGAGCTCCAACTATTGAACAGATGAAAGATGTGTATCCTTTCAAAGCGATGTTTGGCATCATTAGAAATGGTTGCCACATCTCTTTTGATTGTTTTTTTCCCTTCATGCTCTTCCTTCCTAAATATTAATAAAAGTTGGCTTCTGTCATTGTAAATCAAAAGGGAAATTTATTTGATCAGTTTATAGATTTGATGGAGATGAGCAATAGTTTTATTCTTTCTTTTCCAGGAAAACAGAAAGATGTTAACTTCTATCTTCCCAGGCAAAGAACTTAACATTGTAGAGAAGATTTAGTTTAATCACATAATTCTAAAACTATATTTGCTCTTAGAGCTGCTGTTAGAACTGGTTGCTTTGAGGAGAAAGTAAAATGGCCAGACTCTGCTATAATTGTCTCAAATTTTCTTGAGTTAAGGGGGAAGAAAATTTTACTTAACTCAATCCTGTCAAAACAAACAAAAAAATCCCTACTTCTAATTTTCATTGCAGTCTTATTAAAAAATCATCTGAGTATATTGGGATTTAATTTTGGTAAGAGAAAGACTGTTGTGTTCAGTATAGCATAATAAATATATATAGTAGAGAAGAATAGCTGAATTTTTTAAATGGGGAGATGGTAGAGGAAAATGATCAGAAATTTTGAGATCTTCTACATTCCTGCTTTTATGCAACTGCAGACAAGTATCTTGAAAGCTTATTACTCATTAACCAAAAAACCACCCTTTGTTTCTTGGCAAGCAGGATAAGAATCAGATGAAATTAAGATTAAAAAGTCAAGCTCTACTATGAAGAAATAGAGGTTTATGATGATTAATTTGAGAGGATCACATGCTGGTGCCTCTTTATTCTATAAAGGGCTGCATCATTTAACAGGATTGATTGGATTCCAAACTTCTAAAGCAAGAATCAGCTACATGGTTTCATAATTGTGATCAGACATATAAGATAGAAAAAATGTTGTAGAAGTTTCCTTGGGTGCTGTATGTTGATATCTGCCATGACACCGAGTTTTTTTGCTGCCTTACATCTGCTGCCTCACAGATACATTGTGCAAGATCTTATGGAGACAGATCTTTACAAGCTCTTAAAGACTCAACACCTCAGCAACGACCACATTTGTTACTTCCTTTACCAGATTCTGAGAGGGTTAAAATATATCCATTCAGCCAATGTGCTTCACCGTGACCTCAAACCTTCCAATCTGCTGCTTAACACCACGTGTGATCTCAAGGTGAGCTGAAATTTCTTACAGATTTTCCTGCCATGGTCTTCATCAATGAACTGCTCTAACCATTAATGTGGGGTTTTTACTGGGTATTAATGCGATCTTTATCCCGGAAAGATTGCCAAAACGTTATTTGGTTTGATAAAATAATTATCAAGATTTGAGTGACTAAGAATTTGTTAGGCTGCTGTAATGAGTGCATCACTGTTTCCATCTGGAGGCTGACTTGGAAACAGCCTCTTTGAAAGCTGGGTGAAAATACTGATCTGAAGCAGTACTGATCGTGTTCACCTCAAAAGTAAACTCAGAATTGTGTATGTTTCAAGATTTGGTTTCTCTGTTTACACTGTTAATGTTTTGTTGTTGGAAGAGGGCTTTGTATTAGTGGGCAGCTAAAGCGGCATATGAGATTCAGTGCTGATTAAATGCACAGCAATTTACAGCAACTTACAGAGGGAATGTTCCTAATTTGCATTTCCAGTGATGAGCTCTGTACTCGTTAATACTACAGAAGGATGAGCTTAGAGCCGTTATGATTCTTGGAAAATGTCAGCTCAGTGCTTAGTGGCATTCAGAAAAGCAAACCAAGTGTGAAGAATTGGAACAGAAATAGAGAATAAAACAGAAAACATGCCATTCTGTACCTTTCAGTTGGTTTTGAGTCTTCAGTATGATCATAGTTATCATACTTCTCCCTGTGATATGAGGAGAGCAGGATTTCAAAGTACTGCTCCATATCACAAAGAGCTGTTTAGCTTGGATCTCCTCTGCTGGAAGGCACTGCATGAGGAACAGAGGAATCCAATAGAGCTTGATAGCACTGCTAACATTGTCAGTGCATAGGGAGCAGCTGTGCTCACTGCCCTTACCTATGGAGAAGGCTGGGGGGCAGGAAAGGAGCAGGTGGAGTTTACTTGCAGCATTGTTAAGCTGTGGAATTTGGTACCACAGAGCACTGTAGATATTGCAGTTTTTAAAAAACCACCAAGCAAGTTAGCAGAAAGTACCCTTTATTGAGTATTGCTTGTGGTTTAGAGTCCCACAGTGGCAGATCTGTGGAAGATGAGAGAGGCATTGGAATACGTTCCCTTTTACACTGTACATCGTGTATTTGCTGCTGGCCACTGCTGGAGGGGGATTGCAGAGTTTACCGTGTTTGATCTGAGGTGGTACAACTGTGTTTGTTGAATGCTGTGTTGCTCCGAATTACCCTTTGTTTTTTAGTGTAACTCTAACTTTCTCAACCAACAAACCACAAAACAAGAATACTCTCTTCAAAATGTGAACCAGTTGTGGGCTGTACAGGTTTGTCACAATTCCAGGAGTGTCACATAATTCCTTGCTGTTCGTGTGCTGGTCCCTTCTAAAGACTGGCTACACGATCAGTTCCATCTACATAATGAAAACTCACAATTATTAAAACAATGAAGAATTGTTATCTACAGCAATAGGCATGAAAAGAAAGTGATGAGGGAGGGATTTTTTTTTTAAGGAAAACTAGAAGTTAGTGTCTGTTTCAGGATTTTACAAATTATTCTAGAGATGCAACTATTTGTACCACCATCTCATCAGTAACAATTAAACTTAATGTCTCTGCTTTTATACAAATACACAGAGGGACAGGCTACTCAACAATACAACTGCAGATATTTCAGTATGTTAGTAGTACTGATGGTGTCATTTCATTTGCTTAGTAAATGGTCGAGTGTACGTGATCCTCCTAAATCTTCCCATCTGCTTGATAGCTTCATCCAATTTTAAGCCATCTCTGTTTAAAAGAGCCCTGATACAGATTGCAAGAACATTGTTTTCAAGAAGTGGAAGCTAAATATATAAATAGGATGCTGAGTTTATTTATTTATTTATTATTTTAAAAATTATTTATTTAGCTGGGAAGTAATTTCTTCTGTCTCTCCAAGTCATGAAGCACTGACTTGCACACCTAGGTTTTTCATTATGCAGTTTTTTATTCTCTGCCATGACTTAGTAAAAATGCTCAAGCATTTTTTTTATATTGCTCTCAGATGATTTATTTTATTTTTGTTGTTGTTTTCCTTCACGTGGAGAACCTAAAAACCAGCTCCTGGTGTTTTTCGTGCTGCACATGATCATTTGTACGGCATAGTGGCCCCACAGCCCCTTCCAGCAGGGCAGCTGCTCTCAGTGTGTCACTGTTGGCACAGGGTGAGAAGTGTCTGCCCTCCCCAGCCACAGGCAGAGCTGTGCCCGTCCCTCTCCCGGGGCTGCAGGCAGAGCCCTGCGTCTCCAGCGTCCCTTTCACTCTGTGCTATGGCTCCTGTCAGCTCTGCAGCCAAAACCTTTTCTTTGCAGCTTCAACCTTGAAGTCTTTCTCACTAATGGTGTTTCTGCTTTTCTGCTTAACCTGTTTCTGCTCCAGTCAGCGGGGGCTTTTTGTCATTTTAATGAGCTCTCTTTGTCATTATTCTTCCTTTCCATCCCAGGAGCATTTTTCTACTTGAGTTGAGAGATTCAGAAACATCTTCTGTAATTCAGTTCTTGCTTTTCACTGTGGACCAGAGAGTGTCTTTCTTCTTTTGTTTTAATAGTAACAAACCCTAGCGCTTTGCTTTTGTGTAATACTGAAATTCTGCTCAAGTCTCCTTGCCTGTAATCTTATCTAGCTTTTTCTGATGTTAGGAGGAAGAGATTACAACAATTTTGCCTGCTGCATAATTATTTTCTGAAGTCTCTAAGCTGTCCTCTACAGTTTCTTCATTTGTGTCTTTAGAGGAAGCTCTTCTGATTATTTGTACTGAGTCTCTGTGTAAGCTGCTAATTGCACACAAGGCAGCTGCTCTGTTCCTGTAGCCCGGGAGAACTTTGCCATACTTAAAAAAGGTTCATTTTGGGGTTGTTTTCTAAGGATTCAGGGAGCTGGGTTTATTCTTTTAATATGTAGCTAAAGTAATGGCATGTAGCTTGGCTTATGACATTCATTATTTCCTTTTCTTCAGACCCTCTGTGTAACAGTCAGCTGCTGAATTTTGCCTTTCAGATGTAGCTTTTAGTCAGCTGAAATATTTCTTCCCTAACTGATCTATCAGTTATTTCACTGACAGGCTGTCCCTATAGGAAAATTAAGAAATATCTGCCAGGGCAAAGTGAGGTTTCTGTGGTTTTGGTAGGATTTTCCATTACTGACTTTATTGACTACAGCCTATTTTCACTTCACATTTTCAATATAATCACTGTACACAATTGACTATCTAAGAGTAAATATTATAAAACAAATGTAGCAGAGGAACCTCCCACTGTTTGCCACTCCTACATTTGATGCCTGCTCTTTCTGAGAGTATGTATTCTTTCATGGAAATACACTTCGTGTGGCAATCATAACCTGCTGTTTTTTGGGGGGCAGCAGAAACCTGTGAATGTGTCTAATGTGCCACTCAACAAACTTGCCATTGACCTTTGGGATGGTAAGAAAGGAACAGCTGCTCTGCTCTACAACAGTCTGACTTCACATTTTCAATTTTCCTTATTTCTCTCTAGACACTGAACAGCTCTGAAAGCCATGAAGCCTCCTTACCAGAGCATAACTAAAAACACCTTTTTCTTTTTGCTGAACTCGCTAGTCTAAATCAGTATTTGTTTTTCTTTTCATCGTTAGATAAAACCATTTTCCTTATAAGGGATTGAGAAATATTTTCTTGCTTGTGTTTGTTTTTGGGGGATTTTTTTTTTTCGTCTTTTAGGCTTATGCTTCCTTCAACAGCCCATAATCTCTCCAGTCTACCATTATCTCATGATTGGATAGGTTGTTTTTCATGCAAAGAAGCAGTTATGATGATAGCTTTTGTAAAATAGGGTGTTGAACTTGGTTACAAATGTGTTGGTTGCTAATAATGTTTTCTGGAAGTCTTAATTGCTTTTCTTCTTGTTTTCTGGTGAGTTTCTAAGAGGTTGGAGCAATGTATCTTTGCCTGTTTGGCAAAGGTGCTGCAAGCAAGCCCATAGTGGAATATAAATTGTGAACTGTTCATTCTTCCTGGCCCCTGAATGGCAGTTGGATATTCTTTGTAATTGATCCAAAACATTTTTCTTCACCTTTGTGCAATAATTTGCTTCTGAAAACATAGGTTGCCATCACTGTGTTTGTGGGTATTACCCACACCCCGAGTCATTGATTGGGGAATGGTGAATTAGTAATGCTGTAATATTGGAAATGTGTGTCTAATGTGCCTTTTTTTTATTTACTTCTCTAAAACCAGATTTGTGATTTCGGATTGGCTCGCGTTGCAGATCCCGATCATGATCACACAGGATTCCTGACAGAGTATGTGGCCACACGTTGGTACAGGGCTCCTGAAATCATGCTGAATTCTAAGGTAAGGCCTGCACTGAGCTGCTGGGGTGCTGCTGTGGCTGCTCCTTCCATTGTGAGCTCCAACTCTGCTTCCCCCTTCTGTGCTTTTAGGATCAGAACACACTCACAGGCTTGGAGAAAAGTGGGCAGGGGTTTCCAGTGGAGCTCCTGGCTTTCAATAAATTGTGATTTCAGAATCAATTGTTGGGTAATAGAACTGAGTAATCACGTGCTCAGCTTCCCACACGTGCAGTTCCTTGCCAGTCATGAGACTGCCTCCATCACCTGCTGTGCCACTGAGCAGGGCAGGAGTGGTAGGAATGAGCACTCTACTGCTGCCTCCATCAATGCTGCAAATGTTGCCTTAACGTTATCTTGACATTTTAATTTAGGTTTAGAATGTATAATGAGGGTGAATCTTATTCTGAATGAAAGCATGTCATCTTTCTTATGTGTCAGTCTTAATTGCATCCCCATAGTCTTCATGAAATCATTCCTTTGGTTTTTGTATATTTGAAATGACTGTTGTGTTCTGTGGCTGTTTTAAGGTGCATCCAGTCCCTGTGTGGGTGGTGGGTGTCCTTCAGAACCTCTGTGTTCACTCTCACAGCCAGACACTTGGTAGCAAAACACCTGGGTGACACCTGGAATATTATATTATATTATAATATATTATATTCTGGGATGGCTGTTGTTCCTGTAGGATTTACAGCTTTTCCAGTTGCTAGGTTTGTTTTATTGTGGCAACAGCATGTCCAAATTTCCAAAACCTTTTAGTTTAAATTTGTTATAAAATTAGGTAATCTCAACAATTTGCAGTTGGTAGCAGATTTAGCTAAACTTAAAGAACCCTTGTGGAAAACCGTATCTTAGAGACTTCAGTTCTTGCTACCCCTTCAAAGTAGTGTTTTGATATATGGTTCTTAATTATTTCATTTGTACAGAAAAACCAAACAGCATGAACAAGCATGACTCATCTAAAACAGAAAAATATTATTGGTGTGCACTTTCACAGTTTAGTAAAGTAACAGGTTGCTGCTATTATGCAAAAATTTGACAAAAATGTGTTTCTGCTTCACTTGCAGGGTTACACCAAGTCTATTGACATCTGGTCAGTGGGCTGCATTCTGGCAGAGATGCTCTCCAACAGACCCATCTTCCCAGGAAAACACTACCTTGACCAACTTAACCATATCCTTGGTAAGCTTTATGGAAAAGCAGCATTCCACATCCATATGTCTCTCCTTCATGTCTGCCAGCTGGGCTGCTCTTTCCCCACTGGGTCACTGTCTCAGGTGTGGATCTGCAGGTGTGTCTGCTGTCCCCTCTAGTTATTTTTGCAGCAATTGCTATGGGTAATCATTGTTTTGGGGACAACTAGAGACTACTTACCAATTTATTGATTACATCAGCAGATATATTTTTAAAACACAATTAAAAAAAATTAAAGCTAATATATTAATAAGTCCAGGCCATATTGTAAAAAGATTCTATAGGCACACCACTTACTGGGATCTTTCTTAAGAGATTATAGATCATTAGAAAACTCAGATCCATTTATTTACTTAAAAAAAAAAATTAATAAAAGTTTCTAAAAACTCCTTAGGTATTCTGTATCCTTAAAACATTTGGTCTGAAATCTCTTTCCCAGCAGTTTTAATACTGAGTTTTAGCAGATATGATACAGCTGTATTAAAGGGCTTTTCATAGAATGCACTATTGTTTGTATTCATATTTTTTAGGTATACTTGGATCCCCTTCCCAAGAAGATTTGAATTGTATAATAAATTTAAAGGCCAGAAACTACTTGCTTTCCTTACCACACAAAAACAAGGTACCATGGAACAGGCTGTTTCCAAATGCTGACCCCAAAGGTATTTTATACTCTATTACATTATCAAAGTCAAAGCAGGATGGGAGCTTTTATAACCTAAGAATTTATGTTTATATTGGAAATAGAACATGCAGGTGCCTTAAAATAGCACTGCAAATCTAATATAAAATCATAAACCAGCACAAAGCCCTCACACTAGTTTATCTTTTCACTGCATTTTTTAGTAACTCTAAGATTACCTGTTGTGGAGTTTAGTCTTTAACTTACATGTGAAATCCAAACTCTTGTCACTGTCCTTGGAAGCACAGGACATTATTCAAGTTCAGAACATCAGCACTGGATTTCAACCCCAGCATCAAACAAGTCTTGAACTTTGTTTCTAACATCAGGTAGGAGGCAGCTGCTTGCTGCTGCCCTGGGTAGAGTTTGTGCAGACTGTGCATCAGCTGTAGGTCAGACAGGGTCTAGTCAGTGAGTGGAGTCCTTAGGTACCATGAGAGCTTAACATTTCATGGGTTAAAATATTTAGTTAGGATATGTGGAGCAAAAGTTACAAAAGCAAGGAATATAATAATAGTTAACCTTTCGTAACAAGGCTTTAGTAAAGGGTAAATATGATTTTGTTTTGCTAGATAGCTATTAATTTACCTTTTATATTCAACTTCATACAGTTTAAGGGTGGTTGTTCATAGTACAGTGCTCTTTTACCTGCTCTAGCACAATTTGTAAGTCACTTCTTTTTTAACTGATGTGATAATTTACTCTTAGTGGATATGATCAGGTACTGAATTACCATGTAAAAGCTGATTTCTGCAGATGGAACTGTATGGAGTAGATGATCCCTGTCATTGAGGAAAACAGCAGTGATTTATTCTGCTTTTATAATAGTTCTGATCAGTGTGAGATTCCTCCCCGTAGGCTTTGACAGCACAGATGACGGCAGTGCTGGTACCTCAGCTGAGGGGGAATGTGCTGTTGGGTGCAGCACATTGGCAGTGGCACCCGAGGGCAGCTGTGCCAGGGCAGCTGTGCCAGGGCAGCTGTGCCAGGGCAGCTTTCAGGGCAGGAGCAGCGCTGTGCCCCACGTGCCCCGGCTGGGGCTGAGTGCAGGAGCTGCCAGCGCTGAGGGAACCACAGCAGAACTCAGTGATGGTTACATTGCAGGTCTGAGGCTTTTGGAGCTGCCCTCGAATGCACGTGGGTCTCCTGTGCAGGGCTGGGTTCTGCAGAGCCTGGAGCAGCTCACTGCAGTGGGAGGGTGATGGTGATGGTGATGGTGCCTCCTCCCTCCCCAGGCTGCTCTATGACCTGAGGTCACAGGTGTGCTCCTTATCTTGGTGCAAAGCTGCAACTGCTGCACTGCAACAAGAAGCCTCTGTTAAAGTTCTGGTTCATAAATTATGTGGTGAGAAGAAATGTGATGGAATTTAGGATACTGCAGATATTCTAAGGCTTCTTGCTCCTGTATTCAGTGTTTTCTCTTCTTGGAAAAGGAAAATGTGTTACAGGCAAAGTAGCTGACCAACTGCAGTAGCACTGATTTGTGATGCCTGTCCAGAGTTTCATCAGACCTCACTCTGTGTCTTACTGGATCTTCAGGTTCTTTATGGATTCTTTACGAGTTGTCTTCAACAGATTTTGCCTGAATCTCATGAATATAAATGTATTTGCCTCTTCCCTGGAGAGTATCTTCTGTGCTGCTGGTCGTGCCAGAATATTTCACTGTGATGATCTAGAACTCCTAATGACTTCTGGATGATATTTTCATCCCTAAACAGCCAAGTTTTCTTTTCAGAATAAGAACATATTCATAATTACTTCTTTCAGAAAAGTTCCATCTTAGTTTGGATTTTGGTGCAAAAATCCAAAGCATTTTTCTGAGGGAAGAAAAAGTCTCATCTCTTTAATTTCTGTTGTACCAAAGGATTCCGTGTTTCTTGTATTGCCATCCCTTGTGGGGCTGAAGGGCTTTGGCAGGGTAACACCCCCTGTGGAGCAGGCGGTGCCCAGGAGTGCAGAGAGGGGCAGGCACGGCCTCTGTGCCCGTTACAGCTCCCAGCTACAGCGGGGGGCTCCAGGGGTGCCCTGCCTTTAGCACAGACCTTGGCTAGTGGGTATTGTCTGGGTAAGGTCAGGGTTTGTAACACTTCTGTGGAGTGTGTATTAAACCCTTGCTCATTTTTTTCCTCTTAGCACTTGATTTGTTGGATAAAATGTTGACCTTTAATCCTCATAAGCGGATTGAAGTGGAGCAAGCTTTAGCCCATCCATATCTGGAGCAGTATTATGATCCAAGTGATGAGGTAAAGACATTGTTAAAATGTAAACTTTGATAAAATGATCCAGCTGATTATTTTATACTTTAGTTTAAGGGTAATATGTCTTCTACACTAATGGAATTGAAGAACAAATTGCATCAATTTACCAAAATTTGTATTTCTCATTTTAGTACAATACTTAGGAGATGCTGCACAATAAATAGATACTAAGGTGCCCTCCCTCTCCAGAAAATGGAGATTCTCAGCTCATATGTGGCCTGGTTTCATAATGTCTGAGGTAAAGGAGGAGAATGACTGAGTTTGCCATCAGATTGTGCTCTAAAAACCCTGAATTAGAACTGGCTGTAGTTTATGTACAGTTCTGAGGAGATTTCTGACTCCTTTTTGTGAAGAAATAGGGGAGGAGGAAATAAGCTAGATATGTTTATTCCAAGAAATAAAAATGTATAAGATAATTGTTTTCTTCAAGTGGATACTGAGTTATGAGCCTTGAATAAATATTTCAACTTTGTGGTTTGGATTTGAGTAGGTACTTACTGTGGTTGATGTGAAATTTGGTAAATTATTACATAAAGCACAAATAGGACTAATAGGGGAAGTTCTCCCTTGAAGACTGCTCAGTGTTAGATATTTTTGTGAAGGACATTTTTAGATTCTTTTCCCCATCCATAAAAGGACTGCATGAAATTCAACAGCGCAGTGACATTAAAGTAATCTCTGTTTTTTTGTTTTTTTTTTTTGTATTGTTAAGCCTGTAGCTGAAGCACCCTTCAAGTTTGATATGGAGTTGGATGACTTGCCGAAGGAAAAGCTGAAAGAATTGATTTTTGAGGAAACTGCAAGATTCCAGCCAGGATACCGATCTTAAATTGTGCATAGGTAAAGTCACAGCAATGGGGGATGCTCAGGCAGGGGGAAAATTTGGGACTTTGGTGCTGCTGGTGAAGTGTGAAGGACTTGCCTTTCCCAGTGCCCAGTGATTTCCTGTCCAAGGAACTGACCCAGTCCTGTCCTGTTTTTGAGGAAAGTTTCTGTTTCCCCACAGCATTGAAGTGTCACATGGAATCCAGGCAACTGTCTGAGGTGTTTACCTTGTTTGTAGGTTACATTTAGGGAACAAGAATTGCATTTCAATAGTCCTGCTTAGAATAAAAGCAATGGTAATGCTTTGAAATGCAAATTTGTTAAAAAAACATTTTAAGGAGCAATGTTCTTCATATATTACAGATGCATAATTTTGTCATATGGCTTCAAACACTTTTTAAAAAACTTCCTCCTATATGTAATGTACAGAGGAGAAATCTCTTAAATTATTTTAAAGGAAAAAAACCCAGACATGAAACTTTAGTATGAATTATCTTTAGTTTTAAGTAGCTCCCAAATAGTGTGAGTAAATAAGAATAGGTATTTAAATATTCATAAATTATTTATGACTAATTTTCCTAGTATTTTGATGGTCTAAAAGTTTAAATTAAAATGAAATTTACTGATATTCACTGGCTGACTTTTTTTAAATCAATGAGCTTAATTGATCTTCCTGTACCACAAAGCTTGCAAGTCTCAGGAGTTTCATATCAAATTGGTCAAACACTGATTTGACTGGAGTACCTGTGAAACTTCTGTGATACTAATGGGGAAAGTATCCAAGTTTTATGAGTGGAAAGGAAAAACAAGCCAAAGGCAACAGGCTGCCCTGGGTTGCCTGGTTTGTGCTGTCCTCCCTCAGAGCAGCATTCTGCAATCTCAGCTTTGTGTGGGCAGTTCCAGCAGGAAGGTGAAGTTTTGAGCCAGGGCGCTTCCTTGCTGCCAGAAATCCACGGCTCTGCTGGCAGCGTGCTGGAGCTTTGTGGCTTTGCTATAAGCAATAATTTTTCTGCACTAAAAATGAGATTTCAGTTTCTACATTGCATATATCCCCAGGTTTTCATTTAATGATGAATTAATAGGAAAGAAAAAAAAAAAGTGGGGAAACTTTTAAAAATGCAGTTTTTACTTTAATAGGATAACTGCTGTTGCTACTGGCTTGAATATTTAGATGTATAGAAGCTCACACATTATCAAATTTCAATTTTTACAAATACTGCATTTTGTTTATTTAAGTTTGTTAGATGATATTGGAGCTGTTGTAATAATTAGAAGGTATGGAAATCTGAGGTTCACACACTAGTTGGCATTGTTAATAGAGCAGACCTGGGACACAGTAACTGACAGGTGTTAATGTCTCACCCGTGTTTTCTGTGTGAGAGCAGAGCTGTGGATGCACACATGGTGGAAGAAAGTTAGATAGATTTTTAGCATCAAGATGAAGCCTGTTCCTGGTAGACTGTAGTCTCAAGCAAGGACAGTGAGTGGTTACTGCTGTGGTAAATCATGGTTTGTGATCTCTTGCTTGCCTCGCTGCCCAGACCATACTTACCTAGGTTGTATTAGGGATTAAGGGATAAAAGGATTAGGGATAAAGATATCAGTGATCCGTTGCTAGCAGAAGTTTCTGGTTTGATAACAATGTTACCTTCAGATGCTACTATGCAGAGTTGATTTGGCTGGCACAATGCTGAAATTGAAATATTGTATTTAGCTGGATAATATGCTGGTAATGTGGGGTTAGGATTGCCAGCTGTGCCACAGCACGACAGTTTGAACGTGGCTGCTTGACACCCTAGTGAGGGCCAGTCCCCAGGAGCTGGCTTCAAATGCACAGTAACAGTGTCCTGCTGTGCACTCCTTTCCCCTGCACACTCCCCTGTGCTTTATCAGCCAGCTCTTCTCACGGAGATGTTTCCCGAGATTCAAAGTGTCCCCTGGGCTGTGGGTTTTGGAATTGAGAAGCAATATGAAAATAACAGATTTTTGGTTCAGACAAACAATGTACTTCTTTGATTAGTTATGTTTAATCTTCATAATATTTTGAAGAATTAATAGTTTAAAATTGAATGCCCTGATGTCCACTGTTTCCAAATTCTTTTTTAACATCTGTAGATCCTGCTGGCTCTGGCTCATGGTAAACACAGTGTGTACAGAACACAGAAATAGGAAAGGGCTTATTTTAAAAGCTGATGTTAAATTTCCTTCACTGAAATGTGTTTCTGCTCTCTTTTGTAGGACAAGGACTTAAAGGACTGGGCATGCTCAAACGTTGCTGTTCCTCTTCCCAGTTCTTTATTGTTGGTCATGTCTTGTGGCCTCTCTCAGCTTATCCACTAACTCCTTTGAGCCATTCAGGAGGGCGGTTCCTGGTAGTTTTGGCTTTTCATGCTTTCAATGAATCTTTTAAGCCTGAAGAATTGTAATTGACACTCCTATGCGTAATGCCCATTGTTGACCTGTTGCAGTACTGTACTGTACGTGCACCTACTGCTGCCCGTGTTTTAACTGCTTGCTTTCTGGTTTGAAAGATGCAGTGGTTCCTTTCACTCCTGGATCAATATCCAAGAAGATAATTCATTAACCTGTAAGACGTTTACACCATGAACTATGTATTTCTGACTTTACTGAAGTCGCTGGCATTTTTTTTTTAGAAAAGCTACTATTCAGGGCACTTTAAGTCAGTGACATCCCAGATTTTTTTTTTGCACGTCCTTTTTAAATAGAAATGGTTGGTTAGCATCCAGCAGAGTGTACCATTATGCTATGGATTGCAGCATAAGTTGTGTTCATGTTAATCTTGCTTATGCACTTGTTTGGGTGTCCTGTGCTGTACATACAGGTATTCTATCCAGTGTAAGAGCCACATAGGAGCCCAACTTAACTGAATTCATCTGAGAAACATTTTTCCATGTATTGATAAAATTTGTACCTTTTTCTCCCTGCTTTTTCTAAGAGAGATCATTTAAAGTTCACCCACGTTGGAGGCATAGTACTCCCAAAGTTCCTATCATGCAGTAGTGTTTGTACACCTGTGCAAAGGCAAGGTGGCAGCTGCAGCTGCTCTTTGCTCCCTGGGTGCTGGAAGGGTTAACACAGACCACGATGGCACCATGACCCCATGGCCAGTGCATTTCCTGGGCAAGGCAGCCGTATCTGGTGGCAAGCAAGAAACCAAAATATGATGTTAATTAACTCAGTCTACATCCTGCATACCAATGAAATGCTTCAAATGAGGATTGATAGTTTTGACATTTGAATCTAATCACTGACATTCAGATTCTTGCAGAGAGGAACACTGCATCTTCAAATGAGAAAGTTTGATTTTACTTTTGCTCCTACAGCATGTCAGCATCTCAAGTTCATTTCTTGCAACCTACACTATGGTGATTTGTAATCAAGCCTCCATGAGCTCGTGACATGAAGTACTGTTCTGTTGTCAAGTACTATCAAACTTTTCTGATAATGCTGAGTTAGGACAACCAAACAAAGCTAGCACTAAATACCGTTTAAAATTGTATACCTTTTAATGATCTTTTCAAGTATTTGTTACTGAAATTGTATAATGTGGAGTTTACTAGGTGTTATGTTCCAGTGCAGTGCCTCCTTTTCTTTCCCCACTGCTCTCTGTGGTGAGAAATTTGCCTTGTTTAAAATAATTACTGTGCCCTCGCATGACTGTTAAAGCTTTCTGTGCAAAGATGATTGTCTAAGTGCCACATGCCTATGATTGAGAAAAAAAATAATCTATTGTTACCTCTGAGTTGTGTTCAACTGAAATGCTATTCAACAAATAACTTAGGAAAAATAGTTCTATTTTTAGCTTTTCATATCTCTGCTGTCTTTTTCTCATTTTATTTTGGCAGCAGTGAAGAATGGATTGTATAAAGACTGCTTGCTAATATGAACAAAATGCACTTGTAATTCCTGGAAATAAATTTAAATCTTATATCTTCACATTAACATTAAGATTTAGTTTTTGGTTTCCTCTTGGGTAATGTCTTTGAATGGAAATCAGGTTCAATTGCTACTGTAGTACATAAGGATGCTGGCTGGTTAATAACTCCAGGCTTCCTCATACCATTTAGTCTGCTCTTCAGAGAAATCTAGAAAGCCATTAACTTAGACTCCAGTAGATAAGGGTGCTTACAAGATTCCATTTCAAAATTTTCTTTTTCCTATAGTTTAAGTGTTAGTCTGCCAAAACTAATTTTTAATAAGAAGGGTTCATCTTTAAAGGGCATTTTCTATTAGGAAGTTCCTATGGTACATAAATCTCTGTTGTGGGGAACAAATTCGGAGCATTATCAGGACACTGCACAAGTGATCATGGAATCGTGGTATGGAACCTATGCTAAAAACATTTCTATAGAAAAAATATGCACTTGACTGTTGATACCAGTGTAGAAATTTCTCTTGACCTTTCTACACATCTTTACCAAAATGCTTTTCTCACTCAGTTTTGAAAAGTTGAAATATTTCTAGAATCTCTGCTACTTGCATGATCATCATTACAACAGGAATCATTTTTGGCATGGTTGGAAAGATGACTGTTACTGAAATTAGTTTGTAACACCTCCGTTTTAATTTATTAAGGAAGAACTTTGGCAGCTTACTTCACCTTTCTCTTTCCCAATTCTTTTTTTTAATACTTTCTTTAGTTTGGGATGCTTGGGGAGGTATAGACTTACCCTTGCATTCCCTCTGAGTGAGAAGCTGAGGGTTTGCTTTATCTAATGTCTGGTGCTTTTGGGCTTTCTTCCTTAGCTACTTTTGCTGAATCCAATTGGCATCCATCAGGATCCATAACCACATTCATCAGTCTTTTACTGAATTCAGTAAACATTGTTGGGTTGAATTTGTTGATGCGTCAAATGCTGAAGCACGATGGATTTTTTTTTTTTCTTTTGTCAGATTTTGAAAATAGTTTAAAGAAGGTGCCTCTAACAACACTGTGTTAGGTCAGTTATTTCATCATTTTACGTTGGATTCTTTTCTTTATGCAGTTTTTATATTTTTAGAGCAGAGAACAGCAACTCTTAATCAAAGTAGCATGCATATTTCATGGTAAAGATGCTTTGGGAATAAGGAATGTAAACAGTTCACTGTCAAAAACATTCCAACCTTACAGCTGAAGAAAAATATGCAAACACAAAATTCTCATGGATGCTTTGGCAAACAAGTGTCTGACTCTGCTGTCCTGCCTGTGGCCAGACTCTTCTCAGCCCTGTGACACCAGAGCTGGGCCGCGTGCGCCGGGAGCTTCTGGGAGTGGCAGTGGGGACAGAACTCGGCAGTGGCCAAACAAAACCTGAGGAGCTGAGCAGGGCTTTCCTTGCAGAATGAGAGAAAGAAAAACCTGTTGTTGCTGCCCACTGTAATATGCTACGATATATTTATACCATGTCGAAGTTGTTTGCTGAGCAACTGTACTATAGATTTAAACTTTATTAATATATATTTGCTTCTGTTAGTGTAGTTTATATAGTCCTTGGTTATTGATAAATTTATTGTGTTGTTACAGCACAGTGATATGGTATAAATATAGGTCTATACATACACACCATATACTTATGAATTTGGTCCCTTGCATAGTACTTTTATATTTGTACAGCAATGTCTTCAAGCAATCCCAGATTTTAGGGGAAATATTTTTGTAAATGCAGTGGTTTAAACAAAAAAGTCCAAACAATCCTTTTACTAAGTTTTAAATACATTTGTGGTTCAAAATGGTTTAGTTAACAATTGAATTCAAGACACTAAATTAGTGAAAAGTGCACATTAGTAAAGTGAAGCTTACAGTGGTTTTTGTAGCATGTGCTGTGATCAAACCAAGTGACACATCGGCGGAAATGTGAAAGTTGGACTACATGTGTAAATCTAGAACAAATTTCTAAAGGTTGCAGCTGGTTTACTTACTATTGTTGCCTTTTCTCGTGTTGTATCAGTGTAGAGCACTCTTAAAATACTCAAACTGCTTTGTCTTTGCTTTGTACTGTTGGTGCCTTCTTAGTCATGTACCCCACAAGTCCTGCATAGCTAATTTAGTTAATGGTAAGTTTAAAATAAAAAAGCAAAGGAAGATTTTATAAAAAATAAATAAATCATTTTCTGTATGTTCTTATTCATTGTAACAATTAAACATTTATATTGTGACAGATTTGTGATTTGGTTAATCTGTATAGATCAATTGTAAGTAGCAAAGGTTTATATTTCGTCTTATTCTTTTGATGTTGTAAACGTTTGTGATTTTCTTTTTTAAATCAGGTAACTTAATGTTCTGTTTTGTTTTTGGCATCTGAATCTTGTAAAAACAAATGCAAAGAAAATCATTAAATTGTGTCCCTGTATTACCAAACCAGCATAGTTCCGTGCATATCTAGAATGACTGGGACTTTGCTTTGCCCTGAGCTGGTCCATTGGCTGATCCAAAATTGCCCCTCCGTGGAAGTGCACAGGGAGCAGCCTGCAGGCAAGAGCTGTAACTGCTCAACGTGTGTGTCCCCCGTGTAACTGTCCCAGCTTGGAATTAAATTAGGGAAGCCATCAAAAAAACAAACCTCACAGATGAGCTTTCCTTATAGACAGGCAGAAATGTTTTATCTTTGGTGTGAGAAAATTATGAAATCTTGACCTGCTGAGTGATGCAAATCAATTCCAGTGTATCTGATGGTTCATGGGCTTTTTTGGTACTCTTTATGTGGATATTCATATTGCACTGTCCCCACAAAATCTTGAAAATTATTACTTGTGTAATCCTTAGAGGCCAGATGTTTTCATTTCAGTACAAAAAGGTTCTCTGACCAGGGGTTTGAAATGTGGAATTTCTGGGAGCAGTACAAGTAAGTTCATATCACTGTCATGGACTTTTAATTCTTCTTCGAAGAACTGAACTCTTAAAAGGTGTAGCTGGATAATGGCAGCTAAAAACTTCTCTAATTAATATGAAAAGGTAAAAAAATGTGACCTAAAACTAAAGAAAGCTTAACTATAACTGACAGGTCTGTAACAGCTCTGAGAATTGGCTTGTAAAAATTGATCTCTCATTCCCCTCCTTGGCTTTCACTGCAGACTACAGATTTTTTTTCCCCAAGAATAATACAGAATTTAATTTTTGCCATGTTTCTGTGTGTTCTTACATTTTTGTTGGCTGTGGCTGTTCCCCTGGGAGAAGGTGTGTTCACCATAGCATGTGCTTCCAGGAGGGACTTCAGGGTACAACTGCACAGCAGCTTGGCTCCAGGAAGGTTTTGACAAGCAACTGATTGACTGAATGTTGTGATCCTTGTTTCAGTGGGATTAGTTCGAAATACCACACAGATTTCCTGTGTTTCACCAGAACTGGCTGTAAGCTCTCCATCTGTAAGCTTCAGCTGTAGTGGGCACTCCTGAGCTGTTGGGCACATGGGGCAGGGTGGAGGCTGGTGGTTCCAGTGAGCACCCTCAGGTGCTGGGCAGATGCTGCACTCATACTCAGGAAGGCAGGCAAAGAGCTGCTTTTGAGAACAAGCCGTGTTTATTGGGAGAGATTAATGGAGGTCTGATGGCAGCAACTTGTGTAGAACTCTACCCAGGACTTTGCAGACCAAAGATAATTCTGTGTTGTGCATGTTTCATCTTCAGTTATTCTTTCTACTAAATTGCATGTATGTAACACTGAAAAATTTAAAGACGTTTGAGGCATGTAGAAGACTCAAAAAACCATCATTGCATCAATGTATGCTGTGTCTGGTGGTGGTTACCTTGCTCTGATGTGTCCTCTCACCACACGAGTCCAGGTAGCCTCAGAAAGAGTTCTAGAGCTGCAACTCTGCTTCCAAAGGCAACTTGAGTGTGTTTGCAAATCAGCCTGGTGTCAGAGGTGTTCACATGCCCGTTGGAGAGGCAGCCCCACTCATGTGCTGTTTGTGTGAAGCCTGATCTTGGGAGCTGAATGTGAGAACTGTTCTGTAACCCCTCTGGCTTTCCCCTGTAATTTATAAATTACACTGACGACTTTTCCTCACGTGTTTTCTAAAACTGCCTTTTTCCCAGTGCATCTTACTACTGGTAATTTACTTTTCTCTGTGTTTAAACTGAGTCTAAACAAGTTCCACTTGTTACAAAAAAATCTTTCTTCTGTAGGATTTGTGAGCTTTCTGATGATAAACAGCAGACTATTGATCCTGTTAAACTGATGTACCTTGTGAATACTGAAAACTTCCTGCTACTTCCCTAAAGCTGCCTCTCGTTTTCCTCTCAACATGCACACACACAGAACCCATTTTTCCTGAAGTTCCTTCTCTTTCTAGCTGATTAATTAGTGTGGTAGAGAAATGTGTGATCCTTCTAGCTTAGTACAGAGGTAGCTTGTGTTTGTATGTGAAGGCTGAATAGAGACTTGAAGTCTTCCATTCCTCATTTCCCTGAAAAGAGCAAATTGCCAGGGCCTTGGGATTGCAGTGTTTTCTCACCTAAAAAGACAGTAATAAAAATACTTGGATTTCTCTTCCCAGTCTGTGAGTTTGTGTGCAACAGCTGTTGGCTGCTGCCTGCAGCACTGTTCCTCCCTGTCTCCTTGCCTTGCTGCTTGCACTGGGCTGACCTTTGATCTAACTGAGTTCCTCTTCCAGCGACTGCTCTTCCTCAGGGGTTTACACTTTCCATGTTGGGATCTCTCTCCAAAGTCCCTTGTCTGCTGTGGCTCAATGACTTCACTCCTTTGTTCTTACTTTTCCTTACATTGCACGCTTGTAGATTCCTGCAGTCTCACAGCTCTGCTTTTATTTGCTTCTTTCATTTTTTGCCTCTGTACAGCTGAGCCAAGGACACAGTTGTGTTTGACAGAGCTGGGCCGGCTCCAGGCAGCTGACCCTGGAGCCCTGCTTCAGCTGCTGCCTCTGGGGAGAAAAGCCAGACAGTGCAGAGCAGCTCCAGTCCTGGGCCAGCCCCGGGATGGCCCCAGCCGGGCCATTGGCAGTGCAGGGATTTCTTATTCCACCTCGTGAGTTTAGTTCTGATCTTGAACACAGCTTAGAAATAATGGAAGATGTTAATTTCTCTGTCTGTGATGTGTGATCTATGTCTGAAAATTCAGACTTTTTTAGCAAAAAAACCCCAAAACAAACAAACAAACAAAAAAAACCAAAACCAAAAAACACAAAAATCCCAAAGCTGTAAGAGAATGCCATCAAATTTTTTAAACTTTTATATTACTAACAGACTTGAGATGCACCTTTTAGGGGGGTTGTTTATTTATTTTTGTTGGTTTGTTGATGATTTTTTTTGTAGCATCCAAAACTAAATGGCTTGCTGTGAACATCTTTTTCTGCCTTAAAACTGCAAATGCAAAAATTCTGAATATTCTGAATTTTGGCTCGAGACTCACTGAACTGATGATACACAAGAGGTAGGGTTTTTAGTCAAGTCTTTCTCCTAGGTCACCTTTAATTCTGATAGCTAGTACTGAAAAGGAAATTTGGACTAAAAATCCTTTCTTTGTTCCTGGAAGTGTTAAAACAGATATTCTAACTTACAGTTGAGGCACCACAGACTCAAGAGTTCAAACTTTAGATTTTTTAATGCATTCTGTGTTTTTAAAAAACTTTTTGTTAGTTTTTGTACACATACATACCTTTGCAGGATTTCTGAGTAGGTTTGCACAGGTGTGGAGGGGACACAAACTTGCAGGCCAGTTTGCCTACTCAGAAACATTTCGGTGGCTGCTGTGGCTTTCACTGTAGCTCTGTCTTTGGGTTCTGTTTGCCTTCATGCAGTATAAGCGCAGCACTCCAGACAAAAGTGGGGATTGAAAACAAAACCATTTCTTAATCATTCTGTTGTAGCTAAACTTAATATAAACTTCGGTTTGAGGATATGCTTGGTATTTTGGAAGAACTGTGTTAAGCTGTTTTTACAGCTGACTTGGTGACATTTCTGTAAGTAAAATAATGCTGTTGTTCCAGCATGGCAAAGGTCTGCATAATCCATGTGCTCAACTTAATCATTGGTTTTCTTCTTGTGACAATAAATGGCATTGTACCAAAAGCAATATATCCTGTGTGTAGTTAGTAGTGGAAATAATTATTACTGTGCAGCTTGTATTTTCATTGTCTTTGCAGCCACTAGCATGGATTGTGTGCACTGACAGTCACTCCAGTCTGTTAAAGACGTCTGGGGGAAAACTAAGTCCTGAATAACACTTGTTTGCTTTCTGGAAGCTGCTGCTGTGCTTTGAAGCAGAAAAGGGTTGCACCTGATGCTGCATTAATCTTATTTTCTTCTGAGTCTTGTCATCAGAATACATCTAAGTCTAGAGTGTTTCTCCAGATTTGCTCCTCCACATTGTTCCTCTTGAGAAAGGCCCAGGCTCAACACCAGCATCATTAGAGCCAAGGATGATAAGAGAGCAGAAGGGCTTTTTTCTCTGCTTGATTTTGGGATTCTGCTAAACTGTACTCAGCTTTAGAGCACGGCACTGTAAAAAGACTTGTGGAATGCTGCAACTGGCTTTGCTCACCAACTACTTAAGACCAGATAAGACCTCACAGGCAATATGCAATGCTTGGGAACTCTCCAGTCATAAGTTCTGTTCCCTCCTGCCCCCCAGTAGCAATTCTGCACTACTGGTTCTGAAGTAAACTAGCCCTGGATAACTCCCTTCAGAGGGAAGCTTTGGGTTTCATTTCTGGGTGCTCAAAAGGGCAAGATATTAAGACAGTTTTCTCCCTATCATTTGCATTTGACTGCTAGTGTAGTACTCATTATACGAAACTGTCACTGTACAAAAAATTTCATGCTGTAGAAATAAGAGGGCTGAAGAGCTTGTTCTTCTCAACATATATTCCCTCTCGCTTTCTAAGTCTGTAGAAAAATAGCTACTTTCAGATATAGCTAAATAGCCTTTCTGCATTCTCTGTGCACATTTTTCTCTGCTGCCTCCTACTCTTCTTAGATGTGACTTATTTTATTGCTAATGGTGTTATAAAAACTGTAGTACTACAGGTGTCATGTGGTAACTTGTAAATAAAATTACTGTAAATGCACAGTCAAGTTATTTGTGGTGCTGCTCTGTACACGTGTGACACTGCCTTAGCTGTCAATCCTCACTGCACGTCCCCGGAGGATCACTTGGGGATTATAAAGGCTGTGCCTGTGCCTTGTATGAGGAACCTTTTGCTGACCAGCCTCCACAGCAATCTGGTCCTGTTAACAAGTTCCAGGCAACTCTAGCATTGATAGCAATTATTTCTAGGCAGGAACGTTGCCACTTTATTTGCCAGCTGACAGCAAATCAACCCTTCTGTCAGACTGATTGTCAGTGGAGCAATAATACAGTTTTATGTAAATACCTCTAACCATTTGTATAGCAAGTAGAGAACACAGGATTATTTACAGTGGGAAGCTGCTGAGGAAGCTGTTGCTGGGGCGTTGTGTCCTTGGAGCCTGTTGGGGTGTTTCCTATCCAAGTGAGAGAGGGGCGGAAAAGAGTGGAAGAGGTCTGAGCTGTGTGAACACCAAGTGCTGTGAGTTGGAATTCGTGTTCAAAATGCAGATGCGCTCTGTCTGCGCTCCCTGCGGGTGTGGAGGCCGGCAGGGCAGCAGCAGAGGCTGCGGGGCTGGGCTGGAGCGCAGGGACTGCAGGAATGCCGGGAGCGCCAGGTGCGCTCAGAGCAGCGCTCCCTGTCCGCTACACATCGGTCCTGGAATGGGCAGCCGGGTGGGAAACCCTTCAGAACGATTTGCACTCATGAATGCAAGTGTCCATGTGCTGTGGAAGGCCTGTCACCGGCAGTGCAGCAGCAGATAAAATTTAAGAGGTTTCATGTCTTTTCTTTGGGAGGGATGAATATGAAATACTTTTAGGAAATATTCAAATGGCTGCATTTTTGCTGCTGAAGAGAGAAGCAGCTTGTTTGTAATTCCCAACTATCTGAGGCTCCAGCCAGCTGTCTTTCATCCATGCAAGGAAAAACTCACTTTTTGGAGATGACAATATTTCTGCTTCCCAATTTTTAACTGCTTCTGTAATTCTTCCCTGTTTTCTTCCCTTTTAACCTCCTTCCCTGCAACTGGTACAAATGGTCTTTGAGAGCCTGAGTCTTTCAAAGGCATTTAAGTAAATTAAAAGGCAAATACCACATGGAAACAATTTCATTTAACATGGATCAAACAGTTTCTCAAAGCAGAAACTTGTGGCCTTTTACCACAAGGGGTAATAGAGTTTATTTGCAGCAAGCATATTGAACTAAACACTTAGCTCAAATAATAAATACAAACACAATCCTTTTCAGAATAAAATGCCATGTCTGTTATAGCTATTGAATTAAATCTCTGGGGGAAAAAGGGACTAGAAAACAAAAATATCTCTACATCAATGTGCTTGAATGAATGAAATTTTTGTGTGCAACAGGGATTGTCTGAAGATGGTGATTATAATCCAAGTGGGTTTGGTGGGTAGAGAGGTGGGCAGCAACAATGAAGCCCATGGCATTTCTTGTATAAATATTTCTATCTACAAATTGCCATACTCCTCATCAAACAAAGGTAGCAATTAATTAAGCAGGAGAGTCTGTTTCAGCTCTTAAGGTGCTCATTTCAGGATATTCAGGAACTGTCTTGGCATTCACTTGCACTGAGAATGGATTCATGATGACATGTTTGTATTCAATTACTGAAATTTTGCCTGTGTATATTTTGGTTTTACTTTAACGTATGAATCATTTGAATATCTGGTAATTTTCACTGTGAAAAGAAGTGTGATTGCCTTTAAGTGATCTGTCTTGCTCCTGCTTGCTAACTGTGCTAGATTTTGGAGCAGGGGGCATGAAGTCTTTCCATGCCCTGGAATAAAATAATCTTCAGGTAAAGTAGTAAAAATTGCAAACTCTTGGTATGGCCTGTTTAGGGATAACAAATACATCTGTAAACCCTTTGAACCTACTCAGAAAGTGAAGAACTAACGAATTTCTGAAAAGCGTGAGGGAAACAGAGACTGTAAACCCAGCTCATGCTCTCTTCCTATGAGTACAATTCCTGTACCCTGCTGGAGACTGCCCCACAGGCTGTCAGCTTCCAGCAGCTGCTGCAGTACAGCTGGGTGGGTTTTCCAATGCCGTGTTGGTTTTCTTAAACCAGCCCCAAAACTGCATTCACCCAGTGCCCAGCCTCCCTCAGGAAGTAATGGGCACAGCCAGAGCTGTCCTGCCTGGTACCTTGTTGCAATGATTTTGTTTCCATTTGTTGTCTTGTGCAATCATTTATTTTCTTGTTGTTTTACTGTTCTCTTTAGTCCTCTTACACTTCAAAGGCTGTGCTGAGGTCAGATGAATGCCTGGCCTTCCTGGATAACAGGCAGTCCATCTCGAGAACTTTCTGTGATTCAGTGCCATTAGATGTAGCTGTTGTCAAATGTAGCCGAGGTCCTGAAGGCAACCACAGAAAACTTCTGTTGGAAGGAACCTCTGAAGGTCACCCGGCCCAATGCCTGCTGACAGTGCAGATGTGGTGACCTGGACACCTCTGGGCTGGATGGGGCTGAAGAGGACCTGCTCAAGGAGCAGAGTAGATCTTTAGTTCATACTTGCTAATACCTTACACTGCTGAACTTTGCAGTTTTGAAGAAATACAGTGATCAAAACAGATTTAGGATGGAATTTATCCTTTAATCACTTTCCCCCCTGCTTCAGTCACGTTGGGTGTAGGGTATAAAGGGTGCTACCCCCCACATCCTTTTTTCTGTTTTGACTGGAAGACATTGGCAGCAAAGGACGATCCCGTTTGTACAGCGCCTGCAGCTGCCGCAGAGATGCAAAGGCTGAGCCCCTCCTGGAACGCAGGCTGCCCTTCCTGGCACCACCACAGCTTGTGCTGTTCCCGTTCCCGGGCTCAGCTTTCATTCTTGTGCCACCTTGCCCGTTTCAGGTACTGGATTTTCTACCACCAAACCCCATTTGTTTAATGATTGCTATTCATTTTGTCCGCGGGTAAAATTTTTCAGCAACGGTTATCTTTGTCTCCAGAAAGCAAAAATAACAGAGATAAAAACGGCCCTAGAAATGACATAATGACACTTTTTATTCAACCTCGTGGTAGAAACCTTGCCTCCGTTAAAATCCAAATGAAAGCTTTCGAAGGAATTGAGAAAGTGTAACCGCAGCTCAGAGCTCTGTGCTGCAAAGCGCCCCTGCCCAGCGCGCTCCTGCAGAGCTGCCGGCATGGTCACGGCTGTGCTCGTGCCATCTGCCGGGGGAAAGCTGCCATCAACTGCATTCTAGAAATAAAAACCTTGCTGACGGCAGTTCACCTCGATCATTAAAAAGCAGAATTTACAATAATAATAATACCCAGACTGTCTATAAAAATATCATATAAGTCTTCTAGATTTAGAGCTCCAGTGTATGTCAAAGGCTAACCTACTGACAGGGTACAGCCCAAACATCTCTGAAACTGTAAATTAAGCATTTCTATTTTTATGTGCTAGATTTGGGGGTTCTTCTGTTTTGGGTTTCTCTGTTTAGCTGTGTTATTTTAAAGCAGTCTGAGTCTCGATTTAGGTGTACATTATGACTGGTCAAGGCAGTAGAAATGAGGAATTGAAAACAATTTTGATGCGTGGGACTGATTTGATAATTCTTCCTTTTTCCCCCCATTTCTGGTGTAGGTCCAAGCAATTCCAACCACCTACGAAAAAAAGCACACCACCGTGCTAAGGAATGAAGCACAGAAGCAAGGTGAGGCATTGGGAACTTAATATGAATATTAATGATTATGATTATGCTAATTATGATTGTCAAACTTTGTACAATCTGTTCTCATCTGCATTCCCATCCACCCGTTCCATACATACTGGCAGAAGTATCAAAAGAGCAATTCAAGATAGAGGACTGAGAGAACAGTATTATAGCTTGTAACATGAAAAATTAACTTCACCAGCCTGTGGCTGTGTTTTATACCCCCAGCTAAGATGACACATTTCTCTCTTGTAACAATATCCAGGGGGTTGCAGAATCTTGTTTGTAGCAGTAGCAAAGTGTCTTGCAGGAAGTTTCCGGATACTGATGCTCAGGGGATTTTGCTGGTTCAAATCTCTTCTGCCAGTTTCCATGCCCTGCTTTGCACCCTGATCACACAGTTAATGCCCTGTAATTCTTCAGCTCACACAAGAGCAAGTTTCAGTTTCCTGATCAAATGTGAGTTATGTTGACTTGTGCTTGTGTGCTCCTGCTGGAGCAGCTGGTTTGGTTGTGTCCTGTGCCCCCTGAGCCATCCAGAGGTCTCAGGTGACTTTTTTTTTAAAACCTAAAAGTTTGAGATACCCCAGAAAGGCACTGGAATGTTGATATTTCTGGCAGAACAGAGTCTCCTCAAGGATACTGGGGAATATAAAAACAAAACCTAGGATGCAAAATGGGTCTCAGAAAAGCACAGGACAACGGCACCTGTGACATGTGACAGTTCCTTTGCATGGTACACCAGCATCAGCACTGCTCTTCTGGAATATACGGATGCAGAGAAAGATGTTGAAGACTGTAACCCTCAGCTGGTGTGGGTAAGATCCACCTGAGCAGCAGCCTCTCTAGAACTTAGATACTTAGCTGAGGTGTTGCAATATTTGCATTTCACCCCTCTGTTACCAGACAACAACCTTCTAACCTGGCACACTGTGGAACATGAAGCAGCAGCATTACCTCTGCCTTCATTTTAAGTAATTGTTAGTATATTCTATGACACGCACGTGGTAACTTTTATGTGTAGTGCTGGATGCTGCTGTCTCGAGCAGATGTAAGAGAGTCTTTTATAGCTTCCTCCCACCCTTGTTCCAGTCATTTCAAACACTGATCATGCTGTGGTTGCAGCAGCCTGGCCACCCTGTTCCTGTCCTGTGCTGCCTCCCTGGGCCACAAGCTGCAGCAGTGGCTGTGCTCAGCACATTGTGACAGACGTGTCAGTACCAGAGCAGAACACAGAGCATTCAGCAGCTGTATGGCACAGTAGGTATGTACTGTGTGCAGAGTGCCTCCTGACCAAGTGACACACTTAATGCAAAGATCTTTTCTTGGTACAAAATCCAGCAAGGAATCCTTCACATAAAGCTAGTGCAGCTCTGAGCAGATTTGCTTTATGAAATGGGTATGATGTACAGCAGAGAGAGTAATACTTTGACACTATTAACTCACTGTGACAGTCTTGCAAACCTGTATTTATTTTCAGATTCCTGAGCATGTCTGCAGGGATACAAAATGGAATTTTAGATATGGAATGATTTCCAGCTTGGCAGCTACATTACAAGGTAAAGCTGCTTTGTCACTCACGCCTGGATATCATGGATGCTCTGTATGATATAGCAAGAGAGACTGTTCCTGCCATGCATATTTTGCTGGGGCTTATGACTCCTTGGAAACAGGCACTTTGTTTCCACATCTTATGGATGAGGGGATATGTTTTTCATATTAACACTGCCAAAATATGGGTGCAGCTAGTCTTATCCTGCCTCATACCCAGTAACCAACCCTCTACCAGTTTCTGCAATTGTAATTTGTATTCTCTTGATCTCTGCAATCTTGCAACAGTGGCAATACCTTCAGAGATGAATGCCATTTCTACTGTGCCTGTTAGAAGCTCTATCCTGTAACACACAAGCTGATACACAACAGAACAGAACAGAACATCCAGCATGCCCTGGCAGCTCACTGCCTTCCTGCTGCCAACACTGAAGGTGCTAAAAATGAGCTATTTACTTTTCTGCAGTCTGAAGAAAATACCTAGTTGTGCTATACACCAAAACATGAACTTGTATAATTGGGATATGAAGCAGGCACTAGCTGAGCCATGTGGTCAGTGAGCTGGAGTGTTGGCAGCCTTCTGTAATTCCTGCTGGGTGTTTTGTCCTTTCCTATGCTGAGTTCATGGTTTGGGTGGTTGAGCAGTCAAATCGAGACACTTACTGAACACAGTTCAGGGATGGCAGGGAAAGGTTAATTGCAAGGTATCAGATTTTTTCTTCCATTCAAATGCTAGCATTTTGTTTAATGATAACCACTTGAAAAAATATTTGTTTTAGAAAAAAATAATGCTGCCAAAATAAACAACACTGATCTGTGTTTATGTTTTGGTAGAAACTCGAGGCCACTCTTGAAGGCAAATGGCAAATTGCTTTACTGGCTACAGCAAGTTAATAATGAACAGCAACATTAGTGCAAGTTGGAGTCAAAAAGTGCTGGTATTTGTTTGTTCTCCCTGTGCCTGGCTGAGGCTCCTCTACCAGTAAGCAGGAGGATGTAATCAAATACTGTGCTACACAGGGCAATGCTTGATTGGGCTAATCTTGTCTTCAGCCTGTCTCCCCATTTCTCTATTGCCAGAAACATTTGAGCCATTTGTCCTAGAAGTTATAAAGGAAGTTCACACAGTTATTTATCACTATTTATATAAGAATGATGGCAAGAAGGGTCAACCTGTTATAAAGAATCAGTGCAGGTTCAGCCACAAGATGGAGCCAGTACAGTACCAGGCACACCTTCCCAGTGGGACAAAGTGTTAGGCTGTTTTGTCTCTAAATCTTTCAGCAGTTTTAATAGGATTGTTCACTTCTCGGTTACTGAGATAGCCTTGGAGAAAATAAAAATCTATTGGAGAAAACAAAAATCAGAAATACCTAGTATTAAGTGTACAGAAATCATATATGGCTTGTTCCAGCCTACAAATGAAATGTACAGGTAATCTGATCACCAAACATAAAAAATCAGTGATGCTTTTTCTTGAGTCTAAATAAAACCAGTCTTTAGACTCAGTTGCATTCTCCAGGGATTTATGGAATTAAATGACTCAAGGGGAAAAAAAGAAGGAAAGATTAAGAGGAGGGAAAAATTACAGGGTGACAAATAAGGCCTTTGAGTTAATCTTAGGAATCAGGTGTATCAATACAAGTAATAAATCAGCAGACACAGCTCTAGCAGTTGCCACAGTGAATTTAAAACCCCCACTGTGAAGAGCAGAAGACAGAGGTTGCTTTGTATTTTCTCATTCCAGCAATCTTTGTGACACTTTTTAGATAAGTTACCAAAAAGAATACATGTCAAGTGTCAAGTTACAGTGTACAACCCTGTGCTCTGATAGTCACAGAACATCTATGGTTTTCCTTGTTATTACTGTTCTTCTCTTCAGTCTCCTTCTCATTCATTTCCAAAGCTACACTAGACTCATGTTAATTACAATAAAAGCTTTTATTTTTGTCTCTCTCAGAAAATTTCCTCGGCCAACATTACTCTTTTCTTTATGTATCTTTATCTTAACATTGCAAAAAGAATCAGCTCTTTTGTATCTGTCTTCATATACTTCCAGAGAATAATTTGATGCCTTGTTGCATTTTGCCCTGTAAACAGTAGATTGGCTACCACAGGAAGTCAATCCTAATCAAAATCTGTCTCGATTTAATTTTTCATAGAGTATTGCTTTGCTACAGAAATCTGTAATTCAGCTCTGAAACAAAATTCACCTTCTGTGAAAAACTCCAGGTGACCTGCTGGTCATTCCTGATAACAGATCAGGAATGTTATCTTCTGAATGTGGCCAAGCTTTTAATTTGTATGGTATGTCTAGCCTGATTCACAAGAAAACACTAGCAAGTTGAAAATGTTTTTACCATCAATTAGCTAACTTTGGGTTTGCTTGCCCCTTATTATAAGATACTCCTGGTTTTAAATGGGAAGAGCAATTCTGAAATGCCTTTGGGGATCCTAGTGAAGAGTCAGTTGAACTGGCAATTAATGGCACAGATGGATATGGATCATCTAACTGTCTGAACAGGAAAAGGACAGTCCCATTCTTGAATCACTACTGGAATCCACAGCTCAATAAATGATTTGATACCTTGGAAAAGGATCTGAGAAGAGATATAGAAACAACTTACAAAATGAAAAATGTGCTTTATCAAACGCTATTTCTTAAAAGGATGTTCTCATGTCTATCTATAGTGAGTCCTTCTGTATTCTCCATCTTATGGAGACAGAGGAAACAGCAGCTGAAAAGTAAAATTAAACACTTTCAAGGGAGAAAGAAGATATATATCTGTCAATGAGAGTAATTAATGACTGGAACAAGGAATTAACAATTTGTAGAGACAGGATGTTCTAAGGCACATTTCCCTAAGGGATGTTCTGCTTTAAATGACAAGTAATATCACCAGTCACATGGCTTCTGTCCCACGGTACCACAATAATCCTCTGGCTCTGTGTAACTACAGAATATGCTTGTGTTGGATGCCCTAAGCTGGGCAGGATAGAAAATGAAGATGGAAATGTAAGTCTGGGTTTTCAGATGAGAAACACATCTCTTAGAAGAAAGGAAAAAAAAGGAAACTGAACAATCCCAACACAGGAAAAGCTTGAATCTCTGCCTCTAGCCAACTGTTTTGCATATATGGGCAAGCATATGCAGAATGTGTTTCTACAAAATACATACCAACAGAAATTGAATCTCTGCTTTTCTATGGCTCACAAAACACAGGTTTAACTTCCCAGTTAAGCAACAGCTGGCCAACAGTCAGCCAAGGAGTTGACAGCTGCATGAAATAGATGACAATCCCACATTAGGGTGGAGTTTTTAACAGGTATGTATACATTGAAAACTTATGTAGTTCTCTTTATTCTACTACTTTTTCCTTTTCCCTCAGAAAAACACATCTTCTGCTTTCTCTTCTGCTAAATGCAGACAATCTCTGCTAGCACCTGGTTTTGTGATTTAAATGCTGTGGTACTCATCAAGTGCTATTAGTTTCTACGTGTTGTTGTGCTGGTTTACTGTGTTGCCACTCCTGTTTGCATGTTAAATATTCCACTGTACTGTGCAATTTACTTACCAGGAGTGAACAGCTGGAAAACTGATGATGCCATTTCCAGTCTCCTACTAAAGTGCAGTCTGCTCCTTGTCTGCAGTCTCAATGTTTGATGCTGGAGGCACAACCTCCAGCCCTCTCTGCATTCAGAATCACACAGCCACTATCAGGGAAGGGTTAGAACAGTTCTGTCTTTTCAGTCTCTGGAGGTGATGTAGACATCACCCCTTGCAAAGGAGTTTGAGATAGCTGAAGATCTTTTTGAGATAGCTTGAGATCTTTTTCAGAGATGAGGGGAAAGTTACAGAACTAACACTAACAGACAGGATCTGTGATTCCTGCAGTTCCAGGGCTTGTAACTTATTGTGCCAGATATAAACACAAATGGAACTCTTACAAATTCTCCCATTAGAAAAACAGTGCTGCAAGTTTTAGACACAGGTCTTTACACACTACAATTGTCTGTTCTGCTCTCAAGTCTCTTGACAGACTTTCACAAAGCCAACAACCAAAGCCAAAAGGAGGAGACACAACTAGGTTTCCTCACTTACACAGCCTGGTCACAGTCACTGCAGTTGCCTCTGCTTTTGAGGACAGACAAAACTTCATCTCTCCACAGCTTGGTTAGTAGAAAAATCAAATTTCAACAACAAATACAGCTGTCACTTGTTCTTATGATCGCCGTTTTCATTACTGTGCTTATAGCACGATGATTCTTTTGTGGGCCTTATATTTTTGTTTAAAGACTAAAAGAAGTGTAAAAAAACCTCCTCAACTCTTCCTGTTATCATGGAGAGAAAGGTCTAGATTTTCTACTGCAAGTTGATGTTAAATTATTTCAAAAAACAAATTCAGGAGAAAAAGATAATAAAATTTGACCTAGCTACTAAAGCATGCTGATACTTGAAGGGCGTGTGTGCTGGCTAATTCCCTGGTGAACCTCTCTGCTCTAGGTAGGACACTTGTATATCTGTCAGACTGAATATTAGAAAAGTGTAATTAACATCTGGTTTTGCTATTTCAAAAGTCACACAAGAGATAAAATAGATCTTCCACAGCGATGGTGGGCATAAACAGAGCAATTCGGATTTTGCAGATGACAAATTGCCCTCCAGTGGTGTGTATTTCAGCCCTCTGATAGAGAGAACATATATTCTCCTAAATTAGGTATCTGGAGCTCTGGGTGATTCTGATTTTTTTCCACATCACATCCATTTATATGTATATGAGCAGATGTCTGCATCATGTAAAAATCATGATACAAATTTGTTTGATTCATAGCCTCCAAACAAATTCCTCTGCCTGTTCTCCACTTGAGGAAAGCTTGAGACATCAACGTGTTTCAGGACAGTTGATCACATTGCTTGATATTCCCTGATCCACTGAAAATGCAGCTTCACTGCATCTTTTTGGGGTTTGCAGGTTTTATGTTAGCATAAGTGGTACAATTTAATAGTTCTACTGATTTCAAAAAGCATCCCAAAGGAAAGGATACTAATTTATTTCTTCACCTAAAATACTTCCCTACACAGGCAGTACCAGACAAGTAACTGAAATACACTGTGACAAATACCAGTATAACTTATGACCAAGCAACAAGCTGGTTTACAATAAATGCATAATGTTGTCTTTTCCTATCAGAGAATCAGAAGTTTGATATTAATTTTGTCAGTTATTTCTACATTACACTCTTTAGACCAGTTACTGCCATGTCCTGAGAAAAAAGATGCATTTTTCTTTTCCTTGGAGAACTCTGGAGAACACAGTATTACAAACCTGAGTAACTGAGAACACAAAATCAGATTTTTTGTTTTTCATTACTAAGCTTGCATTTATGACAAGCATATAGGAAAGTAGTTAAATTGGGGTTTTAAAAATTATTTTTCCTTCCTACAGTGGTTTTCTTTCAGCTAAAACAGAGAATCTAGAGTTTGAAATTTTAAGACTAATTGATTTTTAAAATTTGGTTAAAGTCTCCAAACTTTTGAGACTTAACATATCTTGAAGAAGCAAAGGAAGTAATGATCCAGACATTGAGATGCAAGCATTTTTCTTCCATGCTTTTAAAGTTATTTCACTGTCTCAGCCACTGACTACATGCAGTGCCCTCAAGTACATCTTGCTGTATTGGAGGTTCATTCATACAAGCAACCTTAACCTGCTACCACTGACTACATCCTTGACATGTCTTTATCTTAAAAAAAAAAAAAAAAAAAGAAAGAGAGAAGGATGAAAGGATGGTATCTAACAGTACAGCTTGTGTATCTGTTACTAGGGAAACAAACAGAGAAGAGAAAGAAACCCTCAGTGTCCTTGTCATTTGGATCTTTCAGTAGAGAAGCGGAGCTTGTGTTAAAACAATGGAAACACTGTTCAGCTTTCAGGATCCTTTGCTGTCCTTGCTGAATGACAGATACTTCTTTCTACTCCTTGTCCATCTTGTCATCACTGAAAAGGAGAGTCATTTCTACATTCCACACTGTATGGCTGGTTGTTTTTTTATTTGTCATGTAAACTTTAATCCCTTGGTCAGTAACCTGGTCAGTTCCTAACACCTAACACCAAGATCACAGCAGGTCTCCTGAGGTAAACAGAAGAGAGAACCCTGATGTTGTGTTCATACCCGTAGAAAAGCAGACACTAACAGTGCCAGGTTTGTGCTACTTTGACTTTCTGCTGAATCAGAGTACAAACTCAATCAGGACTTCAGAGAGCGTGAGGGGTAGGGCAGCATTAGCTGCACTCCAGCATGGGGAGCTGTGGGAAGGCCTGTGCAAGTGTGACATCATTGCCTTGGAGGGCCGGGCTGTGTGGGAGCTTTGCCACCAGCTCCAGTGAAGCAGGGAGATGCCAGGCCCTGTAAGTCATGACTGACACCTCTGGTTTCAGTCAGGGGGTGTCAAGTCACGGCTGAGCTGGACTGACACCTCCCTGTGTGGGCTGAGAGGCCAGTTCAGAGATCAACACTGTTTGTACCGTGACTTTCTGCTCATTGCTAAATATGCACTGCATCAGATCTCATGTAATTTCTCTATCAAACTATGCTACATCTCTGCTTCTTTTTCTGTTCCAGTTATTATCTTGTTCATCTTTAGCACTTGCCTCATCTAACTCATCTTGTGGGAACTGGATTAGGAAGCTGGATTTGGTGCACTCTGAAGTGTAGCTAAGTAAATCCAAAGGATTATCACCTTTCTGCTGTTTTTACAAGACTACAGCTACCCGCACCAGAGCTAGAGAGATTATGGGAAAATTGCAATAAAAGCCCTATTGGAAATACTCTCACAGATTTTTGTGTTCTGCTGTTTCAACAAAGCATATTTCTTCTTTACTGTGCAAGTGTGGCTTTTTTGTACTGTTCAAGACCGGCTGTTAATCTGCCATTAAGAATGAAGAAAGATATGACAAAACTCCCCCACACAAACGTGAATTATATGAAAAAATGGATAAGCAGAATAAGATCAACTAGCACATGGTTTTTTGATCATAGCCACTAGCTGAATTGTAATGGATTCCCTCTCTCTAGTATTCCACAAAGTACCAAAGCCCCTGGGGTAAAGAAAACAAACCACTTGGTAAAGATTAGAAAAGAAAAAGAAAGCTATGTCAGGAGTGACAAGAAAAGGAAGCAACAAACATTTTATTGACGGTGTGTGTTCATAGCGTGACAGCAGAGCCCTGCCTGCGGGTCCAGTGTAAATGACAGCTTCGTCACAGGCTCCAGCAGTTTGTGTCCCTACACCCTTTGTCCGTGGAAATAGGAAGGGTACAGCCAAAATAAACCAGGGGGTGGCTTTTATTGACTTTTAAAAGAAAAACATGATCATTGCCAACAGACCTCAAATACTTGGGAAACTACTTGTATGTGAGTGGTGGTTTGGTTCCCTAATGTTGAAAATTGTTCTTTTACACCATAATACCTGTGAATTTTTTCTCTATAAGTAATGAAGTTTTCTCAAACTCTCTCTTTGGAATCATGTACTCCAGCCGATCCTCCTTGTCTTTTAGCCTCTTCACTGGCCTTTTTTTCCTTAATGTTTTTTCTACAGCATTTAAGTTTTACCAGACCAATGCCACCTCCCAGGGTTTTACTAGTTCCTGCAGAAACGCAGAGGACAAATACTTTCTGGTGTGAAAACGCACTCTGAGCGATCCGACATAGCCGATAGCGGCGCTTTCACGTGGAAATCGCACCTGGCGATGAAACCGTAAACCGAGCCGGCTGCTTGGGCAGGGGCTTTATTTATTACCTGGCGTTCGTTCCGTTGCCGCTCCCGTCCCGCCGCTTCTCCCCTCAGGGCCGGGCCCGCCTCAGCCCTCAGCGGGCGCGCGCCGCCCGTTTCCCGCCGCGCGCCCGAGCCCGCGGGCGGCGGGGCTGAGGGGAGGGGGGCGCTCGCGGCACGCGCCCAGCGGCACGCGCGGGCTCTCACAGCCCCCCCCCCGGCCCCGCCGCGCGCACAACGGCAGCCGGGGGCGGGGCCACGCGGGCGGGGGCGGGGCCAACGCCCCCAACACACCCCCTCGCTCGCGCTCCGGCCCCGCCCCGAGCCCGGTCCCTCCTCCACAAAGCCGGGGGCGAAGGAGGGGAGGGGCGCGCGCCACTTCTGCCCGCCCCCCCCGAGAGAGGCGGGGCGGGGCGCGGGGGGCGCGAGCGCGCGCGCGAGGGCGCGCGGCGATTGGCTGGCGGCAGCGGGGGGAGCGCGTTTAACGGCCGCTGCGCCCCCGGGCCGGGGCAAAGCAAAACAAAGGCGGCGGCGGCGGGAGCGGGAGCCCGGGTGGAGCGCACGGCACGGGCACAGCACGATGTCTCGGCCGCCCCTCGACCCTCAGCGCGGCACACGCGCGCCCGGCCCCCGTCTATGACCCCCACCCGGCGGTCGCCGCCGAGACGGTACCTTCGAGGCGAGGGAAGCCGTCGTGTCCCGTCTCCCCCCCTCCCCTGATTCCCCCCTCTTTGTTTTTCGGTGAGGGCCCGGCGCGGAGCTCTCGCTGCCCGCCGCGCGAGGACCCGGGGTCCCGCCTCCCCTCCTACCCGTGCCCCCTAAGGGAGAGGGGCCCGGGGGCTGCTCGGAGCCCGGGCTGGGAGCGGAGTCGGCGCGGCGCAGCGGTGAGTACCGAGCGGGTGAGAAGCGGCCCCTCTTCCCTGTGCTGGAATTTATTTTTTTGGCGGGGGGTGTGGGGGGGAGACGGTGGAAGGCGGCTGCGAGAGGAACCCCGTGCTGCGCCCCGGTCGCGGGGGGGCCGCCGTCTCCCGTGTGCGCGGGGCCGCCGAGGCAACTTTGCTGGCGGGAGGAGGCTCGGGCGCTATTTATAGCGCCTGGAAATGACGGCAGCGCTGTCTGCCCGCAGCCTCCTCGGTGCGGGGTGGGTAAGGGCGGTTTACATAATTGAGGGGGGGGCGAAGCTGAGCTCGGCGCGCCGGGGGCCGGTAGTGTCCCCCTGCGCTCTCCCCGGCGCCGCGCGGGCCGGGGAGCCGTGGGTTTCTGCACGGAGCCGGCGGCCGGAGCAGCGCGGGGCCGCGTTCGGGTGGCCGCGCGGCCGTACCGGCGATCAGAGGGGCGAACGAGCCGCTGTCCTGCTGGAATCGCTGCGGGGGGGGACAGAAAAGGCGACGGCGTCACCCGCCGCGGCAGCTTCGTGCTCCGGCGTGAGAGAGGAAACGGCTTTAAAGGCGCACGGGCAGCGGCTCCCTCCCGGCGGAGGAGTGGGATGTCAGCCGGTAACTTTCCCCGCGCTTCTGTTCTCCTGTTATTTCCTAGTATGCAAAGGTGAAAATGAGGCTCCTGTGGCTCAGTCTTTAACTTGGATGTTTTTCCCTGCTGGAGTAAGCTCACCGCAGGTTACTGAGAGTGCGTGCACAGGCTGTGTCAGGCTTTGTGCAGCTGCTCAAAGACTCATTAAGCGCATTTCATGTCGCTCCTTCCTCCGAGCCCCGCAGGACCGGCGGAGGGGCCGGTTCCTGACACAGCTCCTGCCGTGCCCCGCGCGGGGTCCCACGCGCGGCAGGCAGCCGCTGTTTGCCCGGCCGGCGGCGCGGGGCCGCCCCCCCGCCACGCTTATCGGGGTGTTTGTTTACACATCCGGGACCCGCGCGGGCGGGGCCGCCCCGCCCCATTGGCCGCCCCGCGCCCCGCCCCGGTGACGTCACGGGCGGCGGGACGGGGCCGCTCCCGGCGCAGCCCGGGGGACATCGGGGTTCGGGGCGGCCCCGCGAGGAGGGCGGAGATCGCCGGCCCCGCTCCTGCGGCCGGGACGGCCCCTGGGCGCCGCGCTGGTAGGTGCGAACGGGACGAGAGCTTCAGGTGCCTCTGCGCAGGACCGAAGCACGGACTGTGCCGCGGCCAAACAACGAGAGCGAAATAGTTGGTTCGGGTTTTTGCCCTGTTCTGTGCGGAATAATGAGCGGCAGCCCGCGGAGCTGCTCGTAACTATGAGAGGGACGTGAGACTGGGCTTATTGTTAGAGCGAGCTAGGAAATGGTTTGTTTTGAATTGTGCCTTTAACGGCACAACAAGTCTGTGGTTCCTGTGGTGTGCATCAGAGTCGTCTTTTTGAAGAGAGCAATATCAAATACAGTTTTGTTAAGTGGGCCTTGGAGTTATTTTAGTTTCTGTAGTTGAAGAGCCTGGTACATCGAATCTAGAAGAGTCGGGATTGCCTTCAGAAGTGTGAATTAAAAACACTTCTAGGAATGGCTTGAAGAAAAATATTTTCCTTTTACGTTCCGGATCACAGAATCGCTAAGGTTAGAAAAGATCTCTAAGATCATTGAGTTCAGTCATTAACCTAGGACTGCCAAGGCTATCACCAGCCCACATCCTCAAGTGCCACGTTTATACCTATTGAACTTCTGCAAAGACTGAACTCATGTTTCAATTACTGATGGAAAGGGTTTAATTTAAAACATCTTAGCATGTGGTGTCTTTCATTCTGAAACCCTGTTTTGTTCTGACTTCGTCTATTTCTGTTAACCTGAATAGGATCCGTATCTAACAAAGAGTTCAATCAGGGAATTTAACGGAACCCTCATGTTCTTAGGTTACTTTTCTCATATATCTTAATTCTAATAAATGTGACTTCATAGCTAGCTCTTCTACAAGAGCAAAATGTTTTCTGCAAATAATGTAATTATTCTTCTCTGTGCAGTTGTAATTAAATTATCTTGGGACACTATGTATACAATATTTGTTTAAATGACTATTAATGGTTAAGTCCTTCATGCTGAATGAGTTAATATTTCAAACATATAAATGTATCCCTTATCAAATGTTTTCCCAGTGATTCTCATGTGTAGAGTTATGCTTTGGATGACAGCTTCTTCCCATTGTTGCTTTATTTTTTTGGATTGCCTGTGGTGTGCTATGTGTCTTGTTTGTGGCATATCTCTGCCTTTGCAATTCTTTGTGTAAGAAATTTTCTTTTAGCAAGTCCTTCAGTAGTTTGAGTTTTCTCCTACTTAGGATTAAAAAAAAAAATCTAAACTGAAACCCTTTTAAACTTGGCTGTGGTTGTCTCATGTGCTAGGCCTGCTGTACAGATTGCTTTCTCAAGGCTTCTTTTGAAGCACAGTGACTGCTTCCTATAAACAGACTTTAATTTATGTGGCTTTCACTATCTGCTTTAGCCGTATTACCAGTATCCCACTGCTAGAAGAGTGGTTAGTGCTGCCCTGCACACAGATTACAACTGTGATAAGTCATTTGCGTGCTCTTAGCTGGATCAGCAAACTGTAAATTCCTTATATTGTCTCTCGTTTCTGTTTGTGCTATTGACCTACTCAGGCAGTCACCTGACAGCGATGACATAAGTTGACTGTGCAGTGTTTGGAGTGCTCATTAGCACAGTGCCTACATAGCCTGGGAACTGCTGGCCTCTGACAGACCAGGAGATGTTATCAGTGTTCAGCATCTGTTTTGTTTTCAGGCAAACTAAAAAGGTTTGCTTTGCAGCACAGCAGGAGACTGGCGTGCTCTGACATGTAATGTCTCTGAAATGCACTCTGAGGATTAAGGATGCAGTTGGGTGTTCTCTGTGCAGAATTTAGCTTCAGTATCAGATTGTGGGTTTGGTAGTTTCCATTGAGGCTATTCTGGTACAGTGAGGAAGTACCTAATTAGCTTTGATCAGGACACCAGTCAAGAAGGTCTTTGCCTAAAGGCATAATTCTGCAGAGCTTGAAAGAGTCGACAGGGGTCCCTGAATAGGGTGGCAGCATTTTACTTGGTATTTGACTTAAAGCCAGATGTCATCCTGCAAGATTTTTGCTGAAAACTGAACTGCAAATATATTAAATCTATTTACTGTTTATAATACATATTTAATGTTGGACAGAACAAGTGTTTTCCAAGACTGCTTGCTTTGTTGCTTGCTGTATTGGACTGACCACTAGACCTTCCAAGACCATTAACTTACTCTCATTCCCTACCTTTTGAGTGTGATTTTCTGCATGGATGTCATAAAGAGTACACCTGGTATAATGTAGAAAGTGCTTGTGTTTTGTGGAGAACTGTTTGAATGTCGTCCCTCATTAGAAGTGTGATGGAGTAGAAGCCATTAGTGGAACAGAACTGCTTTTTGCTGTGTTGAATGGAACTTGAACTGCGCAGCTCCTTAGAAAAAGGGGCCTGTAGTGCAGCCAGGCATTTGCTCCAAATAACACTTTGCTTTATGGCTGGACTTGTTGAATAATAAATTAACTCTGATCCTGTTGTAAGCTGCTAATTGTTCTGCTCTTTTCACCTGCAGGCTGTGACTGTTTCTCTTCTGTCATTTGTGTGGAAAGTGCCACACACACTCCAGAACAACAACGGCTTTTGCTTGCATATTCCAGTGTTTCTTTTGTCAGCGAGTTCAGCAAAGTTGTAATTCTTCAAGTGCCAGCCCTGAGCTGAGTGAGGAGCCACCAGCAGAGATGGTAAAAATGACAAAATCAAAAACGTTCCAGGCTTACCTGCCAAACTGTCATCGAACCTACAGCTGTATCCACTGCAGAGCCCATCTCGCCAATCACGATGAATTGATCTCCAAGGCAAGTGGTTTCTTTAGAGACCTCATGAATTATTTCTTAACCAAAATAGTTGTCACTGTGACACCACTGCCAAGTAGATAAGGGATGCAAGCTGATGCATACTTCAGAGTATCTTCCCTGGGTTCACTCTTGGGTCATACATGTTGTGTACTAAGAACTGGATGTATTCTGGAAACTTCTGAATGTGACATAAAGGTTGGCCTAATATATTGCCCATGTTAACAACCCGTGTCTGCTGTCAGGTGGGTATTATTTGTGAGCTGTTGTGTCTGAAAAGTCTGCTAAGGAGAGCTGTCAGAAGAAAGCATGGATCTCTGGGTAGGGAAATGATTCTGGTTATGGCTAGTCCAGATAGAGATTTCTTTTGACTCTTTTGGACTGAAGGTCACAAAACTGTCTGTTTCTAGAATGTCCCACTTGTGTTATGGAACCTGTTATCACACTTTTGCTGTCTACCAGCTCCTAAGGAAAATGATGAGCCAAAGATGTTCAAAATAGTTGGACTGTCTGAGCTTAGAGGATAGGTGGAACCTTGAAACAGGCTAGGCCTGCCCTTCTTCCCTGTTGCTAGAAGAGAACAAGACTTGTGATATATGAAATATGTAGGAGAGCTTGAAGTTTGGGATAAATATTTGACAGACTGGTTTATTCTTTGCTTCAAACAAACTCCTGATTAAATTACTCTTTATGCTGCCATGGAGAAAACACTTGAGATGGTTTTCAAACTTTTTAATACAAAATGTTCTCTATATAACTGTTTTGTCAAATAAAGTTAGTTATAAAGGGATTGACCCAAAAGTTCTCTCTGTTGCTCCTGCCTGTTTGTGTGTTCAGCAGCACTCAGGTGATGCTGCTCTTCAGTGCTGAAGAGATGGAAGGGCTTGAAAATGCTGCTCCTTCTGAATTTAGGTTTTCTATGGGTGAGGAGAAAACCTGCTTGTTTATCCCAGGACTGTCAAGCAATAATGGGCTTTCCCCATACAATTTTTTCCTTTTACTTGAATTTAATTTTTTTTCATTTTGATTTAAGAATTTTAGGCCTTTTTGACACCACTGGATTCTGAATTACAAGCACTCAGGAGTTTCACTATTCACTTTGTGTTCTGGGCCAGAAAGTACTGGGAGGGGTTAATCTTTCCTGAACTTCAGGTTGTAGATACCTGCAAAAATAAACTTTTTTGCTGTGCCCCTTAGGATGTATTAATTCATTGAGAAAATGCAATCCAAGCACATACTTAATAGGAAGCTCTTCTTTTTGTGGACTTAGATTTTTGCATGCTGACTAAGCTGCCACAGTTGCTACATGAACCAGTTTTCTCCAAGGGTGAGAGTTTTGGTCAACAGAATACTTCAGATATGTTAAGCAAATCATGTGTTCATTTTACAGCTTCATAAATAATTTCGAACATTAAGAATCAAATTTTCAATCCAAAGAAAACGTAGAGGATGAAGACACTTTACAAAAGAGTTTGTATTTGCAGGTTGACCCTATGCTTATTTGACAGCTGATTCATATTTTGTCAATTTAAGATTTTTTTAACCATATTTTATTGTCTGAATCTGTATGGTAAAAGATAAGTTATTTAAATGTGAGCAATATTTTTTGTATTCTTTTAAAATAAAAACATTTGTCATTTATTGTACTTGTATTTGGGACACAGCTTTGGAAAACCCATCTTCCTTAGACTGAAGCTTTACATATTCCAACACTGGACAAGTTATTCTGATGGAAACAACTGCAAAGCAATAGATAGACTTGGATCATTAAAAATAAGTACAGCTGGCCCTGGGGAGGGTGGGAGGTGCAAATAAAATTTGATTTTTTTTTTCTGAACTTCTCTTAAAGTGACTTCATTGAGGCACATTATATGCAATCAACTTAGGTTAGTGAGAGAGATGGGGTTTTTTTTGACATATCTAGAATCCTAGTTACTGCAACTACTCAGATGGAGGAAAAAAGCCCCAAACAAACACAAACCAACCTAAAGTGTAGCAATTTGATTCTAGACCATCCACAGTTAACAAAGAACAGTGTGGTTTCTGAGCTGGTTTGGATTTACTGGAGTGGAGACTTAGACTGTTCAACCTGACTTCCCCCCAGTGCCTTACCTTGAAGGCCTAGTTCAAAGTTAAATCTCTGTGTTATAATCACTAATTACAATTTTTGGTTGCAGATTCTCACTTTCTTCCAAATGCTTCCTGTACCATCTCACACCAGAACCCAGTGCCACGGGTCCTCTGCAGCAGATAAAGGCAAAGGGTATTTCCTTAATGCCTGGCTGTAGCTGCTTCCTTTGGGGATTGTCCCTCATCCCATCTTTTCTGGGTACATGGTGGTTGTTTCTTCCTCATGTGTGGTCAGGGAGAATGAACCAAAATGCACGGTGCACTTCTAATTTAAAGCAGCTCCAACTGGCTTTCTAATGTACTTTGAGGTATAAGAATTTAATATACCTGACACTGTAGTGGTTTTTGACTTGAATATGAAAAGATAAGCTATGCTGTGAACTGAGTGGTGTTTCTCTTAAATGTTGGTCTGTCATGGAAAAGCAAAAAATGCTGCATATTTCTGTCAATCATCCCTTTGATTCTGAGCCTTAGAATACCCGACTTCAATACAGATTTGCAATTCTTCTGCTTTTGAGGACTGTCAATTGTCTGACAAGGATGGCAGCATACACGAATCACCTTTTCATTTTATTTCTGTTCTGTTTAAGCAGCAGGATCTCTTTCTTGCCCTGGAATGAATCACAAAGCTCTTTTTCTAGTGCCCTTGCTGGTGATAAAATGGCAACCAAGAGTCTTGGCAATGGCTTAGAAATAAGAACACAGATTAATGAGACAGGACAAAAATGTGTTACCTGCTCAAGTGAATTCAGTTGTGGTTTTAGTTTTCTCTGCAGCTGTGAAAGCTGTTGCCTGGTGTTAAAATGAACATTTTAGTGGTTAGAACATGTATTTCTAGAGGTTTTCACTCAGTAATAACCTTGTGTTTTCTGCAGCTGGGGAGGAGCTTGGGGAAGAGGACTGGTTGAGATGAGGAGCCCCAAACTGGGAGGTCATTGGCAGCAGAGATAGTGACAAATGTTAGTCTGTACAGCTGGGCATGTGCACACACGTGTCAACAGTTGCCATAATAATTTATAACTCCCAGGCTATCTTGGGGTAAGGATTGATTTGAAGCATAGTAAGAGAACTAAATAATGAAGCAGGTGACTTAATTGAAGTAAGTGCAAGTTTGAGGTGGTGTCAGGTACATTTTAGACGTGACTGATTAGCATTGCTAACAGGTCTGCGGGTGCTGGATTTTTCTCTTTCTTTGATGAAGACTTCAGAGTCTGTCAGGATGTTAAAGTGTTTTTTAAAATGCTATGAGAAGGAGTAAACCAATCATCACTAAACTGGAGTATGCTCACAGAGGGGAGGAACCTATGGCTCTTTAAAATTTTTTTTAAATGGGCAAATATTTATATATATTTTTTATTTTTATATATATTTTTATTTTTAAATATATTACCATGACAGTAGGGACAGAAGAGAAGTAAACTATGAGCAAACAACTACAGGCCTTAATGAAGGCAAGGAGCTGATGCCATAGGAAGCACTGAGTGGATTTAAAATTGATATTATAGGAGGCACTTTATGGATTTAAGATGTTCAAACAGCACATAAAAAAGTGACCAAACAGTGTATGTTAATAATTACAATTTTAAAAATCCAAACATAATTAAATTTTGAGAGAGCTCCTTGAAGTACAGGGAGGTTGCCACTTGTGTGGCCTAAACAAAATGTTGTATATTTGCTGCTCTTGGAGCAATTCTGGAGTAAGTTTTGTGGAAGGCCTGACTGAAAGAACTTTCTTTTGATTTATTATGTAGTAGTTGGAAATGTGCAGTGATTATTAAGAGCAGTTTATTTTATAGGAGACAAATCTTACATGAAGAGCATAAGGTCCAAAGCACTTGAGAATGGCTTGTACCTACTAAGTTCCAGTAATTGTGTAGAAATTCAGGTATGATCCAACAAATTCCAAAAAAATACAAATACTTCATAGAATCTTGGAACTTATTGGATATACTGCAGAGGATGTTTTGTTACTCAAGGTTGAAAAGACTGCTTGGAAGACTATTGAAGCATCTTAGTGTGCCTTAATTCTAGGAATGGAGAGAATTTGGTTTACTTTGTATAGATGTCTCTATAAATACTGTCACTTTCTTCTGTCTCATTCATTTCCAAGCATATCTGACCAGAGGGGAAAAAAAGTCATGTGAAGTCACAGACAAGAGTAGATCTGTCAATATTTTCAAGAATTAGTTCTGCATAAAGGTATATATATGCATATATCTATATATATGTAACAGTCATTGACTGCACTGGGAAATCCTTGCACCTTGTGGGTGAAAGAATGATTTTGGTGGTTAAATTTAGTTCTCCAAGGAATTCAGTATGATTACTCTTCTATTATTGATGAGAAGAGTGTTAAGCCTAAATAGATGCTGAAACATTTTTAGCCTTGCTTAGCAATCTGTGGTTTTGCCCTCCACTGTTTAACTGATGAGATCAAGAGGAATTTTTAAAAAGGGTTTATTGTCTTTAAGTAAATATGCTGTGCTTAGCTTGGTTCAATTTGTAATCCTCCTTTGCTTATGATATAATGAGTATTTAGAAAGATAGATGGGACTGTTTTATGTATGCTTGAAGGCCATTTTTACTCCCTCACTAATTTCATAAATATTCCGGTGATAATTTTTTTCTGCAAGAGGCTTCTAGTTTTTTGGGTTCATTTTTTTCTCCTGGGGCAAGAATCTGGTTTTTGAAAGAGAAGCAATCTTTGGAAAACATCCAAGAATAGATTTGAAGGCTTAAAGGAGTTGGAAAGTGCAAGGGAAGTGTTCTACTCTGTGTATTTTGACATAATTATTTCTGAAATCCATTCAGGAAGCTGCATAGGTCAAGATAACTTGTCCTGCCTGACAAAGTCTTCACTTCGGGGAAATATCATTTGCCAGGTTTGCAGGCATGCAGTTTTTGGGGTAGAATTTTTTAAGGTTATTCTCTACATTTTGAACTTTATAACTTGCTTTATCAAATTCAATAAATAATTGAATGGAAATGAACTTAAAAAAAAAAAAATTATCATGGAGTATTATAGAACTTGCCTAGGGAGCAGCTGAGCAGCAGCATCTCTGGTGGTCTGCATTATCAGGGAGCTGGATGTGAGGGAAACACCAGCTGGAGCAGATGTGGGGGTTTTCCCCTGATAATTTTTTTGTCTGTACCTTATGTTGAATTCAGTTTTCTGGATTTATGTTGCAAGTCTTGAAGTGAGAGGATATCCTTACAGTCTCTGATGCATCTTGCTGAGGAGGTAATTTCACACATCAGAGCACTTGTTTCCAGTTAACTTTAAGAATGCCACCCCTAACAAGTACAATTTTCTGTATTTCCCTAATTTGCTTATTTATTCAGAGAACTGATTCAGCTTGATCTGTCTTAGCTTGTAAAGGGAACTCCAGCAAATGAAAGGAAACTCAAGAAAATTAAACCAAATGAAAACCTATGGACTTCTTTCATTTTCCTTCTTTAATATTTTATTTCTGTGTTTGGAGTAGCTTGCAGACACTGGTAATGCCCCTGTGGCTTGCTCAGAATAATGCCTGCCTTGCCCCCAGTACATGCTAAGATGGCAGTTTCCTGGGTATTTGCTGCAGAGTGTGTTCCCTAGCCATGCAACCTAATCCCATCTCTGGGGAATAATTGATGGCATAAGCTATTCAGTAGCATCCCTTCCCCCCATGCCTTCAGCTGTGCCTTAGGGCACTAAATACATGTTCTGCTTGACTGATACTTCCTTTGCTCCTGGGGAAAGCAGCTAAGCCTGGTGTTAGAGGTAAGGGTGGGTTGCACAGATCATACCTAACTCTGCACATGTGTACAAGTATGCAAAGTGAAACATGTATAAAGCTTCTTTACTACATAATGTATTGGTGACAGAGGTCTGTCAGATGACTTGAAAAGATCTTAGTTCCAAACTATTCTTGCAGGTGACTTTACTGTAGTTTGTGAGCACAGTTGGACATTATTGCTGATACTGTTAGACATTCTGGATACTTTCAGCTGTGCTGAAACAAAACATAATAGATCTTATACATCCTTCTGTATAAATGGGCCAGTGGGTCAAAGATAGGGATTTTCTAAGGAATAAGTTAACTCATAAATCAATACAGTATTATTAATTGAGGACTATGGAAAAACAGCCTCATAGCAAGTTTAAAGTTCAACTGCAGATATTAGTGGAACTGATAAATTGCTCAGCTTCTAAAGAAAAATCCTGGCTGCTGTGAGTCATTATTGATGAGAGTTGGTCACATTTGCCACTCTTTTCTAATTCCTCTCTACTGGGTAAGACATTAAAGACTCAGTTTGAATAGACTGTTCTGCTTTAGTTTTGATTTATGTATAGTGCTCCTGATCTTGGGAGTGCTGAACAAATGTTGCAAAATTAATCTGTGTTTGCCTAGGTGATGTTTATTCTATTGAAGAGTGGTTTGTCTGGAGACTGGTTTGAACAGTTGTGCCTGTTAGTCCTTGACACTGCTATTTAAAGTACTTTCTTTCATTTTCTTTGAGGAGTTGATACACAAGGTGTTCAACCTGTCAGTCCCTTACAATCTGTATCAGTGTAACTGAATCATACAGTGCAGTGTGTGAGAAGCCTAGTGCTGGTAAAAACAAATGTTCAGTATTAATTTTTTTCTGGTTATGCAAAATATTCTGTTTATAGCCAAGTTACAAGCTTAGCAAGCAGCTTAAGTGCCAAACGGAGTTGTCCTCTTTTCACTTGTAGTAGTAGGATGCATCAGAAAGTCGAACTCCAATAATAAATCTTTCTTACACCATTAAGAGAATGCATCCATGACAGATGTATGTCTTCTTGTGGTGCTTGAATACAGTTTTGGGGAAAAAAATCTCAGCTGCTCATGTGAATATGAAACTGGCTGACAAGAGATGGATAATAAAAATTAAAAGGCATGGGAATTTAAAAATGGGTATCTTTGCAGTGCTTTTATTTCAGTTGGTGTGTGAGAGTTCTGCATGGCTGGATTGCAGGCTATTCAATGCTCAGTGGAACACAGATGATGTGGTTGGGCACTGGTTTTAAAGGGAAGTCTGAGCTGCCTGGACCCATGTTCTTTGTTCCAGAATGCAGTTACACAAGTTGCTACAGGTTCCTGTCGAGTTCCCTGAGTGATGTAAACATGGAGGAACTTGCTTTTTGCAGCTGGGCAAGGAAACAAGTGTTCTGTGGCATGTAAATACAATCCTCTGCCTCTAAACATGAGTGTAGGGAAGAAAAGATGGTATCAAATGAATCAGTCATACTCTGGGAATGGGAAGCAAGGCTGGAATGGAGGAGCTTTCCACAGTGAGATGTTTGTGAACAGACTCTAAATCACTGTTGCTGGAAAAGATTGTGTTATTTCTTCCTCCACTCTACCTTGATAATCCTAAAAATTAGAAGGTAATGGCCATTTCTGAGGGAAAATAAGCCTAGGAGAGTACAGGATATCTAGGGCAACAAAGCAAAGGGTGCAAGAAAAGTCATCTTCAAAAATATATTAAGGAAAAGAAAAACAAAAGCAGTGCTTTCCAACCAGTGGTTTGTATTTCATTTGGCTTGAATTTTTTTTTCAGCTTATGAAACAAGAGGGGAATAGCTGCTTTTTGTGCTATTCCTGGCATCCTGTTACTGCCCTCTGCTTAATTTTGAAAAATACAGGGTCAAAGGAGAGCTTTTATTAGGTGATACTAAGTCAAGACTAAACATAAACTTGGCAGAAATAATTGCATAAGATTGTTCAGAAGATCTCCTGACGTGTTTTTTCTGGAGTCATTTTTTTCTTCCCCAGCCTGTTGGGGAACTTGAGGTATGACATATAAGTAGTTTAAAAATTATTATATAGGACCAGACAGAAAAAACTCTAACCCACTACATTAATTTCTATATGATTGGCATGTGTAATTATATATAAATAGAGAAACCAGCACATGATTAGTAGAGTTTTTCTTGGTGGTGTTTGAAAAAGGATTTGTGAATTCTAATTCACAATATGGAGTTTTTAAAGCAAGGAGAAATGGCTGCAACTTTTTTAATTTTAAGATTTTTTACAGTAGCTTAACCGAATACCATGGTCATGGCTTTGGAAGTTCTTTTTAATAATTTCAGGTATGTGAAACAAGGAAGTTCTGGCTTTACTAGTTTACTTCTTACTGGATAAGGGAATTTTTGAAGGGCTTCCTTTACCTTTTCTTAAATTTTGGAGTTGCATATCTGTAGTTTTCTCTAAATTAATGTGTTGTTTACTCGGGCTAGTTACTCATTTGTTAATGAGCAGTTTTTTTAAGAGTATACACCTGAAGAGTTTTTGTTTTCACCTGCAGTAAGGATTCTCTGTTTGTTACTGGTTCTAGTCTAGAGAGTCCTGGCTCTTCTGTGGGATGCAGAGTACAGGTCTGCACCCCTCTGCCAGTTTTGTGATGTGTGTTTAAGGATCTCAGGAGAACTGAACTAGTGATGGGGTGTTTGTTTGTTTGTTTAAAGGTAGCTGTAGGGATAAATTACTTCCTGGCAGAACTGTTCAGACTGTCCTCAACCAAGGCTCCCCTTTTCAGGGTCAGTCCCACCTGAAGTTTCAGCTTTCACTGTCCTGCACAGCCTATCTGGTTTTCCTTGCCTGGTGAAAAATAAGACTTGTAGTTTGGCTGGTGGAGACAGTACTTTTTCTATTGTCTTTGCTAAAGGTAGAACCTCCTTAGAATCACAGAGGTTGGAAAAGATGTGTAAGGTCATAAAGTCCAACCACAAACCCAACAGTGACAAGTGAACCACTAAACCATGTCCCCACATCTGTGTATCTGGTGACTTCACTGCTGCCCTGGGTAGCCTGGTCGAATGCTTGACAACCCTTTTGGTGAAGAAATATTTCCTGCTATCCACCCTAAACCTCTCCTGGTGCAACCTGAGGCCATTTCCTCTGCTCTTGACACTTGTTAGGTGGGAGAAGAGACTGACCCCACCTTGCTACAACCTCCCTTCAAGTATTTATGGAGAACAGTAATATGTTCTCTCAATACTTCTTTTAAATGGTTGCTAAAATAATAAAATATTAGTGCTATAAACTGTTAAGTAGAATTTCTTATCTTATGTTAAAGATTTTACAAGTACATAAGGACTGTATGTAACTACTCTGCCATTATTGCTACCTAGAGTAGTCCAGAGTCAGGGATTTCTTTTAACATTCTTTACTGCAATATATAATCTGGTTAGTGTTGATCAAAAAGGGTTAATTTATATGCATTTTCCTTTTACAAGGTGGGGGCTTTTTTCCAAACTGTTCAGAGTAATTAAGAAACAACAATTACTGCTGTTGTGTTGCTAGTTGGTAGACTGGCAAAATACCTATCTAAGTGTCAAATGACTTGTAATGACCTTCAGCCTGTGGTTTCATGCCTGATGTCACTAAAACCATGCAAAAGTATTTAGAAAACCTTCCAAAAACCTTCCATGTTGATCTCATGCAGGCTTCTGAAAAATTGGTATATGGTGTTCAACACTAGGACTACAGAGATTCTTAAAAACAATTGTACTTCCTGTGCATCATGGATAAAGTAGTATATTTTCTTTGAAAGTAGGTTAGAGAATGGAAAGGCTGGAAGAAAAGAGAAATTAAGGCAGTTTACAGGTTCTTTTTAAATGGAATTTAGTATAGTGGAGAGAAGAAAGAAGAACTCAGTTCCAGTGTTTCCTGTCTGGATGGGAAATAATGACTGTCTAAATTACCAAGTAATTGAATGCAGAAGGAACCAGATGAAAGCAGTGATGTGTCTGACACAGGTTTGGAATGTTTCACCTGTGGCTGGCCCTGCTCTGCTCACAGGTTCTCCCAGGATGCCCACAGCTGACATCCTGAGCACAGGTTCTGTGTCTGCATTAACATTGCTGAGTGCATGGAAGAAAAGCTGCTGGTTTAGTTGGTTCAGAAGGGTCAAGGGTGCAGTTCCTAGGCACTGAAACTGCCCCACAAGCCAAACCAGCCCCCAGTAAGTGTGGCTGATTAGGAGTTTTAATTCAAAACTGTGCTACTGCTCTGAACTGAAACATTAATTTAGATCCAGCCAAGGAAGTCTAACAGTCATTGTTTGTCCATAATTTATCAGGAATGAGAGATTTGAAAGCATGTGCCTGTGGTCAGGCATTTGATGGAAACAGTTGTCTTACTAAAATGAAGCTGAGCTTATCTGTGAATTATAAATTGGTCAGATGCGTTTCCTGAGTACAGTATGCTGGTTTTATGCTTGGTCCAGAATTTCACTGCTCTTATATCAAATGATGCAATGAAATTGAAATAAATCATCTTTTGGCTGCAGCAGGGGAAGACAGAGGAGATGGGAGTCATTCCCTTTTGGGTTAAATGCAGAGTATTTCAATTAGCATGAAGAATGTCTAGGAAAATAAGAATTGATATCTTGCAGAGGAGTAGGAAAAAACTGTTTTGCTTGTGTTACGGATGTTGAATTTTGAGCAATAGCACTTGACAAAGTAAAATAAAATCATTGTTAATTTAATGTAGGTAGAAACTTGTCTGACTAGACTTTGCTATAAAGAACTGGTATAGAATAATTAATCTGAAATAGTTTATATCTGTATCATTATATGTTTACTTACATACCCTTCTGGCACTATTTTTTTTGTTTGATGAGGCTTGTGTTTTTTAACGTGTGCAATTTCTTTTTTTTTTTTTTTTAATGCAGTCCTTCCAGGGAAGCCAGGGACGAGCCTACCTCTTCAATTCTGTGTGAGTATGTGGCTGTTGGTCTGCACACCACCTGCAGAGTGTAACTTTATGCTTCCCAAAGGGAAACAGTAGGAATTAACATAGCTGTACTTTGCCCTGTTCTTTTTAATGCTGGCTTTACTCACCAGCAATAGTTACTAAAGAGCTACTGGGCTGATTCTGAATCATTCCTTTGCACATATATCAGTTTCTTGTATTTTAAGTAATTCTGCTAAGAGCTGAATGATTAGGGGAGTGTGCTAATGTGAAATTCCTTTTGTGTATGTAATGGTAGCTGTATCGAGCAGGAGCTGCCATTCTGAGATACTCCAGAAGTCACAAGATATTGAATGACTGTAAATTTTCTTTAGACAACTCTGCTGTGGTCTAAAGAATTTTCCAGTCTGACAGTTGGATACATTTGCAGGTTAATGTTTCAGTAAACTTGGTACATCTTAAATGACCTTGAATATTGCAAACGTGCTAGAGGCAAAAGGTCTCTGTGATCTTATCAAGCCTAATAGTTGCAATCTTAGGCACGTCCTTTCCTTGATAGGAGGCTCTTTGCATTTGTTAATGGGTGTATTTTAAGTTTTTAATATGCAAGATTGCATTTTTGTCTTTATTTTTCAGCAGTTTTTGTGTTGCAGCATTTTGAAAGAGATACAGTTGAGTGTCCTGGTCTAATTTTGACCAGGACAATGGAACTGTAACTGCAAAGGATTTGATTTGCAGATCCTTGAAGTTATTTTAATATGTAGTTGTTCAGTGGTGACTTGGGATTTCTGCTATAATTTCAATAGGAAGAATCTGGTACTACAACAGCAAAAATGGGAAAATTTTGCTCTTGTTTAAAACTATCTAAAAACTTGGTTTAGTCTTGCCTTATGTTTTCTCCATAGGCTCATTTGTGGAAAAACTGGCCTGATGCAGTGCTTCATGGGATGTTTTGTTTTGAAATTGCTGTTTGTTCATCAGAGCTTAGTCTGCTGATCTGTAGCAAAGAAATATTTATGAAGCTTTTTCCTTGCTGCTATTTTGGAGCTGGTTCTAAATTCAGCTGTTGGTGCTGATTCACTGGTACAGACTTCCATTAGAGAGGTCTCAAATTGTTTTTGAAATAAAGCCTGAAACTGTAGAAGTGTCCAGTTACTGTGTAGTGTTCTGTTCTCTGGAAGTTTAACTATTTAGCTTGTCTTTGTTGCTGGGAGTAAGTGGGTTTCACCAAAAGTGACAGCACAACCACTTAAAAACAAAAACAAACCTCTTTTTTTTCTTCCCGTCTTGCTCAGTGTAACAGAGGAAGTTACTTCTGAAGCATTGAATGACTTAGGCATTTTTAAACTATTTTTTAACTATTTTTTGTCTGGGTAAAAAAGGTGGGGAACAGTAAGAAAAGAAACATACTCACCTGTTAACATAATTTCTCCCTTTTTTTCAGGGTAAATGTGGGCTGTGGTCCAGCAGAGGAGAGAGTTCTTCTGACAGGTTTACATGCTGTAGCAGATATCTATTGTGAAAACTGTAAAACCACTCTTGGATGGAAATATGTAAGTAATACACTTAAATCCTCAATAAGTGTTTGTATGTTGAAGCACAGATGTTTGAGTAGCACCTTTGCTGGTGATTTAGGTGAGTTAGCTCTGGTGTTTTGTGTACATCAGGCTCTAATATAGTCTTGCCTCCTTGTATCTGCAGAAATGCTGTAGCATGTAATAACTTTATTCTGGACTGAGAATCAAGCATGAGTTAGAGGTGCTGTTACAGCTATCTAATAATTCTGTATTTGGTAATCTTTCTTGCAAGACTACCAAGCACACATGCACTAAACCAGGTGAGAGAAATTGTCAAAGTGAGTCTGTAGTGTCTTGGATTGCAAAGGTTGGTTATACAGCAAAAATATGAATTACAGTAAACAGTACTGAGCATATTACAATGCTTACAAATAATGTGGACTCAATTCTGTTGTTTGAAAATTTACCTGTGCACTTGCAGCTGTGTTGCAAGTTTGATGTTTGGAAAATGTTAGGTTCTGGGTAGGATTTTCACTGATTCAGTGTAGCTTCAAGTCTTACAAGCTTTCCTGATGCATTCCCTGCGATGATGAATATAGAGGAGAGCTTGTGAAGAGGTTTGCATTCCCTCTTTTCATTACTTCTGGGAATAAATAAATAACACATAAAACATGCCATTTCCTAACTGTCACTTTAAAAAGCATTAAAATTCCCTAAGCAGAGAACATGGACAGTTCTACAGCAAGATGTGTGCAGTAGATCTGCTGATTCCACTTAGCAAGTTCGCCTCTGTTTCCTTCTCAGTGCTTTTTGACCTCTCTTTTTTTCCCCTCCCTCCCCTTACTTGGTGTAACCAATATGAGTTGTTAACTGTAAAGGCTCCTGCTTTGTATTTTTAATGTAAGTTTGTTTAAAATACTTAATTTCCTGAGATTAATTCGGTTAATTCAGTATTGATTTTTTTTTTTCCAGGAACATGCTTTTGAGAGCAGTCAGAAATACAAAGAAGGAAAATTTATCATTGAACTTGCCCACATGATAAAAGACAATGGCTGGGAGTGAACCACAACTTTTTTCCTTCTGTTTGGACTATATTCTGTGGAACAGGCTTTACAAAGACTAATGCAAAGTAAAGGAAGAGCTTGGCTAGAGTGGCCCTGAGAATATCACTGAACTCTGAAACCTCACAAATGAGTAGTGTAGTGTAAGTGGCTATTTCAGGCCATGTTTGCCTTTTTCTCCTTGTGTAAGTTCCCTCTTTTTGTACGTGTATTATTGTGTGAACAGTTGTTTTGGAACATTTTGGATGACCTTTTTCTAAACTCTCTCAGACTAGAGAAACAGTTCACTAATTGAAAACAGATTTTACTGGTTAGCATCTCTCTCTGACCTATGCCTTTAATGCTACTTCTGCTGTGCATGCTTCTTGCCTAAACACCTACACTCCAGTCCTGTAGAAGTTCTGTACCTGAGCAGTCTGAAAGAATGTATGGGATGGGGTGCTTTTTTATATGTAGCAATTTCTGATGTGTTTGGCAGTGAAGAGGATGCAGTATTGTAGTTATTAATTTCTTTTTTCAATTTGAGTGTACCACAACCTATGTACATCTTGTAGGTGAATTGGTTAAAGGTACAGTGCTCACTTCAAAAAATATTTCAATTGCACTGACTGAAGTTAGCAGGTCTCAAGTTGTTAGGAAAGGTTATGCCAGAGGTTTGGTATCTTAATGAGATAACATAGAAAGATTTTTAAATCAATAATGCTCTAGAATATGTTCCTTTAAGACCAACATATTCCTGCAGGAGTTTGCTGGATAAAAAAACTTAAACTATAGCTTGCAAGATTAAAAAGACAGAAAAATATATGCATCTTCTATTTTGGAAAAAAAAAATTAGTTGGTATATTAGGAAAAAACAAAGTTTTGGTACTGTACCTTTGCCAGTAACAGGGACTTGTGCATCAGTAAATTTTTATGGCTGGTTCCATTTACATGTATAGTCCTAATGCACTGGACAAAGAGGTTGTTGTCAAGGAAACTTGTTGAAGTCTTCTGCTACATTTGAACAAAAATATTTATTTTTGTGAGAAATGTCCAGAGCCTATGACATGAAAATTAATATAGTACCTGTAGGAAAAGGAGGAGTAATAAGAGGGAAGGGAATTTTGACTTGTTTTTTTCATAAAATAAAATAGCAAGATAGTTTTTAAAATTCAGGGGTGGGGAAAAGGGTTTCCTGGTTTGCTGGCTAAATCATCCCCAAGTATCTTTTTATAATAAAAATTTCTATGAAACTCACCTTCTCTTTTGTTCTCATGCTGTTTCTTTAATGGAATCAGTTAATGAGAGAAACTTCTGGAAAGTATATGCACAATATGAGCTGTTGGTATCTGTGTATGCAAACTGAGCAACTGTGAAAGAAACGCTCTACATAAATTTGCTAACTTAATTTTCAAATTAAGCAGTCTCTACAGACTTTTTGTATGTTTATCCTTTTAATGATTGAGGACAAACTGAAAAAAAAACCCTTTAACACTACGTAAGTCCTATAACTGAACAATACAGAAGCCTTGCAATACGAAATCCCTTTCTCTCAATAACAATTCTAATATGGCACCTGTGAAATTAATCACAAGTGCTGCTGCTGCTGTTCTGTTTTTGGGAATCTCTCATAGGCTTTCTGAACTCTGCTGCACTTTAGAAATTGTCAGACATAAAAAAGTATGCCAATGGGTAGGGGCAATATGAATCTTGAAAACCAGCTTTCCAGTGTTTTTGTGGGGAGGAGGAGTGAGAAGAGCATTCTCCCAGGTGTACACATTCTCTGTGATACAGGCTGGCTAAACTGCCTGACAGATGTTGTCATGATTGATACCCATGAATTAAAAATAAGAATTGGAGAAGTAGTTCAAGCTGTTGGGTTTCAGTCCAGAGGCCTGGGGTGGTACAGTTATGTAAACCTGGATTTTGTAGCTTACACGTTGCTACTTTGTGTTCACGTCAGGTCTCATTTTTAACAATGTCATTGATGCAAGATGGGCTTGGGTGTTGCCTGTCTCATGTTCTCTTTGACCTGGAATTCTTGGGATTTTTTCCACCATTGCAATGTATGTTGCCAACAAGGAAGGCACTAGAACTTCTATCAGCAAAAAGTTTGTGTTGACTTCTAAGTCCTGTTGCAATGTTGATACTTGTGACCAGCTTGTGTGAGGTTTGTGTGTCTTTGGGCTTTTCTTATTTCTTGGCTACAGACTTGCTGAGGCAGTACACTGGACTGAAGGCAAAAGTAATGGCTGCTTTTCCAGAGAGAGTTGAAATTAAAGAAAATATGTAAAGTATTAAAGATTTTTCTCCCCAAAACTGGGGGTTTGGTTAGCTTTTGTTAGTAAGCTAATACTGTCTGTAACACAGTCTTATTCTTAGAAATTCAACCTCTTTCTTCAGTGCATTATTTATATTTCAAACTGGACATTTTCACCAAAACCTTAATTAACTTTGATGCCAAAGGTTGGGACTTCAAGTGCTTCGCACATAGAGCTTCAGACTACTGGCATAAAGAGTTAATGACCTATATGTGATCTTTATGGCTTTTAAGAGAACCAAACAAAGCAATATTCTTTTTGGTCTTTTATTAAGAGTGGATGCTTAGAAGGAGTAAAGGGTAGAACTAGTGCAGAATCATTATTTTATGCTGCCATGTAACAATTCTTGTGGCTTGTTCTTCTGAGGGAATATGTGAATTTTCTTCCCATGTTGTTTGGCAGCATCAATGATTATTTTCTTCCCTCATAAAGATATAGAGAATTCTTGTTATTGGTTTTGGTGAAAGTTGAATCCAGATAGCAATGACTGCTGGCTGATGTGAAGAGGTCAGTCTGGTCACTGAACCCTCCAGCAGTCATTTGAAAGAAAAATAAACTTACTTGAAAAAAAAATTTTACTAAAGCATTTTCCCTCTAACCAATTTTTGTAATATATTAAAGATTATATTTAAAGTTTGTATGTGTTTGCTCTGGGCAAGTTTACTTCCCCTTCAACTTGAGCACTTTTGTTACTTGTACTGGTTATTTTTGGTCTTAACATTTATTTTGTATTTTGTTTTTTATAAATTGTAACAAAAGCTTTTGTGAACCTTTGTTTCTTGCTGGCTCTTTCTTGGACCAAATGAACTGACTATGAGCTGGCTTAGAAGAAATGTTCATTGGGATGCATAGGAATTTGCTAGCAAAAATGTACATGTATTGAAAGTTTTTTTCCACTGAACCTCTAAAGCCACATCTGTCCTAAAGTAATTAATCATAATTTGGTGTGACTTTAGTAATCTGACCACACATTCTGTATTTAGGTCCAAAATAATGGTTCTAACAGTGGTTTTCCAGGACTGAGTCTGCCTCCAAACCCTAGAGTTCTTCTTTGGCTGGTTACTTTAAGTACCTTTTTGATTACTAAAAGGCAATGCTGCCGTATATAAAAATCCTGTCACGTTGCAAACTTGCTGTGAAATCAGCTGCAGAATTTGGTGAGGGATTGCTGACTGCTCAGCCTAACCACTCCTGCTGTATGTTTTTAGCAGCCTGGTAATCTTAATTTTATCAGCCAGTTAAAAGGGCCAGGATCTGAATTTCCCTTGTTGGTTGTAAGCTGTACAATGCAAACTGTGAAGGAAAATTGTTACAGCTCCATCCTAATGTCCCAGTACAAAGCCCAGGATAATGACCAGTGTGGGTGGTGTGCTGGTGTGCTTGCAGTCCTGGGGAGAGTAGGGAGAATATGGGTCATGACATTTCTTTGAGTTAAAAACTGACCTCAGAGGTTCTGAGCGAGTCCCCACTGCACCCATAACCAAAGGCTGTGTGTATTTCCTGCTGGTGGATCCGTGCAAGAGTTCCCCAATGGCTGGGGGCCATGCACTTCCCTCCAAGTGCTGCTCACAGGGCTCCTCCTGCCCGCTCATCTCAGCCAGATTGCAGCAGCAGCGACCTCCAGACTCACAGACCAAACTTCAGTCATCTCTAGCCTTGGATACTGGCCATGAGAGGAAGAAGCTGTCAAATTATTGTTCAACTTCTTGGACACTTGATTGGACTTCACTGAGACTCATGTTAAGCCAACCAGCAGTATAAACACTTACTGGAAAAGGAACAGATGCTTCAGAGGTTTCTTTTAAAAGGACTGTTACAAGTGGTTTAAGGTCTAAAGCATGAGTCATAAATGGCAGTTGAGTTGTGCCTCATTGTTTCTTAAACTCTTTAAAATGCTTTCTTTTACAGGTGACATGGCTGTGTTGCTGTTTTGTCCTTGCAATACTGTACATCTTTTGTTGTTTCACTATATTGTATCTATTCGAGGTATCACAATAAAAGCTTTCAATTGTTTTGTTGGGTTACCTGTTGGTTTTGTGCTATCTTTTCTTGCTAATTGAGTTCTCAAGCTTTATCCTCTGGTAGGCCCAGAGAGAGAAGACAGTGCTCTTAGTTGCTCTTAAAAAATGGGTTGAGTCTTATTTTTATATGGTTTTAGGACTGCCACAAAACATTTGGAGTTACTTCCTTTCACACATCTTTACAAAATGCAGAAATTTGTGCTGGTACTGCTAGGGCTTTTGCCTGTTTTGAGCCAATTGTGGGACTCTGCATAGTGAGAGTCAGTCTGTACAACCACCAAAAGGAAGAGGAACTGAAGTGTGGGTCTGCTTTTTGTTGTGGCAGTTCGATCAGCTGTGGATCTGAGGAGCACTCCTTCTGTTCATTCTGCTTTGGCTGAGAGGAACTCCTGTAGCTCCTCTGATCAGATTATTGGTCTTGTCAGTGACATCATCCCTCTGGACTGCCTGAGGCTCAGAATGAAGTCATTCAGTGCACACTTACGTGGTGTCTTCAATAATCCATCATTTAATCTCACAAAGGGATAGGAATGTTCTTCATGCAAGATCAAACATCTTATTTCCATCTTGAGAAAACATAAGATAGCCAGCTACCCTTTTTCCTGTTCAAGTGTTGTCTTAGGGTCATGAATTAAGGATAGTTCCAGATCTGAAAAAAAACCCCAAACCCTAGGGATAAAATGGCATTTTATGTGAGATGCGTGGACTTCATTGTATAAGATCCTACCTTTTGACAGGATATAACTGAAGTAATAAAGATCCAGATAATCCAGAAGTATCTTTTGAATTTGAGATGTTCATAGTAACATCCCTTTATATTTTGGTGTATCAGAGGGACTATACAAACACCAGCTGTCAGCAACTGGGTTACCAGAACAGTTTTGGCAATGTGAACTCCAGTGTTCTGTCTTACCAGCTGGAAAACACCAGGATGTCTGACTTCCAGATAGACAAGGATGGGCAGGTGCCTCATCTAAAGCTTGAGACCCTTCCATTAGATGTCTTTTTGCCCCTGTTAAATTTCAGTAATTGAGCAGTGGTGTAGGTTAGGCTTCTCCCCCACAGCCCAAGTTCTGCCTCTGTGACTGGGGACAGCAGTGTGTCTGTACTGCCAGAGCCCAGGTAGCCTGAACTGGAAAACAGCCACAACTAGAGCTGAGCTTATCCTCTGCACAGGGCTCCAGCTGGGTCTCTGCCCATGTGAGGTTCTTTCCACTTTTGTCTCTTCCTCTGCTCCCTGCCCTTGGCTCTGCTCCAGATGGGTCTGAGCAGGAAGCGAGCACCTGTGCTGCCACTGGCACTCACCTCCAGCAGGCACAGCAGCTATGGATTAACTGAGGCTGGACAAAGTCGTTCCTGGCTGTGAAGCAGCTCTGCTGAGCCATGGCACTGATGAGCATTAACTGTTTCTCCTCTAGCAGAAGCTGAGCTGTTCTCAGGGTTTGGCTCGTTCATTTCTATGGTACTGCTGAATAAGATTTGAGCTGAGGAGCTAAGGTGCTCTGTCATCCTGGTAACTGTTTAATCTAAGCTAACCTGATTGCCTGAAGATTTTACTTAGTAAAGATCACTCTAGAAAGCAGACAATGCACGTTTTTCAGTGTTTAGTGAATTAATTTTTCATTATCTGATTTTTGTATTTTAATAGTAAGCATAGCTTAACTTTCTTGCCCAAATAGATTTTAGTGCTTTCAAATTTAAGCAAAAATAATGGCAGGGCCAAATTAGCACTTTATTCAAAACAGAGTTTGCATCCAGACATTAAAACATGCACATGTATGCAAAGTCCATTCTGGCATGAAATATCATGGCTCACCCTGTACTTGCAGGAAGGGTTATGAATGTTATTTAATTTTCAGAACATCTTTTTGACATGATTAGCTATGATCATCTGCTTTTTTTTACACCTGACAGAAGTTAAATTCATTTTACAACACAAGCAAAACCTTCCAGTTTGGAACCTGGAGCTGATGACAGAGCAGCAATGCTGTATTGCGCATCTGAAATGTTTTTCTTATGTTTAAAATGTAGAGTTAAAACTCCAGTGAATTAAACTGCCTGATTATGGTAAAAGTTTTCGGATTTTTTTAGCTATTGGTTGAGTGGCACTAATGCTGTGTTTGAATTGTGAGTTGAGGTATTTGTCCATTTAAAGGTGAAATCATATAAGCTTTATTCTGCAAAAAGAATTATTCAAAATGTTTCAGTACAGGATCATATAAAACCACTCCCACAGAAGTGTACCACTAAAAGGAAAAAAAAAAAAAAACAACAAAAAAACCCCAACTGCAGGAACTCTGTGCATTGCCTGTGCAAACAAACTTTTTTCCAAAACTTTCTTTAAAAGCCCACTAGAAGTCCAGAATCTTGTGACAGGGAGCAGGACTGCCAAGGGCCAGAACAGCTTGTTTTGCAATTGGGCCCTGGGGAAATTGCTACATCTCAGGGCTGGGTTGAAGCTGTAAAGCACGTGCTTTTGAGGACTGGGGGGGCTTTCCTAAACAAATATGTTTCCTAAACCAGTTTTAATCGATTCTCAGCCATGCGCAGGGGAAACCTGCTGATATTATCACAGTAAACCTTTAATTTTGTTAAACTGGAACTGCTGAACACTGTGAAACCACTTAGAGGGGCACGTGCTGAGTGCCATAAAGCCTGTGTGTGAGAGGTATGTGGGGCACTGGGACAGGAGGGTGAGGACTGACCGCTGAGGGCTGCGAGGGTGGTTGTGCCCAGGAAAGAGCTGGATCGGTGCAGCTCTGACAGCCTGCCCTGCAGACCAAGCACAAGTGCAAATCCTTGAAAACGTGACATTTTGTGACGTCAGGCCTCTCCCAAAACTTAAATGGCAAATGCCACTGCTTTTTGTGTGCCCTGTGGAGAAGGATGTGCCCCTGCCCGAACAGCCTGTGCTGGGCAGTGAGCGGAGCCTCCTGTGCGCTGCCCGAGGTCAGGCTGGGCTGGCAACCCACAGCTCCCAGCAGCTGCTCCTTGGGGCAAGAGCCTCTTTCTGGCCATAATCTCCTTATAGATGAATTCATCATCTGTTTCCACGGTGGTCAAACAAGCACTATTGACTGGCTGGCACACTCTGCTTTGTTACCAACTATAACTGATAAGATTGAAAATCTGCTTCTGCTTGTCCACTTAAATTATCTTCTCTTCCTTCCTCTTTTACCTTCCTCCTTCCTCAATTCCCCACGTTTTTATGATACCCATAACAGACCAAAGTCTGCAGAATTTTGCTTTTTCATTGTTCGTCTTCTTTCTCCCACAGAAGAGAGTTGCCCCAAGGGGCAGCAATAATGATTTGTGGTCAGGCATGACACGGATATTTCACGGTTTGATCTAGAGCCGAACCAACCCGAGAGAGCCACTGTGCTCCCACCCTGCCTGGCTGGGTGTGCAGCCCTGTGCTGGGTGCCAGCATAGCCGGTCCCTGAACCTCAAGGGCAGAGAACAAGGTGCTGCTCTTTACTCCTAAACTATCGCTGCTTTACTGATTAAGCTCCTGCAGCAGGTTTTTTGGTCTAAATACAATTTCTTTGGCATAATAATCAACAGCAAATGAGCATGTATGAGCTGCAGACCCATAGCCTCCCAGCAATGCTGTGCTTTACTACCCCTGCTCCTCCTGCTCCCAAGCTGATGAAGCTAATGGATTTTTTTTAAACAGTGCTTTTTCCCCCTTTATCCCTCCCTTCTGCAATGAAAAGTTTCTCACAGCATCAAGGCTGGAAACACAAATGCCCTTTAATTACCTACTCATAATATACAAAAACAAAAGCTTTCTCACGTCATTCTTTCAATGTTTACTAAAATAGAGACCTTGCTCTGGCAGATCTCTCCTTTACTGGCCAAAACTCACGCTGAAGGTTAACAACTCCTGAAGTTAATGATTATCTGGCCTTGTTTGCTCAGTATTTCAGAGTTAAAACATGTAAATATGCCTCCCCCTATTAGCAGAGACAAATGTTTCTCCCTGGCCTGGCCTCCCGGATCTCCCAGAAGTGCTGCTCCCCGAGAAAACAGCCAGGATAAGGCTGTCCCTCTGGTGCTGGTGATTACACAGAGCCTGCTATGAAAACCCCCTCTCAAAATAGCAATTTCTAATCTCCCCTGAGGCCATTAATCAGGTTTCTAATCCAGCAAAGCTGGCCGTACTGTACAGGCTGTGATCCCCAGGCCTTTATTAGAAACCCCTCTTGGTCACAGCATTTACTGGGTCAGAGGACTGATTGTCACGTTTGTCTGGGCAGGAATAGCTGCCCATGTATTTTGTGAGACAGATCTGTGATAGTGGTTAATGCCAAGACCTGGCTGCACCTTACCTGTGAGTGCTGGACTTACCAAAGGCTCATCTGCATAGAAATACATCCCAGCGTCAACTCAAATTTGGTAATTCCTGAAGACTTAATCTCTGCTTTTCTGGAGACAAATGTAATACCTGGTCCTGTCTGGTTTCAGATCAGAAAGGAATGTCCTGAAGATTTGTGGCAGTCAAAACTTTCTGGGCAGCGTCACAAGAGCAGAGGTTTTGCCCAGTATTGACTAAACCCCAGCTGGGATAATTCCATCTGGTTCTTCTCCACCATTCCCCGGGTGATTCTATCTCGGAGGACCTGATGTGTTGCGGAGGTGTGGCATGTGACTGATGTGTGTAGCCTCCACACAAGTATGTGACATTTGCAGCATTAACGGAGACGCCTCTGGCAAAAGGCACTGTACAAATGCAAACCCATCACTCACAAAGTGCTGCAGCATCCGCGGGCACGGCTGAGTGTGGGCAGTGGGCGCTACCGAGGCAATGGGCTGTGAAATCTGGAGGCTCCCTGTGGCCCGTGGGGATATTTAGACACTGAGGCCCTGGCTGGAGAGATCCAGCTGCCACAGGAGCTCGGCTGGAGGATGCTGTGGAGTCGGTGGGGGCTGTTCTGGTGCTCAGCAGTGTCTTGACTGCTCACGGAGGGGATGCTGTGGCTGAGCCCCACCTGAGGATTTGCCTTGTTGGTTCCTGGTCCATAGGGCCATGCCGTGCAGCTGTGTCCCTGCTAAGCTGGGAGAGGATGCCAAGGGGCACGCAGGCAGTGGGGAGCTCAGGCTGGTGCTTTCTGTGCCCCAGAGCTTGTTATCCAAAGGCTAATACAAGTGGGCAGGGCAGATGTGGGGCTGGCATCACGATTCATCCCGCACCATGGGTCCTGCTGGCTGAAATCCTGAGCAGTGTAGCCAAGAGAAGAGCCCCCACCTTGCTCAGCCGCCATCTTGTACTGAGCGGGCCCACGGGGGTGTGGAGCCAGCGTGTCCCAGCGCTGGATGCTGTCAGCACAGGGCAGTGACTCATTTTGCCGCTCGGGACTCTGGGTGTGGATGTCTCACTCACATCTGGTCTTGGCAGCAGCAGTTTCTCCTGCTCCACGGCTTTTGCTCCTGCCCAGCACGGCACAGGGTGGTGGCCAAGCACTCATGGTGCTTGTCCGCTGCTCTGCTTCTGATCACATCAGGCCACAAACCTGCATTAAAAATACCTGCCTCAGCCCTCGGTTTCCTAGAAATCCAGCAACTGGCCTGGCAAGCAGACACTCAGCCCACAGGGCCAGTTAAATCAGCACAGCAGTGACCATCACACAGAGGTTTGCATGACAAAGCGTTTGCACCTGTGCCAGAGGGTGGGGAGAGTGTTTGTAATCTTTGCTTTTCCCATTTGCATTATGGATGCAAAAGAACAGTGAGGTGGGACACAGTCTGCACACACAGGTGGGGTGTTGGAGCTGTGTCCTTCTGGAGCCCAGGGGTTGCCTTGTCTGTGACCAGCAGTGCCTGGGCACAGCTCCCTGGCTGCCGGGCATTGCACAGGGCAGCGGGGGATGGAGTTGGGAGCTCCTGCTGGAAACCAGCCCCAACCCCGGGACATGCACTGCTGAGCACCGTGCTGGGCCTGCTCGATGCTCAGGCTCCTGGTGTTGAAAGGAAAAATCATTTCAGTGCAAGGAACATAATCTGAGATGCAGCTGCAGCAATGGGACATAGGCAGCATGCCCAGCTGTCCTTCTCAGGGAGTCGGAGACCCCCAAGACTTTTTCCAGCCTTTTCCTGATCATGCAGCAGTGCTGCCCCTTGCCATTGCTTCCCTTCACACCTTTCGGCTTTTCTCTTTGTCCTTTTTTCCCTCCTCTTCTCTCTTTTCATCTTTTTTCCTATTTTTCTCCTTTCCTCTCTCCCCCTTGGCTCTTCCTTTCTGCTGTGCCACAATCAGGCAAAACCTGGCAGGCAGGAGCAGTTACTGGCTTGCTGAGCTGCTCATGTCCAGCAATACCATAACCTGACTATGCTGGCTGGGACATAATTCCTTCCTCAGGACAGGATTGGTGCTGGTGCCTAGGAGGGAGCTGAGCTAGTTCAAGATGGAGCATCCTATCCCTCTGCCCACAAAGGCTGTTGTGCTGGCGCCTGTTTGTGAGCATTAACACACCAACATTTTGCCACTCCAAAATCCCAAGAGTTGTAACAAGAGCCAGACCTTCACCCAATACTGTCAGTGTGAAGGGCCTCATGGAAACTTCTCTGGTTTCTGCATGTCAGCTCTGAAAACCAAGCTCATCTCTGAGTCAGGCAGAAGGTCCCACACTTGAATTCTGTCCAAGAGGTGAGGGCAGCAGCCAGGTTGTGAGGATCTCCAGCCCTAACATCACAGGTCAGGGAGATCTGCCCTGGGCACCAGCAGCAATATCAGTAGAGCTGTAGAGTTGATAGTTACGCCTCGTCCCCATCTTTTCCCATTTTCCTCTCTTTTTCCCACGTTTACATGAAGCTGAGCAGACACTGGAAAGTTGTTGCTGTTCTCCCAGCAAAGTCTCCCGGTTGTCAGCACTGGACTTACTGGATGGGCACAGATGGAGACCCGACGACTGTCCCTCTGCTCCCCCATCCCTCAGTTCTCTGCCACCACCTCCAACTGTGTCCCCTTGGTACGAGTTCTGAGTGGCTCTGGTTTGGCTCTGATGTTGCTGCATGTTGCTCCTTGTTGCTCTGTGGGATTGATTCTATGGGAAGGTGAAAGTGTGGCAGAGGTGTGGAGGTGGCAGAGCTGGGCCCTGGGCTGAATGAAGCTCAGGTTGGCACCGATTCCTCGACAGAGCAGCCGTGCTGGGCGAGCGGGGAGAGAGGGGTGAGCCCCCTCACTTGGAAAAAACACATGCATGCTAAAAAACCCAACAGACCAAGCTCTAGCAACATGTAACTTGTTTTGCTATAGATTAACTGCTCCAATACACTCCAGGCACTGTCCTGGGCTGGATATTTAACCTACTCTAGTGACTTATTTTTTTAAGATGGGAACATTACAAATTTCATCTTTGCTTTGACAAGGAGGTCACAATCTGCCAAGATGTTCACTTTGCCTCTGTGCAACTCCAGGAAGGGGGTCAGAAGCAGGGAGATCCACTTCTAAGCACTCCAACCCCAGGGCTGTGGGACGCTGTGGGCCTGGGGAGCACCTTGGCCCTAAGACACATGTGATGGCAGAAGACGAGACCCTTCATCTCAATGCTGGGGAGAAATGCCACATATTGACTGATTAATTCTCCCTTGTGCATCTGCCATCTCCTAGCAAGGCTGCTAGAGGCTCCCTGCCCTCCACCAAAGGTCTTTTGCCAAGCCCAGCAGTGCTCCGGGTGGTTTCCTTTCTGGAAAGGGTTCAGGTGCTGCCCAGAGCACGGAAGGGTTTTGCTGACCCCGCAGCCTGTAATCCTACTCCTGGACCTGAGACACCTCTTGGCCCCGTTCCCTGCTCCTCTGTCCCCAGGACAGGCTGTAATCATCTCTTGGCAGGACAGCCCTGACCTGAGCAGTCCGGCTCCCAGCATATTTCCCCAGCTTCGCCAAGTGTTTGCAAAAATACCCAATGATTTATTCTTGACAGCTCAGCTGAACGAAGAAAAAACCACATTGCTCTTTACATCTATTCTTAATTTTGTTGTTTTTCTTTATAACAGAAGTTGCCAATAATAATACAGCAGGAACAGCTCCTGGCCCCAAACCTGACAGTTTTCTACCCTTTTTTGTGGCAAGTACCAGCCTGGTTTCTTGCCAGCCCAGTGTCTGCTGTCAGTGTCCGGCAGCGACGAGGCCGGGATTAGCGACAGTACGGGCGAGCCGTGCTCTCTCAGCTCCGGCTTGTGATGGGGATGGCGGGTGACACCCAGCCCTTTGCTGCCACTTACAGTCACTGTGAGGTGACAGCTGACAGCCGCCCCCCCAAATAGCTGGTTATGGAAATACAGCCGGATGAAATGGAAAACCAACAGAGACAGACAAGGGAGGGAGCACCGACTACACCCCTGCAAGACCAGACCTGGGAAAAGCCTCATTGTGATGGGCAGAGGAGAAACCAGGAACATTTGCTTAGCCCTGGCAAGGTGGGGTGGGTGGTGTTACTGGTTTCCTTGTCTGCACTGGGAGTGGGGCTGGCAAGGGAACCGAGCTCTGTGTCCCACCCCACAGACCTGGCGGGGATAAGCACGCTGTTTGCCTGGGAGGGGGAAATACATCAGTGTCTTAAAATGTGACCCTCCAGGTTATTCACTATGTAAATATATGCTCTTAACTAATCAAAGCTGTAAAATTCAGCTGACGTCTTCCTTGTGTCCCTGCCTGCCTCCTCCCAGAGCTCCACAAGGTCTGCAGTCACAAAAACGGTGAAAAATGTGCTTATTCAGCTGAGACCCTGGGAGCACGGGGGACCGGGAGACAGCCCACGACTGACAGATATGGAGCAGGATGGAGAAAGCAGGATTATTGCCTGGTGTGAGGCTGGCATTGCCCAAATCAGGACAGGGAAGGTCCAGCCATGCTCCCACTAGCTGGGATGCTGCAGCCTCCCAGCTGAACAAATGGACAACGCCTCCAATGCTGGACAAAGAAAAGCTGCTTCCCTGTGACTGTTGGAGATTGGGAATCCTGTTCATGGCCAGCCCCTTTCCCAAGCATACCTGCCTCCCACCTGCCCTTCCCAGAGGTAGCCATGGGGCTTGATCCCCATTTCCGTGTTTCCTGGGGAGAGGCAAGAGGGCTGACCCCAGCATCCCAGCACTGGCACAGCCGAGCCCTCCTCCCTCCAGAAGCCCCGGGCTCCCCCTCCCTGCCGCCTCCTGCCGCGGCCTGGCACACAAACCCAGCTGCAGACCCGGGCTGTGCAACAGCTAAATACTGGGAATCTGGGTGGCTGCCAGGGACTTTGATCCCCAGCCACAAAAACCTCCTCCACAAGCCGCCTTCTCTTGCGAAATAACCTCCTGGGGGGGCTGAGCTGGCGTGTGCTGCTCCCGAGACCTTTGCAGCCCCAAAAAGGGAGTTTGTCTGGGCAGCGGCCTCACCCTGCAGTGGTGCACTTCCAGTGCCAGGGCCTGTGCCAGTGGTGGAGCCGGGCAGACACATGTGGCACCAAATGCATTTACCTTGGACTGCTCCCAAGCACTGCTGTGCTTCTCTCCAGTACATCTGCACATTCCAGCCCCAGCAAGGCCAGCTGAAAACTTTCCCAGCTGGGAAACCCCAGGCGGAGAGTATGTGCCTACTTTGGCACTCAGCCTCTTCTCCCAGAGGTGCCCAGTGGGGCAGGACAGGCAGCATGGTGGGGCACTGGGATTCTGATCCTGCACTGCAGGCTGGATGGCTGGCACAGAGTTATCAGAGGTAGATGATAGTGACTGCCTTAAAAACATTTTAAGTTTTTTTACAATTTAATTTTTTTTTACAACTTTTTATTTCTTCCCAGGGGTAGTCAGCAGCCACAGCCCACCCTGGCTCATTGTACGTAATGCTGAGCATCTGGGTACAAGCTTTGGGCTGTGCTGGACAAGCAACATCAGCCTGGCTGGGTATGGCAGAGCCACAGGTGCCCTCTGTTAAAGGGCTCACTGAGCCACTGATGAACAACTTGTTTTTCCCACTTTTGCTGTCTTTCTTCCAATGCCAGCATCCTCCAGCATGCTGGTGGAGAGGGGCCTTTTACGTTGTTTAAAGGCAAGCATAAGAAATTGAGGGATTTTTTAGTGAATGACAAATTGCAGCTTGATCAAATCAAGGCAAAACAGGCTCTGCAAAAATAGGGATGTTTAAAAATATGGCAGAAGAACATCTGGGGCTTCTCATATCAGGAAGCCTCCTATGCAGCAAATAAACCCTATCCCATGGTCCAAAATGTTGCCAGATGTTGACAGTCTCCCCTGAGCTGCTGCTGCAAACATCCCAGACTAGCAGATGGACACGTTGTAGGGTCAGAGCTAGCCCTGCAGTGAGCTGCTTTTATTTCACTGTTCTGTAGTTAAACCCCGATTTTCCCCATCCTTGTCACTTTTATCAGCATTTCTGCTCCTTTATTTCTAACCGCAGCCTTATCTCTCACACCCATGGACACAAAGTATCAGTGAGACACTTCTGCTTTTCATCCTGGGATTGTGCCTCAATCTGCCACCACATCCTGACCATCCCCTGGGTCTGAGAAGGTTAGGACATCAGCCTTTAACACCATTCCAGTGTCACCTAGCTGTGACTCTCTAAGCCCAGCAAGAGCTTCCTGCTCTGCCAAGTAACCTGAGTGACTCCCAGCACCCTCCTCCCTCACTCCAGATGGACTCCAGCACACGCACTCTTAGGCACACCTGGATTTATGATTTTGCAGCCCTGAGCTGACACCCTCCATGTCAAGGACTTCACCTGCAGCACCCTCCGGGTCACCCTGTGTTTCAGGAGCTTCTGGCTGCTGCAGCTCCTGGAGCTGGCTGGGGTCAAGGGTAACTCAGTGCATTGGTGCTGAGCAGTGCAGATCACTGCTGGGGCTACTGCTGGCAGCCCCTGTGGTGCAGCCATGGCTCAGCAGCGTGGGAGAATTTCCTTTCTTTATTGAGCCAGAGTGCTGTACTTTCCTGCCCCCCACAAGGTTCCCATGGATCCGGGTGAAATCAGGGTTTGGCTCCGTGTCAGGCCCTGCACAGTGCCTGGGAGTGAGACAGGCCCGGTTCTGGTCCCAGAGGAGAGGATGGAGGCAGCAGCAGCAGCACCAGTTCACCCTCCTGCCAGACCAACGTGGGCCACAGCACCCAGCAGCTCCACAGAGCTGGGCATGGACATGGCACCCAACACTTCCTCCAGAGAATGGAACTTTTTTTAACCTCTCAAAATAAATAAAAAATCTTAACCCCAAACAGTTTTTTAAGGAAAACCAAAGATTAGAAATACTGTAAGCAGTGGAGACAAAACACCAAAAATAGCATCCAAAGTTTCCTCCGCGCACTCTCCCTGCAGGCAGCCTGCACTATATTTGTCTTCACTTGCCATTTCTGCTGCAATCAATTTGCAATTGCTGCTGGCGAGGAACCCATCTATTAAAAGCTCAGCTGAGATCTGTGGCGAAGATGTCTCCAATAAAAAAATCTGTCCATTCATTAAAAAAAACCCAAACTAAACAATGTCCTTCTCTGCAGACCTTCCCATTCCCAACAAGATCCACCAAAACCATCCCTGGCCGTGTTGTCAAGGTTTGGGAGCAGCTGTGGAAGCCCAGTGCGGGTTTCCTTCCATGCAGGGAGGGATTTGCTCTGCAGCTGCTCTGAGGCTTGGAAGCACTTGCTTTTTGCTGCCTGTGGTGCCTTATCTCCTCGATTTGCTGCAGGCCACCCTGGGGAGGTGGATTCCTCCCGGGTCAATTGCTTTTATCACAAAAACAAATGTTTTCTATCATCCCTTTCATCCCAGGATGAAAGTGCAGCAAGGAATCACACGCCTTCTCTCACTGCCTTGGTGGGCTGTGCTGCCGGGTGCTCCTCTCCCCCCACAGAAATGTGGAAGGAGGGACAGGGAAGGCAAACAGGAGCCTGGAGTGATTCCTGCCTTTGCCTAAAAAAATAACCCCATGGGGCTGCCTAAAAAAATAACCCCACAGGACTCCCTAGGGACACATGACACCCCTCTTGGGTTCCTGTCCCAAAAGCATCCTGGCCAGTGCTGACACCAAACTGGTTTCTGCCAGAGCCAGGCACTGGCTGGGGGCTCATCTGACCCCCTCCACTCGTGAATGAGACACTGAGGGAGGCAGGAGGGCTGTTTGACGAGGCCAAAGGCTCAGAGCCCATGTAGCCAAACACAACAGTGGCTGCGGGGGGATACAATTGCTATCTATAAATAGTGCTGGGAAGCAAACATTAGGGAGGCAAAAAAGCTATTCAAGCTAAAGGACAATGTTGGCACTAAAGCAAATAGATATAATTAGCCATTAATAAATAAAGGCCAAAGATTAGGGAAAGTATCTAATGTCACAAAAGTGAGAGCTAGGAAGGCTTTCCAGGGGGAAGGGCAGAGGAGACCTTGACCAGTGTTTAAAACAGGCTGTGGCTATTTTTTAAAAGCCATTAAGTTATGAGCTGTCAAACCCAGCCTGCTGTGATTGCTGATGAGCCTTTTTTCTGTATAAAAGGGAAAATTTGGCCTCTTTGTGACATCAGGAATGGTAGAGGGGCCGAGGAAGCTGCCCTGATTCCCACTCTGCTTCCTCCTCCCTTGGTCAGATCGATCAATCTCAGCCTGTCCTGGAGTCCTCTGTGCCTTCTCTGTCCCTCACAATCCAGTGAAGTCCTACAGCCCTCCTCCAAACCTACCTGGAGAGATGCTTTGACCTGTGAAAGCTCCATAGTAATGCTGGAGGGGACAGGTGCTGGCCCTGTGCCATGGGCTTTCCCCAGCTTGGGGATGTGGGGCTCTGGAGGGTTTTTCTCTCCACAGTTGAGGCATCGTGCTGGCAGCAGCAGCTCCTGCCAGCCCGTCCTGCAGTGGCCAGCAAAGGGCTGCCACGGCTGATGAGGCAGGTGGATGCAGGGACTGGTGCCTGTGGGACACCTGCCTTGTGCCCACACCAGCCCTTCACACTGGCCCCAGTGCCACAAGTCCTGTCCCTGCACTGTTCCCCTGGAAAAACCCAGATTGGACACCCCCAGGGCGGTCCTTGGCAACTCCAACGTCCCTGGCCATTGTGGCAGGGCCAGTTTGGATAATCAGGGGTTGCTCTGTGCTGCCCCAGCAGAAACCTCAGGAAGACTCAGCGCTGAGTGAGGGCCCCTGTTACCTGAGACAGCCACTGTCAGCTGCTGCCATGGCTTTGCTTTACTTTGCAACCAGGGGAACTGCAGGAGTCATTTTCCCTTGAAGCCCTCGCAGGGAATCAGGTGCCTTTTCTGGAATATACATTTTAGCCAAGGAGCCATTATTGGCTGAGTGTCTGTACGGGTACGGTAGTGACAGAGATGGTTCCTCCTCGGTTGCTATTTCCAGAGGATGAAGTCACCGGGCTGCAGCGCCTGAGCTCCCCGGAGGCTGAGTCAGTGTCGGCCCTGCCGAGGCTCCGAGCGCGGCCCCCGCTCCGCAGCAGCCCCTCATGGTCGGTGCCCCGGGGTCGAGCCCTTCAGGCATTGAAGCAAAATGGCGTCAGGCCACCGGCCCCACACGGCTTCACCGCAGGGGGCCCTGGCTTCAGCTCTCCCGCCATCGTCCCGCCACCACCAGCTCTGTCCCGAACAGCTGCGTACCCCTTCTGTGGGAATGTCCCTCCCGGGCCACGGCTCTGGCCCCTTCCCCACAGTCCCAGCACAGGCTGGTTCAGTCCTCCACAAGGCTGTGATAACAAAAGCACTTCCCAAAGAAAGAGAGGAAATGAGAGTCCCCGGCCGCGCCGCCGCGCTCTAACCCGGCCGGGCCCGGCCCTGCCGCCTCTTCCTGAGCTGTCTGAGGGCGTTTGTTGGCCTCCCCCAAAGCAAACAGTGTGGAAACTTGGGGGGTGACTTGGCAAATCCCCTCCTCTTGCTTATAAAAGATGCTTCCTGTGCCAGCTTTCCGACATCCTGTTCTGTCCAAAGGTTGCTGGAGATGGGTGGCAGGGGGATCCCAGAAGTGTTTGATATTTAGAAGCCAGTGGTTTATCCACCAGCTGCTCCCTCCACCTGCAGGCGGCCATGGCCGCGCCTGTGACGCTACCAGCGGCCGAGGGGACTCACAGCCCTGCCGGGCTCAGCTGTGTCTTCAAAGGGGCTGGAGGGAAAAGCAGGATTTCCTTGGAGACCTTCAAACACGGTTTGACTTTTCACAGTTCATGGCCCCACATAAGATGGGAACCACCACGATCAACCATGTGATGCTGAAGCAGAGCAACTGGTAGTCTGAACTCCTGGGCTGCAGGCATTCAAATGGGCAAGGAACAGGAAAAATTAAATCGAACAATAATATTTTTGGCTTTTTCTCTTGGTAAATATGGTAACAGAGATGCAGCTACTTGGCTTGAAAAACCGTTCAATCTGTGCTGTTTCCCACACAGATAATACTTTGCTCCTTGAGGGGCCAGGCTGAATTCATGCCAGGAAAAGCAGAGGTGAAGAGCTCAGTCCCCTGTGAGCCCCCTCTTTGTGCATGGAAACAATCGGCCCCGGCTGCCAGCCCCACCACACACCACTGCCTTCTCAAGGGTGTTTTGCTTTCTGCTATGGTGCCAGATCTCAGGAAACAATGAATTCACTGGTCACCCAGTGCCTTTCAGCAGAACAGCTCAGGTATGGAGCAGTGCATAAGTACAAGACTGCTGGTGTTACTCTAGTCAAGGCCAGAAAAAAGCTTCTTCAGCCCCTGGTTAAAATCCTATTTTTTCTCTCTTAGCACATTTACTGGAAAAGTCTCAAAGAATGTAAAAATGTGCTTACAAACAGCACAGTGGTTCCCAGGAGTGAGTTCCTGTAGTAAGGCTGCACAATTCTTGCCAATCCCTCTGGCCATAGCAGGAGTTGGCTGGATATTCCCTTAACACACTATTTTTGCTGGAGAACAAAGTGATGAAAGGGGGAAAAAAGGGTTTCAGTACAGCCTCCTTCCTCCCCTTTCCTTGCTCAGGTAGTGGAAACTGCAAGTCATCCTGCAAAGAGCCAGGTTTTGGAAAAATGATGGATATATCCCACTGCCTTGCTCTCTGTGCCCCTGCCATCTTTCAGAGAACACCTTCTGTCACATTGGCCCTGTGGATTCCAATGACTGGAAGGGAAGTTGAAATTAAAAAGAAATGGACTTGAATTTACAAATTAGGGGCAAGAGCAAGAGATGGGGCTCTGCAGGACAAAAGTGCAGAGCTGTGATGGAACAGTAAGTGTTGGCCCTGCTGAGCTCTCAAGAATCCCAGTGTGGCTGCTGACTCAGCACTGAGCACTGGCCAAACCCTTGGGCCATGCAGCACCCTGGGGATGGGCCAGAGCCAGTCCCCCAGCCTGGGAGTCACTGACAGCAACTGGGAGCACCAGCAGCCCAGAGGGCTGGATCCAGGTCCAGAGGTGAACCATTGCTGGAGAGCTACACCCCCGCTTGGAACAAAACTGAAAGGGTCACACTCAGCCCTTCCTAAAAGCCAGGAAATTGTTTTTTCCTTTGTGTCCAATGTTATTGTGGGAAATGGTGAGCAAAGGGGCAGTGTAAAGGCAGTGCTTGGAAGGGCAGCAGTACCTCTGCACTGTGCACAGCAGTGGTCCTTCAGGGACTGCACTGAGCTGGAACAGAACAGGAAAGTGGGCAGTTATCTCTACAGCCTGCAGCCCCTCAGATCAATCTGAAGCAAGGACTTGCTGAAATGGGAGTCCTTGCCACTCCTCTGCTGCCTTCCTTGTAATGAAAAGCTCCTTTCTTTCATAATAATCTCCATTTTACTCTAGTACAAAACCAGCATTTTATCCTTATGGATTCATAAAATTGTCTATCCCAGCTTTAGCAATGCTGTGAATTTAACTACTCAAAAGTGTGCTGAAGTGTGAGTTAGGTAAAGGGGATCAATAACAATTTATCATGAAAGGGCCAGCACAGAAGAAACAAGAGGTTCCAGTAAGACAGAAGAAACTCAGCTTTAGGAAAGTACCATCAAATCCTGTTCCAGTAATCAAACATGTTATTTCAAACTTAGACGTTTGCAAAACAAACTCCCCCTATTATTCTTTCAAATTAGTTTGAACTTCCTATAATTTAACAAAGATGTAATCATATCCGCAGAGATCCCAGAATTCCTTACGAGCATCTTAAAAAGCAGGAATGAATCATTTCCTTGTGCAACAATCAACTATGCAATGCTGTGATCTTGGAAATAACAGTTGAAAGAGTCAAAGTCAAGCACTCAAAAGAAAATAAAAGCATTTAATGCAAAATATTTCCAAAAGTTTTTACAGCAATTTCCTATAAATGGAGTCTTTTTTTAAAGAATGAAACCACCAGTACAAATGTATTATTCCAAAGGGGATTACAAAACTTTCTCCTCAGCCACACAGGAGGTAGGGAGAGCATTTCTCTTACCTGAAAAGACCTAAGATGAACTGAAAGTAATATTCAGTGATAGCCAGGATCTAGCCTTCTATGTCTAAGTGATGGTAACACACAGATTCTTTGGGATTTAAACTTTATAGGCTGATATATCTTTACCCCATAAGGCCTTTATTAAGATTCCTAATAATTTGTGGGTATGTAGTAGAAATATCTGAGATGCCTGTCAGCTACATTATGTGGTTTTTTCTAGTGATGGGAAGCCTGACATTGGAGCAGACTATGGGGTGTTTTACTCTGCAAGGACCAGGCTTTTGGGACAGGTATTAAACAAACTAAACAAAAGAGTTGTTTCTATTCCTGCTCAGTTGCTCAAGGCTGTAGTTTCTGGCACCTGAGGGCAGGTGTGAACTGGTGCATCCTGACACCTCTGTTCAGTGGCTCAGGGAAGGGCAATCACTGGGAGGATTAAGTGGTGCAGCTGCCCCAGGCTCCCCATGTAGATTTGCAGCTTCCCAGGCTGTTGGAGGCTTTAACGGGCTCGTCTGGAGTGAGCGAAGGCCTTCAGATGACAGCAGTCAGACCAGACAAAATTGGTCCTTGTTGAGAACCAGCAGGAGGCAGCTGGAAGGTAAGGGCAGGACAGGCTGGACCCCCTCCACAGAGCTCTCCAGCAGCACAGGAACTTCCCAGCACATTAATTCATTCCCTGGCTTGGCACACTTGGCTGGTCTGGAACGATTACCTGTAAAAGGAGTTCTTTCACCACTGTAGCTGTTCACTGCAGTAGTGCCCTGCAAGGCTGGGCTCTGCCTGGTCTGCTGCCAGCCACGAAGAGAAAGGCTCCAGCTGATCCCCGGGGAGCTGGGCTGCCTGCTCCCTGCTTTGCAAAACAACAACAAAACGGCCTTCGAGGAAGATGCAGTGGGGGAATGTGCTCTCTAGAAAACAAAGCCACATTAATCAGCCTCAACAAAGCAGCAGTTTTCTCTGCCAGTGGAAGGGAAGGCTGGTGCCTTCCCTCCCCAGGACAGACTGTCTTTTGGGCTCTCTGGGGCCATGTGGGAGGCTCCTGTTTGCGCTGTGCTGCCCCAGTGCTGGGCTCCCCACGCTGCTACCAGGAGCTGAAGTCCCCAAAGCCTGTGCTCTTCTTCTCTTTCTTCACAGCTGTGCTGGTTGAGGGCCCATCTTCCTCCATGCTGCGCTTCCTGCAGCCAGAATGAAAACAACTATCAGGGAGTCTTTACTGCCAGTGGGACCAGGGCAACTCAGATGCCTGTTCTGCCTGTTCTCTCTCAGCACCAGCTATAATGGAGCCAGCCCATCCCTTGTCAACTACACAGGAGTGCAAGCTCCATGACAGCATGGGGATTACAGGGGTTGGGGGTCTTCAGCATGCCCAAAACTGGGAGGGAGCATGAGTCCATGGGGATGGTTTGGATCAGACTTTGAAAACTCCCAGGAATGTGTTCAAAGCACAGAAAGTTCTCCAGGCCAGAGCTGAAGATTTAACAGCTGTACCTTTTTAATGTGCTCAGGAAAACATGAGCCATGAGTTTTCCCCACACCTCACCTGCACTTGTGGCAGCAAAAGGATTTATGGGGAATTAGGTATACAGTAGCTGGGAGAGCTCTTTCAATCTTTCCTGTTCTTTGAGCCTGTTGCAGTTGCTGCTGCTACTATCAGCTTCTTTTGAGCAGAGCTTGCAACCCCAGGGAACGCTGCACAGCCAGCTCATGTGCTGTGGTTTTTAGTCAGATATCAGTAGCTGATAGGGAGAACACAGAATCTTCAATCTGCCAATGATTGAAGGGCCTTTCAATGCTACCTAGTGTTTTCCACAGAGCCACAACTGCTGGATTTCCTCTGTAAATAAGAGTGCAGCGTGTCAGCAGTTTTAAGCTGGACATAGTATTTTAAGGGACACACAATATTCAGCAACTGAAAAATTTTACTGACACACTAAATTGACCTACCTGAGCTAACAGATTTCTGTTCTCACAGCTATGCAAATGCCTGTAAGTCACAGAGGCACACACAAGCTGATTAAATGGCTGCCTAGATCTGTGTATGCATAAATACATGCCTTTATGTAGCAGACAGACAACAGCATTTTTGCAAATGCTTTTAGAGAAGTCTGCTAAAAATCAAGTGGAAGGCATTTATTTTAATTTTTCCAAAACACATGCTAAGCTGCTGCTCAGCCAGGATTCTGTGCTGTCCTTAGGAAAGAAAGCAGTGCTGCCAATCCTGACAGGGGTAGAAAGGGTGTCTGGGAGAGGCTGCTTTAGGATAAGCCTGTCCAACCAGCCAGGTACCCTGGAGCTACCCAACTGCCCTGTGCTCCCACAGCAAGCCTGGGAACCTGCTCCCCTTTCCAGCCATTTCCGCTGTGCTGGTACAGCTGTTTGTGTGGCTGAACAGGGAACCAGAGCAGCAAACTGACAGGAGCCCAGGGCAGCTACTTTATGCAGGGCAGAAGTCGCTAAAAAAGCAACATAGAGTCTGTGGGCCTTCAGAAATGTTTGCAGAAAAGGAAGAGGATAAAATATGGTGTAGGAAGTGACACAGTACAGTTCCTCAAAGAATTCTGAGTTCTGGAAATGTATCTACAGTTCTGAAGTCAGCAAATGCTTTTAAAGACCAACTTGGTCATGTTCAAGGGCTAAAACAGAAGCTCCGTTAATGTGTGACCTTGAAAAACAACAGAAGTGAAGTAAACTCTAGACTCTTAGGACTACATGAGGGTCTTTGTTCGCCCAAACCAAACATCTAAGCAATGGCACTGGACAGGGCCAGCATCCAACAGGAAAGGCACCTAAAATATTCAGCAAAAATCAGAAGGACAGGGAACTCACGCTGCAGCCATGTTGATGTATTTTCCAATCCCCTGCCGGTAAGTTTTAGGAGTCTGAACCTCTTTCTTTGGTGGGACCACTTCAGCCTTTATTTTGGCTGCTTCTTCTTCCTGTTGGAATTTCTCTCTTTCAGCAGCGACCTGTGGGAAGCAAAGGGTGCAATCTGTTGCAAGAGATAGTGCAGAATAAGGAGAAAATGTCTACAATTCTTGAAAGCTTTAAAGCACTCTAAACCAGCAATCAGCACCACTGAGATTACAGGGCAGGCTTCAGGAGACAGCCCTCAAGGGCCACTACAAACAGGCTGTCTGCCATTATAGCAAGACTCCTTGTTACCTGCAGCTACCCACAGCTACTGGGGGCATTTGAAAGGAAACCATCAGAAGCCTGATGAACTGGGTTACAAGAGTAACTCTCCACTAAAAGAGCAACTGGGATCCTGGCAAAAAGGCAATGTTGAGTGGCAACTGCTTAATCTTAGCTGGTAACCAGGTGGGCCAGGGGGCTGCCCATGTGCAAAGAAAAGGCATTCAGTTGCAAGGTTCTCCCCAGAAAAGCTTTGGCCTTTCAAAAAAATCCTCAACCAACCAAGCAACCTCACCTGTGCATCTGCCTCTTCATAGGGATCAACAAAAACGGTTGTTGTCTCAATTCTTATTTCCTCCTGGAAGCAGAAGAGCAGTCATTTAATTTGCTGATTAAATTGTGCCATCCCCCCCTATTTTGGTTTCAAGAAGTGTCAGCAGAGTGACCAGCACTGCCATGTGAGGCCACTGCTCCCAGTGCTTCACAGATACCTTGGGACGGTCTGTTTTGGGGTCACTCTCCACATTCTCCATAGCAGTCAGAGTTTCAAAGCCACCAACCACCCTAAAAGAGAAAGAACATGTTATCCAGTTGTCACAACATATTCAAAATATTCCAACACCCTTACCTTTAATAACTCATTTATGCCCATTACTCTAGCAGAGTTTTAAATCATCATGTTTGGGGAGAGGGGAATCAGCAACTGTGTTTGGAAAACTTAAGATAATGCCATTCAGTGTGGAAGATAAGATTTTTTCCCTCAAATATGGGATTTGAATTTAAAATTAAACAGAACATAGAAAAGTCCAACACACAGAGGCCAAACAAAGCCCGAAACCTGAAAGCCACACAAACCAGCCAGAGGAAGAACAAGTCTTTTCTTCTTCTTTGTTTTCAAACTGTTTATGAGACCTAAGAATGTTATCAGGAAGAGAATGGTAACTACAGCAGCACAGGAGAGCAGTGGCAGAGCTGTCTGCACTAACACCACTGACATTGAAATCACAGGATTCCTTCAGGGGAACATCATGAGCTCATGAGGGCTCTGGGAAGGCAGCAGAACATCAAGTCACAGCCACAGGGTAAGGCCAGGACACTTCTCAAAGCAGTTTTCACCTAGGAGGGCCTCAGATCTCTGGCATCTCACTTTTCAAGTCAACATATCTAAACACTTGCTTGAAAATGTTTAAGGCTGAAGGCTTTCTGGACTGTTGCATGTTTATTTTCAAAAAAAGTGTGGAACGGTGGGAATGTTCTAGAAAAGCATATTTAGAAAGGATATATGGGGAAACCCAGATAATTATAATCCTGTCATCCTGTCATTTATCCCAGCAAAATAATGGAATAGCGGAGACAGGACATGATTAAGAAAGAAAGGAAATAAGTAACAGCAATCAACAAGGTTTTGTGGAAAACAGTGTCTGTCAAACAACCTTCTATCTTTGAGACAACAGATGTGGTTAACAGGGATAACAGTGTCCATGGAACAGACTTCTGGAAGGCGGCTGATATTTTGATTGAGGAACCAGAGTGATATAAAGTGAATACAGCACACATTAAATAAAAAATTGGCTGACAGGTGTCAAAAATCTAATTTTAAACAGGAACCACTGAGTCAGTATGTTTTCAGAGGGGTCCTGCTGGGATCAGCTCTTGGTCCCAGGGCATTTAACACTTTTATCCACATCATCATCCACAATTAAATTTGAAAACAGCTATTCTTAGAAGAGCAGTAAATAAAGAGGAAGACAGGCTGTTGATGCCAAGTGATCCAGATCCATTAGCAAAGCAGGCTGTCACTGGACAACATCTGTTTTAATAGAGCCAAGCCACATGGCCAGGAACCAAAAATACAGCCCATATTAACAGCTGTGGGACAATGAAAAGCAGCTGTAATTCTCAAAAACACTGCTCCAGGACCCAGGGGAGTTTGGGGCTAGGAGATCAGCAGCAGGGGCAAAAATTGACCACTGAAGAGTCCAGGACTGCCCATGGGCCAGGGCAAGCCAAGAGCCAGCAATCCCCCAGCTTCCATTGGGGGACAACTGTTTTGAAGCCTCATTGTTACTGGGACTACAGCACCAGCATGGGTAGGCTGGCAAGGGATGGGCAGATGAAATGGGGGAAAATTCAAATTAAATGAAGCTAGTGGGGAAAAAGGATATGAAACTGGTGGAATATGTGGAGCATTTTATCACCTAACTCTGCTTTCATATCAAAGAAATAAGCAATGCCTTGACCAAAACACACATGATATTCACAGTCACCTTTATACACTTTATACACTCATACCAGGGTATTTTGCTCTCAAAGGCATCTGTCCAGCCCCAGCATGGCAGAGTCTGCCCAGCCAGCACTAGGAGAGGCCTCTGACTCTCACTTGCCACGGTCTCAGCTGATCCAAAGGAGAAATACACTTCCTACAGCACTCCCCAGTGCCCTCAGTGCCACCCCGTGGGCTGGGACAGGCTGTAACCACAACCAAAAGGTCAGACCCCACCACAGAGAATGAAGCGACACAGAGAGGGTGTTCTCACACCTGCCCCAGCACAGCTGTGCTTGCTCATGTTTCAGTCCTGCTGTAAAATTTATTCCCCAAGGGCCTGCTGATATTCTGTAATCAGGCTGTGACTTTTAGGTGCAATTAAAACCCATGGATGCAGGCTAGAACAGCCTCAGTCATTTGTGACTGGAGGGAGCAGAGTGGGGGAGGCTGCACAGGGCTTGAGGACCCTGTATGAACTTTGGAAAGTTCATAACAAAAACTCAATTTTAAAATCTCTCTCCAGGCCAATATCAGATTCAGTTATAATACTGGAGATTAACACCCAGCCCGAGATATATTCACTGTATTTTAACTGCCCCAAAGGAAACTTCTGATTTAATATCGGAGGATTTTCTAGCCAACAGCTCACTCATTATCTGCTTGTATGTTTTCATTTAATTAGGTTTCTGATAATTTGAAATGGCCAGATCAGCTGTGCACTGGCAATCTCAGCTGAGTAATCCCTTAGCCTGTAGCTAGACCTCCCACAATATTAGCCCTAATGCATTTTACTGATGCTACCAGATCTTCAGTTGCTCTGCTAATTAAACTTTATTGGTAATATTTTGTCACTTGTATATTTTGAAAGGCTGTGATAGACATGGCATTCACAGGTCATCAGTAAATGACCTAAATAGTCTATTTTGACATGATTGTAAAGGGCTAAGGGGGAAGAAGACAAAGTTGTTATGCCTGCAGAGCATGTAATTCTCTTTTCTTTTTCACTTCTTGTCTCTCAAATGGAAAATTGCTTCCTTTTCTCTCCCTTGCATTCTCCAACATTTTGCACAGAGTATCTCTGTGTATTACACTGTCTGCACAATCAGCTCTCAATATATGTTTTTGTCTTTATAAAGACACTGCTGCAATACTGATTAAAAAAAAAAACCAACAAAACCAACTAATTTGAATACAAACCACAGAGGACAGAGCACTGACCAGAGGGACAGGAAATAATACACGAGTCACTTTTGTTCAAGGAGCACTTGGGAGCTTTGTCAGGGTCAGGCCTGGCTGAGGCTGGTATCTCACCACTAAAAATTAACATCCAAAAAGGACAAGATCTGATTGCAAACGTCACCCAGCCAGTAAAAACGGAACTACACACTAACCTGGCACTCTGAGCTGGGTGCAGAAGAAATGGAATATTCCAAACTGTAAAGACTTTTGGAAGCTTTCCTCTGATCTAAGAGAGACAAGGTAAATGCAGACCCTTGAAACATTACATGTTGTTATTGTCAAATCTCATGATGCTACATTGCAGCACTAAAATCAGTTTGATGAGATATGATGTGTCAAAATCCACTGGTATCCCTCACAGCAACTGCTCCTCACTGAATGAGGAAATCAACACACCAGAGAAGTTTTTTGGATTCTCTGCCTGCCCAACAAGACTTATTTTGGGCCAAGAAAAAAGCTCATACAAATTATATGTAGAAAAGACCATCAGATCAGTACATAAAAACATTTTTAAAAATCCTCTAAAGAGTGAGCCACTACTTAATATTATTCTAATATTCAAGGAAATCTGTACATAATTTTCAGTAAAAGAAAATGCAGATTCCAGAAATTCAGACTCATCCCTTTATAATCTTTACACGTGCTGAATGTGTGACACAGACAGTGACAGTTCACACTGTGTCATCTGGTCTTGTGCAATGTCACTTGTGCCAAGTTGGGAGCCAGCAAGGAAGGGAAGGGAGAAAGGCATAAACAAGTTTAACCTTTTCCACTGCTTCTGGCTCTGTTCCTTTTATAAGGTGTCATACATGCTTTGTCCTAAATTGACTGAGGTTTAAAAAGGTGTTTAGATGACACCCTACAGTGAAAAGGGTGACTCTTTCAACACACCATTCACTTCAGAACAACCAGTGAAGCCAAGAGTTTGCTGTGTGCTTCCAGTAGATGTTGAACAGAAAAATTATGATCTCAGCTATATATTTAGCTCAGCAACCCTGAGACAGCTTGTATTTTTAGAGGAGCTTGATAAATGTTGCATTACATTTAAGCATGAACGACAAGGCAGGTACATTTAGGGGTTTTTTTTTCTGTTAGCATAGGAATGAAAACAAAAATGTGCCCTTACTCGTGCAATTCTGTTTTCTTGAAAGCTGGCTAAGTTAGCACTGGAAATCTTTGCATTTCACATTTAGATGTGTTATTAAAATCTTGCTTCCTGTTAAGGCTCCTTTATGTAAGCTAGTAACCCTGCTTCATAACCACTACCAATGCCTTTGCATGATGCAGAAGTGAAATATCCAGAGCAGGCTCTGTCCATTTGCAATATGCCAATGAAGGTCTCACTGTACATTATTAGTGCTGCCCCAAAGCAAACTGCATCTCCCCTGCAGGCCCAGAGACATTCACACATAAACCTCTTTCTCAAACTTTTGTTTGGAAGAATTATAGGAATTCAGCCTTCTGCAATGCTGGGGAAGGCAGTGAACCAACATGATAGAGTTTCCTGGTCAGAAGATGATACAAGAACAAAGTCTGGACTTTTTTTTTTTTTAAAAAAAGCTTTAAACTACAAACAGAAACCAGAAAAAAAATTGCTCTTTTGTAAACACATTCTGGCCTGAAGGTTATTTTTAATAAAAAGAGAACATACATTTATATATACACACACAGAGAACAACACATATGTGCACAAACACGTACACTCAGAACAAAATGTTTTCTATGCATACACCCAATCTGCAATGGAGTGAGCAATTCAAATGTGCAGCAAGGATGCAGCCAAAACATCTCCATCTCTCTGCTAGATAAGGGCTTAATCTAGCAGGCAATACATGGTAATAAAGGGTGCTGAAAAAATAAAACAACTTGGAAAAAAGCTTATTGAAACTAGAGTCAAGAGATGAACCTGGCACGAAAGGACCTCCCAGCCTTGGCACAGGTCCCTCTTCAGAGATCACACAACTGTTCTGGAAGTGACAGCAGGGCTCCTGCAGCTCCAAGAGCCCAGTGCTCGTGTGCTGCAGGACACCACAGCCATGGCATCCACAGGGAGACCTGGCTCATTTCTCCACCTTGCTCTTTGCTCCTATCCTGGTGTCTGGGGAGCAGACTGCAGTGCAAAATTAGGTCAGTCTCCCTACACAGAATCAGCTCTTCTGCTGTCACATAATTTCTCCAATCTTCAGATGTACTAAAGCAGAAGAGTCACAAGAATATGAGTTTTCCAGCTTAGAAGCAACTGGGATTCACTGATTCAAATCATACAGGAAATGTTGCAAGTGGAAATGGACACTGTGTTATATAACAGTACCTGGAAACTGAATAATGCCTGGTAGCTGCTTTATGTAGCTAATTACTTTAGAGGACAGGAGTTACTTTCATTGCCCCAGTCTACAGAATTGCAGTAGAAAGCATTAAACAGGTTAAGGAATACTTAATACAGAGTAATACTGATCCAAGAGAAGAACTCTCTTCCAGAAAAGCATCTGCTAAGGGGAGAAGGGAAGGAAAGAATAAGCTGAGTGCACGTCAGCTACTGACTGATGCCTCCAGTTGGACCAAGCCTCAGGTTTCCCAAACCACCTTGTCTCAGTTGCCACTTTCTTTTCTCAGCTCTTGACAAACACAAGTGATGCTCTAATAAACACACAAAGCTGCTGCACAGATCATTTCCAGCTTTGCCACTCTGACCACAACACTTTTCTTTCTGCTCCCTTTATTGCCCTTCGTTTTATCACATCACATATCTGCAACATGCCCTCATTTTCAAGTCCACCATGCTCTGCTTGTTCTAAATGCCACCCAAAATTCTGAAAGCATTTTTCTCCTTCTGTTGATCACTTTCCATTACTATTTTAAACATGCACTTTTTAACGTGTGCCTTTAGCTTTGGAACAGGCTCCCAAAAATATTCATGAAGCAATTTCGTTTCTTCCTAAGGCTTTCTTTTTCCAAAGGTGGTGCAAAGTAGGTTGAAATGGGTCACTGTCACAATTTCCCTGTATCTATATGCAATCTCTTTTCTACTTACACAGATCTCAGGGACAGAGATTTTGTTTCTATTTCTGCTTATAAATAGGTCTCTAATCAACAGGAGCTGTGAACCATTGCAACAGGAAACATAACAACATGGATGGGATATGCTTGCACCTACATTTCATAAAGCACAGCAAACAGGAACCTGAGCCTATCTGCTGTTTTGGCTGTAGTGCTCCTGTAGCTCCTGAAGGTCACAGCACAGCCAAGGTCCTGCTTGGAGCACGGGTAGGAGGGAGACCCAGGCACAGAACCCAGGGCAGCAGCAGGCAGGACCCTCCCCAGGCAGCAGCCCCCTGCAAATGCTTCTCATCCCCTCTGTGCAGAGCAAAAGCATGTCAGTTGGTTTACATTATCTCAGTTTCTAAATTAAACCTCTTACCAGCAAGCTAAAAGCCCACAAAAGCCACCAGTTGGTTTTCATGTTAATTACATCATTCTCTAAGTCAGAAGAAATAGTAATTACTAGAAATGGTAATTACCAATTTAATCTAGGCAGCTCTGTTGGAGCAGGAAATCCATGCAGCCTGCACAACACCTCCAAGGGAAGGCATTCTTCTCTCACTCTCTGTTTTTGCTCCCCAGCCATGCCAGATTATCTCCTTTCTTTTCAGTATCTGCATCCTCATCATTGCCATGGTGAGCAGCACAATCATGATGAGCCCCTCCCTGTCCTCCAGCCACATCTTTCTCCAGAGACATGAGCACTCCAGTGCAGCAAGGCAGACACATGCCACCTCTTACACAGGACCAAAAAAAATAAATAAGGAAAGCAGTAGGGAATGGCTGCCCTTTCACTCTTTTTTTGTTCTCCTAAGTAAGGAAAGCCTGTTGAAAGTTCTATACAAATTACAAACAGGTCAAACTGTGCTCTCCAAGATACCTGTGTGACACTAACATGAACCAGAGTCACACAGGAATAGCTGAGAGTACAGTTCAGATCAGAGTATTTAGGTTTTTATATTAACTGAAATAAGTAATCCTCAAATCCATATGAAAGTCACAACAGGCCAGTAAGAATCCAGTTAACAATACAATTAAACATTGATGGAAACAAAGAATCCTGATATCATGGGTTCATTCTGCTCTTAAACCTAGATATCATTCCTAGATGTGCTTCCCAGATATTATTGTGCTATAATCAGCTCAGATATGGTCACCAAATCTTGGAAACACCCAGGATCTAAAATAGCAAAGTGAAGTTGGAGTTCTACTAGAGGTACAATCTCTGGCATCTTCTGGCTTTTATGACTTTTAAAAACAATGCAGATAAAAACAGCTGATGGATTTTGATGACAAACTATAGATCTTAAGAGCTACACACATCAACCTTTTATTATTAGATTTGTAGGTAAATTCAATTATTCAATAATTCAATTTGTAGATTAATACAGACTGACTGGGATACATATATCCCAGCATTTTAATTTTTACCTTCTTTGAATTGATCTTCATTTACATGCAAGAGAGATCAGAATAACATTTCCCTGATTTGTGTTCATATGAAGATGTCATTCAGTTTTTATGCGGGAAGCCAAATATGATTCTAAATCAACATTTTTAATAAACTTTTTCCATTGTATTTCAGCTAAAAATATAAGCAGCACCACTTCTTCACTCTGGCATCTAAGCTCAGATTTCTGTTATAGCAATGCCAATTCACAAATTAAGATAGTCTTTGCTAAAACTACAAAAATCTCTGCTATATATGCTTAACCAGATTTACCTGGACTAAGTAATTCCTCTCTAAAGGGCAACCTACAGTGTGAAACACCATTTGAGCTATTTTGTTCACAAAGTACTTGAGATATCCAGCACAGTGCAAAGGCTCTGGGGAGCACACTCCCTGCACCACTGAAAGCTCAGCTTCTCTCCAAATTCTCTCCTGGTGAATTCTGGTGAAACTGGAGCATAGTGGGGGAACACAGCAAACACAGCACGGGCTGCAGGCCCACACAAGATACACTGAGGCCAGGCTGCACCCACAACTAAAGACCAGACACATTTTCAGCTGAGCTGTCCTAACACAGACATTATTTGATGAGGTGGCAAGCTTTGGTTAACAGCATTACTGTAGGGGATTTGAAGGGGTTTTTGCAAGGTGGACTCAAATTGAAGCTTAAGTGAAATAGTCCTAAGAGCCGGATAAGGAAACTCCTCCAAGAATTACTGACTCTCAGCTTTTACTATTAGAATTTGCCTTATTTATCTGCTTTCATGGAAGGACAAGGGAACTTAGAAATTTTCTACGACAAACCTGAGAAAGAAAAAAGAAATACATTTCCAAGAGAGCAATTATTGAAGAATCAGTATTGGAACTAACAGCACTAAATTTAAGTGCCATTAAAATGAAGCAGTTTCTACCTCAAAAACCTGCAGGCAGGGAAGATGGATTAAATATATCACTTTCACTGTACAGCACAATTGCATGCCATTCAATCAAAGTAAACAGCACATAGTTCTATTTTCCATTGCTGACTTCCAAATGAATAAAACCATGAAAAGAATAAACCCCCAAATCTACAAGTAAAAAAGATTTTAAGATTCTCAGGAACTCCCAAATGCAGCTGGCTAGCAACATTCCACTCCTGTCATGTACAAGGGGTGCCTGAGAACAGCTCTGCTTGACTTGAGAAATACCAAGTACCTGCAGCAGAGGAAGCAAAGAGCAAACCATAACAAAGATTTTGTATCTTCTTCAATAAATACCTTAATCTTGATCATGTGAAGACTTCACTGGAAAAGACTTTCAGAAGAGACCTCTTTACAAGGAATGAAGTTCTCTCACTGTCTGGACATTGGTAGTATCTTTATATATGTGTGCCTAAATATACAGACTTTATACCAGTGGTAACTGTCAGGAATAAAAGAAAAGAAGAATAAAATAAAAAAGAATAAGAAGGGCCAAAAGACCTCAGCTATGCAGAGGCTCTATGCCATGAGGAAAAGCAGTCCTGTCATGACTAATTTTTCAGCTGATGGCTCATAAGAGGATGAAAGCAGTATTGAAGAGCTAATCTCATGTGTCCCAGCAATTAACACGCACAAATATTAACATGGCTCATTACATGACGATGATTACTCTGCTCATGACTCCTGGAAGGCCACCCACAGAAGGGAAGTGAAGCAACTTACAGAGAAGGAGATAAAAAAGGCAGGGTCTGCTGACTGGCCTTGGTGCAGTGTTGCCCACTTACTCCTGACCAGGAGAACTGGATTGTGAGTTGGGATTTTGCTCCAGTTCAATTACAAGAGTCACCAGATTCTTCTCTTTAGGCTTCAGACACACAAGGGAGAATGTCTGCTATGCTGCTGCTCAAAATATCCTTCACTTACCTTCCAAAAACTGTGTGCTTCTTGTCCAGATACGCACAAGAGCGGAATGTGATGAAGCTAGAAAGAACAAAGAAATCACAGTTACCACATTGTCCCACTGACCCTCAACAACAGCAGTAATGCTTAAAAACACAAAGTGTCTGCAAAAGCTTTCAGAGAGAAGCCAAGCCCCTCTCCCTCTCTGGCTCCTCTCTAGAAGGCCTGTGGACCAAACATCCTTTAACTCCTCAGTTTTATGGGTTCCATCCTGGATTTCTGTAGTTTTGGCTTCTCTCTTTCCATCACACTAACATTTTTAAAAAGTACTCCAAGAGTGGGGCCTTGCAGCATGTCCAAGATTAATCTGAGCATCTGCTCCTTGGCCACTCAGGCCTGGGCAGCTCACGCAGGGCAGGCAGACGTGTGTCCTGCTTGGGAAGAACATTTCTTGTGCATGATGGGCAACTTGTATCCAGCAAATAAAGTTACATGACACAACAGTCTCTGCCAGTGTAAACTTCTATTTTCTGGATATTTACTTTTTGCATTTCTTTTCCCTTAAACTGTCTTGTTGGTGATCCATTTCTCTGGACAGAGCACACTCATGCTCCAGATACAAACATCCCAGGAGAATATTTGAAGTGTCATAAGTAATTAACTGGACTTTTAATTTTGGAGGCTGTACTTTTAAATTTAAACATAGGAACTAAAACACTAATCCAAAGCAACCTCTGCTACTAAAGCTTTTCTCTGAGGCTTGATACTTCTTTGGAAGTCCTGGACTACAAATGTATGAGACAAAGGTTTCCACACTGTGGTCTGCAGACCACGATGGCCTGTCTTGGCTGGACATACAGTGCTGGCTCCCCTCCCTGTCTCCATCTGCTACACTACATAGGAGACAGCTAAAAATATATAAGCATTCCAAAAGCACTTTTCCATATAAGCAACTGTCTCAGGAAGTTATATGATTGGAAATAGGAGCAGCTCTTAAAATGTGCCAGACAGTCTATTAAGATGTAGCTTGCCCTAGGAAAGCATTGGGATGTTGTGCAGAATGCAAACTCCTACATGGGATACCACTTTATTCCTGGATATCCAATACTTAAAATCATCACATGGTCAGTTATTGTAATAAAAAACCCCTGAGAAGTAGCAAATATACAGGGAAAGCTTCTCATCTGTCACTGCAGTCAAAATAAAATTAAAGACAACAGAATTGACATAACTCAGGATAGAGTTCTGTTAATAACTTCTCATAACTCAGAGAAGTCCTGAGCATTATTCAAGCACCACCTTGCAGAGGGTACCCAGCTCCCTCTGCCCTGTAGTGCCTGTCACCTATGGGGACAGCTATCCATAGAGTTCTTAAGGCTAGAGAAGATGCATCTAAGTGCTGCCTAGGAAACTTTATAAATATGGGCAGCTGGACTCTCTGAAGAACTTACATATGAAGGAATTTCATATTTCATTTGCAAATTTTAGGAGATTATACAATCACATTTACAACAGCAGATGATGTGACTCAAAATGGCACATCACTTATGGTCTCTGTAACTTCTGTTATTAGAATCCCCTTTAAAAAAAGAAAAAAAAAGAGCAAAGAAGCCTCTACTCTCTCCTAATTTAGCACGTGAGAGCTGGCAGCAACATTCAAATCCAAAATAAGTTGTACAGCAACTCGATCCAGCAAACTGCCCCACACGTGCTTAGGCTTAAGAATGTGAGTAAGCCTAAGAATGTGAGGCCCTGAGACAAGCCCTTGTGTTTAATTAAAGCAAACCACACTGCTGCAGAGTTTACAAGCCATCATTACACTCAGCATCACGAACAGCAAGACCCCCTCCCTCCTCAGTGCCAAGACACAGTTCACACACACACACACTCTTACTCTTTCCTGGGGCTCCCAATAAAAGAAGAATTTTTTATATTGCAGCACTTACAGAGCAACCAATAAATAGTTGGCTCAAAGTGCCACAGGACATTTTTAAAGGACTGCAGGCAAACACCCATATTAATGTTACACATGAACAAGGCCATTACAACTTCAGTATCTTTAAGTTTTCCTTCATTTTAGTCCTCATTCTGCTTTTGTACATTGGAAACCAAGTTATTCTCAATCCCAGATTGTACACTCTGCCACATCTATGCATTTCAACAGAGCAGAACTGTTCCCATGAATTTAAAATCAGGTGACTAAAAAGAAGTAATATTCCCACAGAGTTTATGTTTCATCTAATTCCTTCAAAAAGTTCAACATGGAGCTAAATTTAAAAAGAGAGAAGAGGTGTGATGAATGATGATAATTATAGAGATAACACTGGAGAGGGACACTGACAAAAGCAAACAAAAACTTCAAACCATTACAACAATAAAGACAAATTATTGCTGATATAATAAACCTACAAGTCTTCTTGCCATGCTTCACTTTGCTCTTAGATTGGCTAAGAGCAGCTGTAGCCCTGATTGCAATATGCACCACTCAACAGAATATCTCCCCTGACTGAACTTTAAAGAGTAGCTCATAAAATGTCATTTTTCTTCTTAACAGAGTGGGACACGATGTCCAGAGGTAAACAATAAAGTACAAGAAAGCAAATGACTACTTACAACTGTGATTTGTTTGTGTTGGGTCCCGAATTTGCCATACTAAGAACACCACGTCCCGTGTGGGACAAATTGGGCTTGAATTCATCTTTGAAAGGTTTGCCCCAGTAAGATTCTCCTCCTTAAAGTAATAATAAAAAAAAAAAGACAGAAGAATAATGTTTGTTTTCATTAGTTTCCCACTGTGTTTTGCAACAGGCACTGACATTAAATTCAAGGTTTCCAGCACTCCCAGTCACTCTGTGTTAATACATTGTTACCTTACCTCTATCATTGGGCCAGTATTTGAGCACGACCTTGAAATCTGGTGTTTGCAACTGGCAACACATTTCTGTGCCCTCTCCCTATCAGCTGCAACAGACCACACTTCATCAACAGCTTTATGTGTCCTCTGCTGAAGAACAGTCAAGGATTTAATTTTTTCCTCCTGGTCCACCATAATTTTTCTCTTTTGAGACATTAAATCTATAAAATTGGCTTCATGACAAAACAGAGCAAAGAGTTACCAGTTTAATTGCACTCTGGATATAGCAATGCTTCTGGAAATAAAATATCAGGGAGATGAAACACATTCACAGAATCAACTAAGAATAGGAGCTATAAGCTCAAATGCTTAATCTCAGACTAAACAATGAAGAATGACGACATATAGTGCTCCTATGGTGCTCCAAATTAAAAGGCAAAAATGAGATATTTGGACTAGATACCTGGATGATGTGAACACTTAAATGCAGTGAAGGTTAAAGAATGATAAAATTGCACAAACCCTAGCCCAAATCCTCCAAAACTGATCTCTTTTCTGTGACTGGACAGAGAAGGTCCGTGAGAGCTCTCCTCCTGGTTGTCATTTTTACATTATTTATAACAGATCTGACATTTTCATTTGCACTTTCCTCCAGGATCATTCTTAATAAGAAAAATGAAGGCTGAGATGAGTCACAGTTTTACAGTCAAATCCATAATCTTGTTTGACAAACCATGAAAAAATATTTCACCTTAGGACAGTATTAAAAATAAAACAAACAAAACTACCCGAAGAGGCAGCAAGACTTGTCCATCTGCAGGACTGGCTCAAGAGCCCTCCAGAGTGAGTGTATCACTGGAGAAGCAGCAGGTCAGGGAGGGGTCTGTGGTGCTCCACTGCCATGTGCACACATAGCACAGAAAGCAATTTGATGACATGGCTGCACAGAGAAGCAGCAAATAAAACCAAGGAATGAATCAGGCTCCTATTGAAAACCTTACCCAAAAAATCACAAGAGTGCATTAAATGAGGAAAGAGTTTCAGATGATACAGTGAAAACAAAGCATCACATATGGACAGCTGCAAGTGGAACTAAGTGAGAAATTCTGGAAGAAGCTGACCCATTTAAAAACCCAATTAATCATGTTCAAAAGACCTATTAATAGAGTTGAGTGTTGCTTGCTCTGCAGTTTGACAAGAGGTGGCAAAAGGAGACAAACCCTGCAGGGATTTCTGTAATCAGGAGTACAGCAGTGGTTACTTCAGCAATCTCTGGCTATTGAGTATTTTAAGGTCAGCTAAATTACATCAGCTTGATCCCATATGCCAATCTTTTCTAGTAGTGGGTGACAGGCTATGGTACAGTTGCAGGCAGCTCTAGAGGAGTTTGTGCTGTCTGAAATTTTCAGAGGATACACAACATGAGCACAGTCTGTTGAGATGGGACACAGCAGCAAGTGGCCAAACCCGTGAGCCTTCATGTGCTTCCAGCTGATGCTGGAATTACAGTCAAGCTGCTGAAAGAGAGTGGAATCAAGCCTGAAGCCTTCACTGGTCAGAAAAATAATTCAAAAGGAAAGAGAAAAATTGTGAATGACAGAGAGACTCTTTCTGGCACAGCAAACAACCAGACCCAAGAGCTTGCAGACAGGAGCAATGAGCCATGATCTTTAGGTTTTGGAATATTTATTTTTGTAAGATTTCATTTCGGATCACGCACTGCAGGTCAGAATTAATCTCATATGTATGAAAGCTAAGTTTGGTTCATTCCAGTCCTCTGGAAATAAGCACTAATATTTTAGCAGAGAGTTACAGCCCCTGCTCTGTCTGCCATACAGCTGTTTCCAAGGCTAATTCTGTCTGCCTGGGAGCTGCAGCACGAACAGGGAATGGCCTGTGCAGCATTTGCCTAAAAGGCCAGACGTCCTGTGAAGGACATAACTGAAGTGTCTGTGGAGACCTGGCAGCACAGACTGGCAAAGGGCGCTGGAGACACTGCAAAGGCACTCTGCAGAGCAGGCACAGCTTGGGGGGGGTTGTTGTTTTGTTTTTAATAATTTAAAGGGAATACTTTTTTTTCTTTTTCAAGGAAAACCCCAAAGTATTCTCCTTAAATTAAAAATAGCCTGAATGTGCTTTTCATCAAACTCCTGCTAACCTCTGGAATTGTTCCAGGCTTCAAGTATCTGCTTGAAGCAGGACTAGACAGAACAAGTCAGAAGATGGCAAGTTACATCTATACATTTTTTTAATTACTGAAACCCAGCATGACTTTCTCTGTGAAGATTAAGTACAGACGCCTCATCAGTCTAAGGCCATGCCAGAGCAGTGTCTAATGCTCAGCTGGAACAGGGATTTTACATTCTTACCTTTTACTCTCCACAATAGAGCTCAATGTAAACTTGGGAAAACCACTCACAGGTTCCAAACCTACTAATAATTATGAGGTATTTGTAAGTATCTAGCAGATTTTACTGTGTTTGTTCTCAACACAGTTGGGAGGTGTGGCTGTACATTTTCTGAAAGCAGAATGGATGCAGACAGAGGAGGTGGGAGCATGGCAGTGTCTGGCTCCAGCTTTTTCATGCTATGTGCCACAAAGAGAGGAGGCTCCTCCTGACACTCCCCAAATTTTCCTCAGAGTGCACACAGATCTCTGCTGGCTATATTTGGAGCCATGATGATGCAAACCCCTCACCCCAGGGCTGATGTACCAGCCTACAGGCAAAGCCCACAGAAAACAGGAATTGACTGCGGGTGTTGGATTCACGGCTGGCAGCACTGCCTGTCACTTCACCTCCCTCTCAGCTCATCTTCTGCCCAAGTGGAGCTGTGTGCCCACTGGACTTGCAAATGTTTCTGAGATCCTATTACAAAAGTGCTGGGAAAGAATTCTCTGGGCTTCTGTGCTAAAAATCAGTTCACATGGCAGCAGCCATGGCCCCAGCACACACTGGCTGGATTGGTGTTGGGAATAATTACAGCCTGCACAAAGCTTAAATGTACTTGTGATCAGCCACAGAAATACACTGCCATTCAGTCAACAGCATTTAACCTGTACAGTGCCAATGCCTTCAGGAGCTAGAAAGACATTTTGTATAATTTTGTAAAATAAAAATCACAGGCGTACTCAGATACACATGATTTAAAGCTGCAGAAAGCTTGGGAGACAATTCCACACATTTTCCATTTTAAAATTTCTCTTAAATTAAAGATGTGTTTAACTCATTCTCACACAGAGATTAAATGAAACAGAGCACACAGCTCTTAGAAAAGAACATTAATAATTTCTGTGGCTATCCAGAGTGGCAAGATATATTTAGCTTGTACTGAAGCATGGTTAGTTATTCAGTCTTGTATCTGCATCTTGTGCTGATAGTAAACAGGTGAGCAGATCTAAACTGACATCTGAAGCAATCACACATTAGTAACTACACAGAAAAAAGCCACATTTTCAGATTGTCTTTTGAACTAAACCAGATTATTCCTTGGTAGTTCTTGTTCCCACTAAAAGCATATAAAAATTTTTTGAGGAACAATCACAGAATTTGTACAACTTTCTTGCAAAGAGCTGAGAGATGCATCTAAAGCTTCAGAAATGTAGCATTCCAAAAGCCAGGTGTGGGCTGGGAATCATCATTCATGACAGTTGTGATTTTAAATAAATCCTTCCTTTTTCTGGCTTAAAAATTGCGAAGCAGTGGTAAGGAAGTAGGAGGGCTCTGATTCACAAAAATGATGGCTTACTTTCTGTAATTTTCTTCTTGTCATTTGGAACAACGAGGTACATAATAACATCTGACACTTCTGTAGAGCTTTCCAAGTGAGATTCTGGAATCATTTTGCAAATATGAAAGCCTCAGGCAGTAAGTGCTTCTCTCCTCTAAGATAAGAGGACATGGTATTCAACCCCACAAACCTGACAGTGGATTTGCAGAGGGGCTGTAGATTAAAAGGAATATATTCTAGATAAAAAGGTCTTGCTCTTGTCCTTTTGCTGAGCTTCAATCATGCACGAAAAGGGGCTCTAGAACTGGTACATTTTAGGAACTTTCCATCTTAGGAAATCACATTGCATTGATCAAGTTGGTCCAGAGTCCTTTGCTATTGACATTTCACAGGAGCTGTTCTTGCTGCCAAACAAAATGCAACTCCCATCTACTGGTGGTATTTCATCCTGGACTTTTACAGCTATGTGCCTCCTTTGTGCCCTCCTGGATTCATAAATCACAGGCTGATTCATGAGACCTTCCAACAGGTTGCAAGAGAGAGTAGCTGAAAGAAGTTTGTGCTGCTTTGAAAATGCGATGCTTTGCACATAGTTTTTTTCCCTTTTTCATACAAAAGGGTTAGGATATTAAACCTATTTTTTCTACATGCAAATTTTCTTCTATTATTTGGAACACTGAAAATACAGAGCAGCTGCTCCACTTGCACGACCGTGAGTTAGAATTACTCACAATGTTCAACCACTTACTTGTTATGAACAGCAGGAAAAGAGATACATCACAAATCTAAAATTCATTTTCAAATAATTAATCATTACAAAGAATGACCATGACTCAGCTTATTGCTCTGAATACTGCCTCTATGGGTGGTTATTTTGCTACAGAAGAAATAAGATGCTGCACCACAATAAAATTTCTCCCAGTAGTCTTATGAAACATTAAGGTGAAGGCTGTAGGAAAATGAGTCTGGTCCTCCAAACCAGTGTCAGCCTTGCAGGACTGTGTACCTGACTGCTCTGGCAGTGCAGGTCTGACAGCTATGCTAAGGTAAAACTCTATTCCCCACTCTTTTCCCAGGGTGCTATCTCAGCTCCCAGATGCCATAATGCTCATTTCCACCCTTCTCCATTCCGAGGTTAACTGCTGAGTACCAGGAATTTGTTGCCCTTCACGTGTCTGCTGGGCCACATTTACTTTTACAACAGTTCAAAAGAGACTCAAAAAGGACATATTGGGGAGCTGAATAACAACCAACAAAGCAAGGCTCAGGGCTGCTCACACAGAGAACAGTTCAGCTGGAGCAGCCATGGGAGAGAACAGTCAGTGACAGCCAGCTTGGCATTTACCTCTGTGAGCTGTTTCCAAAACACAAGCACACTTAATCCAGGTGAGCCAAAGCACAGTTACAGTCTGTGTCTGTATGACAAGGAACCTTCTGTCATGTTGTACTAATTGTGCTGAAATCCACCCAGAAGATGAACAGTCCTGGGCTGAGTTAGCAATGGAGTGGGTGATCATCTCAGTATCTGGGGGCTGCAACCACAAACCTGACACCCTGACACATGGGATGAATGTCAGATGACAGAAACCGAATGGTGGGAAGATATTCTACCAAGTCTGTTCTAGTTCCTGAACTAATGAACAGGAATAATTAAATAAATAGAGGAAGAAAATACAGAGGCTTAATGCATCTTCCATGTATCAGTTTAGAAAAGGGCTTTTTTTTCAAAAAACAAACAAGAAGGCCAAATCTCTTAGCTAGAAATCATCAGTTAAAGCAGAAGGTTCTGTGTGGATGAGGAAACAAAGTATGTTCTTTTTGTTCTGAAGTCTTCCTACAAAAGGCTCTAATAGAAACAGTTTATAATATTGACATTTAAAGGGTAACCTCCAAATAGTCCTCCCTATTGCCAATTGAAGTATCTGGGAAGAAAGCCCTGTTCTGTTCTCATATGGTTCTCTGATATTACAGAAGTCAAGTTATTTATTTCTAAAGCCCATTTAATCTTACAGACTTTTTTTAGCTTTCAAAGGTGCATCTTTTTTTTTCTCTTCTAAGAAGCAGTGAGTCAAAAAATACTGAAATCCATTCCAGCAGAAGAAATAAAAAAGGGAATTTATCCTGGAAATAACAAACAGGCCATAGGCAAAAAAAGTACAAAGTACTGAACCCAGAGCTTTACTCCAAAGCTTTCCTAAAGTGAATGCCTGTGATCACATTAATAATGCACAAACCAATGGACCAACATTTCTGCAGCATGGGAGCATCAATCCATCTGCCCTGCTCCAGCAGTGCTGCTGAGCTGAACCCTCCTCTGGCTGCCAAGGGAACATCAAGCCTCAGGTCTGGCCACCTTCTTAGAGCTCGAGACACACAAGTGGAATTTCTGCCTCACAGTCAAGGGCCCTGGATCTATCCAGTAGTCAGGAACAAATCCTGACAGACTACTTGCACTCTGTGAACTGTCTAAGCAGCTTCACTGAAGAATTAAACACAAAGGCATGACAGTTCAAGAGCAATCTACAGCCCACTAGGCTCTCCATTTAGATTTTCTTGTGATATTATCATATTCAACAGGCTATTAGGTAAAGACATATAAAATTCAACTGTCTTCAAAAAATGAAAGCCATTCAAGTGCAAAGAAGACATTTGCACCGTTTGGACTCTACAATAATTGCAGGCAGTCTCTAAAAATCTGCAAGACTCGTGTCTATTTGAGTGCACACTGTTCATTTCATTAGAACTTTAATAGTCCTGACAGATGTTTGCGAGACATCTCGCCTGTGATATATTCATATTTAATTAAGAATGACAAGGAGGAAAACAAGATGGAAAATACTAGAGGTCATTAGACTCCTGTTTTAAAGTGAAAGAATATACACAGGAGGATTTTCATCCCATGTGCTTATTAGCATTTCACTTCCTACTGGTAAAGCCAGTGGAGCTGAGCCTTGCCCTTCAGTGCAGCAGAGATGCCAGTCCTCTGCCTCTGTTAACTCTGCTGTCTTACAGCACTTCTGCCATCGGCACAAATAGAAACAGGAAAGATACCAGCAAGTTAATTTTCATTCCACAGCAGGATGTGAACTCCACCCTGCAAGGGTGAGAGGTGTCTGAGTCAACCTATTAAATCTCTCCCGTTTCATGACACCTCTTTAATTTCTCATTTCAAAAGATGTTCCTAATTATGTCTTTCGGGATTTGAACCAAAACTTTCCATATTAAAAAATCAAATCACATTTGACAGTCCAAGCATAGATGGTAACAATTCTTGTTAATGGGTTTTTGCCATCAAAACACTGAACCTTTAACTAGTCTCAAATCCTGCAACTGTTGATTATCACATACACTACAAGAAAAGGTGTTGGGCACCTCACACTAATCTAAGTTACAAAGTATATAGAGCCAAAGTGTTTAAGCAGGTGAGGAGCTGGGGATGCTGGTGACAGCCACAAGTGGGCAGATAGAAGATGCAAGAGGAAAATGAGAAATTTACAGCAGTGACCAGAGGTATGCCATGACCTGTCTCCTGTGGTGGGCAACGCTCTGACACCCTGCAGCTGCTCTGCCTCCTGACCACTCCTGTTCCCACGTCTCCAACCAAGGGAGACAGAACAGGTGGAAGAGTTTTTTAGCAGTGATCTCAAAAAGTCAGGAAAAGAGCAGCTTGGGCTTTACAAGTCAACTAGCTGGGAGAACAGATGGTGTCTGGCCAATCACCAATTCCAAGGCAGGTCTCAAGTATTTCATTAACACTGAATTTGAAAGCAACTTTGCATGACTCCGTTTCTTCCTTTGTTCTTTGCCCTGGAAGACCAGCTGTAAAATCATTATAATTTTCATTTATTTATTTTCTGAAGGAAAGAGGAAGCAAAAACAGCAAGAATTCTTCATGGAAGAGTGCCCAAACTTTAGATTGAGAATATATCAGATGAAATTTTGAACAGTCAACATGGTCATAAAAATATATCAATGAAACCTCTGTTCTAAAGTAAACACAATGTACCACATACCATCATTTAGAGAATTTTAATTTTAAATTGTCTGGAAGTAAATGTAACAACACAGTCCATGAAGTGAGAACAACTTACTTGATTCAAACTCAACCTTACCTGTTCCTGTTCCAGTCGGATCGCCTCCTTGGATCTGCAGAATTAAAATTAAATCAGTGTTACATATGCATCTGTGGGAAAGACATTAAATACAAACCATAAAAGCCAATTCTGCTCAATTTTTTGCCTTCTATATTGTGTCATGTTGACAAGTCAGCAAAAAGGAAACCATTACTACTTATTTGGAGCTTATTTTCAGCTGGCTGTCATCCTTGACACTGCTTATCCATAAGCAGAATGGCAGTTTTATAAAAATAATAGGTCTTTTATGGGTAAATAGGGAAAATAACCAATCTCAAATGGGTTAACCAGATCATCCTTTTTATTATGTGCTGAATCAGAATCTGCTTTTTAACTCATGATGCACTGCTTTTGGAACTGAAAAGGCTTTACATTTTGCTACCAACCCTCCACATGATGGGAAGGCAAGGAAAGGGGGAATATGGAATAATTTTTGTATCTGAATCTGTATCCCATTCATTACCTCCAGTAGGAAAAAATCCTCATGTGAAACTAATCTTTCAGTAACAAAACTGCATTAATCACTGCACTTGCAGGATCTACAGAAATAATATTCAGTGTTTGAATGCCAGTGGAAGGAGCACGACACGATCAGTTTCAAAGCAATAGCACACAAGCACAATTTTAGTTGTGAGTTTAACTATGAACTGAGAGATACAGTGCTGTCAAAAGAAAAAAAGCTTTTTGTAGGATGACAGGACAGAATGTAACATCCAGTGATGTTCCTTGTGAGATGTGCTCTGCCTTCAGGATCAGGTTGTTAATTCTTCTGAAAGGAAGTTACAGGGCAGCTACAATATCCTAAGCTGCCTGGACTGCAACTCTGTAAATAAAGATCTTTGACTACCAAAGACACAGCTCTGGAACACAAGGTGCTCTGGCACCCAGGGCTGGAGCACACTAGGAAAGGATGATCTGATAATATCCAAGTACCACTACCCGAAACAAAAATTCAGATGCTTGCTAGAGTTTCATCTGAATGGGATTTCAACAGGCCACGGCATTACTTATCCAAATTAGCATTTCCCTCTCTCTCCTCCTGCTCATTAACCACCCACCCACATCTTGGGGAAGATAACAAGAGCCAAGGCAATGACTCTTCAAGGCTCTGTCTGCAATGCCAGCAAAGGCAGTGCTGGATGCAGCAATGTTCTGAGTGACAACGTCAGTCAGAGACAATTGTTAGTAACACCCACAAGTACACACGGCATAGGTTAGGACAGCCCTCATTCTGATGGTATATTTCATATACATCCACTGCCAGTTGTCATGCATGGAACAACCTAAGGCTGAGGTAAGTTAAATATGTGGGATATTTTGAGTTTTTTCATACTCACCACAAAATTCCGAATTGATCGGTGAAAAATTGTTCCATCGTAATAGTTCTTCTTGCACAGTTTGATAAAGTTTTCACACGTCCGGGGTGTCTGAAAGACAATGGGAAGTTTTAATTAAGCACAGCCTTTAAATAATTATTACAGTGGTTACAAGAATCCTTTTTTGTGCCTTACAAATAAACAAACATGCAGGACTCAAAGAGTACAGAGGCTCTGTCTCCAGGAAAAAGTCTGTAATACACCTTCTTCTAAGGCACAATGGAGAGATATACTGCATTAAATAAATTAAACCCTGACCTTCTAATTAGCACAAAGAAGTGCTGAACATTAGCTCAGATAATGGGAGTTCCCAGTTGACTTCATGATGGTGAACACAGGTAAGCTCAGAGACTTGCAGGTAACTGAGTTCCAGCAGTGGATCAAAGTTCTGTTCCACAGGGGGGTTTCTGGCACTGAAAAATGTTAATTTACCAGAGTGAGAAAGAACCTGACTTCTCTGCTCCACTCTTTCAAAGTGAGCACATTGAAGCTAAACGGGAGAGAAGCATTTGGTCCTCTTCACTACTTGGAAGCAACAATGGGACTGACTCAAGTCACTGGATTACAGGAAAAATAAAAAATCCCAAATAGTTTTCAAAATTCTAAACAAAAAAGAGATGCTAAATATATTGTCAACTTCTAATTCACTTTTACAGTTCAAATTAAAGTTATTTAGTGAATTTATGAGCCATGACATTCAAACAGTACCTTCTGAAAAACTTTACTTTCCACCTAATCTTCCTTCCACTGTAATTGTATGGATTCTCTTCTCTGCAATACTAAAATACCTTCAGACATACAAACACAAGTACAGAAACAGCCTGTTTTCTATACTTGGACATGTTTTCCAGCCCCACTGTGGATTATGTGCATAAATCTATTTCAGTTTCACAAAGGAATACATCTGAGTTCTTACAGGCCTTAAAAATATCCTTATTGCTGGATGTGCTGGCAAGTAAAGCCCCAGCATGAGCTGCAAGTGGGCACAGACAGGACCTGTCCTTGTGAAAGGCACCAATTCACTTTGCACTGCTGTGACATCACTCTTGGTCTGGGAGCTGCTGAGAGACAGAGACTGAGCCATGAAACCTGAAGTGACTTAAAGGCAAAAAAAAAAAAAAATCTAAGGCCAGCCTGATTACAATAATTTAAGGTTGAAATAATCTCCACCTCTTGAAAAGCTAGTCCATACAAGTATTCATCCAGAACCCTAGAGAACTTCAATTTGCTGTATTTTCTCATCTGAAACACAATCATTCTCACCTCTCTTTATTTACACTGAAATGTCTCTTAATTTTCCAAACAAACTTTACCTGTCATTATAAATTCTCTCTATTGATGCTTTCTTAATTATTCTACTCAGCTGACAGCTGGCAGCTGGGCCACAGGTGAAAAAATTAGCAAATTCTAATCTTACACCAGCCATTATTTCAGATTTCCTACAGAATTCATTACTGAGTTAAATGGTAATGGTACCATAATGGCTTTATGGTAGAATGTCACCAAGACATGTACTTTGGTGGCATCCTGAGGGCAACCCATAAGTAACTATATCCCATAAAAACTGTATCAAGCAACAGGAGGTTTCCTACAGTTCCAATGTTTATAGTAAATGTGAATTTTCTTCCTTTGAATTCAACATATATGCTTTAAAATAATCTTTGTACTTAATCTTTCTAGTAAAATTCAACCCCTGAGGAATCACTTGTGCAGCACATGCTTCCTTTATAAGACAATATCATAACAGCCTTGATCCTAGTGTTTTGCTGTTAGTTATTACTTGTGGAAAATGTCAGTAAGGATAAAAAGAAGTTTATTTATGAATAATTTCTTTATAAATCAGAAATGGAATCAGCAGCTTTTAGCCTAAGGCACTTTATCTCTTGAGAGCCAAGCACTCTTTGGAGAGAGACACACAGTTAATAAGTTCTCGAGGGGGAATACAGCAACCTGTAATTAATTTTTTACAAAAAATGAAACCAGGCAAAAGACTGAGTCCCCTAGGAATGGACACCAAATCATTTTAAATTTGCACAAAGTTGATAACCCAAAACAGATTCCCTATTTATTTTCAAAACATGATTTGTAAAATATACATCAAAAAATCTGGCTCTAGTAATGTATTTTTTATGCAGGACCTGTGCTGACCCTTTCTCTCTAAATGGATTTCTGGCTATTATACCATTTCCCAGAAATAAGCTTTTCAAATGCAACTTCAGAAATATTTAGTATATGTGCAATAGTCATTTCACTGCAAGGTTTTCTTTAAATAATTGCCACCAAATTGGTTCCCATGGTCACCTCATGCATCACAGAGATACATTTGGCAGGTAAACAGTTCCTTAGCAACATTACCACTACCTTTTATAGTGCTTTTGAGTAGACACAAATAAGAAGGCTTGCATTCAATCAGCAATAAACCCCAGTTTCAGTCATGCTGTAGATCTAGAATATCTAGCTCAGATTATCTGATTTATTCAAAGCAGCTAATGTTCTTGCCAAATCTCACACTGCCAAGCACATTTCAGGGATTTTTTAAAGCAGCATCCTGTCTAAATCAGGAGACAAAGGCTTGAGGATTATGGGGAAGGTGCAGATCCTCAGTAATGAAGTTGTGTTCCACACTGACCATACAAACAAGGCCAGTCTTTGAAGTCTTTGTTCCATCTACAAAGACTGATGACATATAAATACACATAAACAAACCTGCCTTTGCTATTTGATGTAAGATCTCGTGGCAGATGTCAGACTCCCAGTGTCTGAATGCAAAGCTGTCTCCTTCTTCAGAAACTTCCTGCACACCACTTGCCTCACACCATTTCTGAAGGAGGAGGGGATGGCCAAGGCACCTGGAAATGCAGGAGGTTTCTTGCTCTCTCACCACTGAGAGCTCCAGGCTCTCTTTTTAGTTCTGGCTGCTTTTGCCTTAAATGGCCTTAACACCAACAGCTAATTTTTCCCTCTTTATCTCTTTTACATTAAGCAGGAAATTACTTGAATTATTTTATTCTGCTGACTATGACTTAGACCTATATGTAAGGAAGCCAAGGGAAAAATGCCACCATATTAACCTGATCTGAAATCCACTGACACAATACATTGTTTTAAACCTACTGCAATATCTTCTCAGAATGATGCAGTGACAGTCTGAAAAAAGAAAATTTAAAAGTTGTGGAAGGCTTTTCTGACCAAAGAGTGGTATAGGAAAGCCCTGAGAAATCCTCCTTTTCTTAGGTCAGGATGGGACCATGTAAGTGAATGCAATGTCTCTATGATGTCCTTCAGCTAAAGACACCTCTTTCCAAATGACAAATAGTAAGAAGAAAAATTTTATTTATACCAAAAATGAGTCACCTGCTCCAACTGTGATCCCTTATTTATTTTGTCGATGCCAGATAACTGTCTTTCAACTGCTGAAAATTCACACCCAAGACAAGCAGTAAAGTTTTAATAAATTATTTGAGACAGGAATCTAGAAGAGTACTTATCCCAGAAGATGCCACAAATGCTTTGCTTGGCTCACAGATATACATATTTAATGGGGCCACAGCCCAATGGTTTTCTAAGTAGGTTTAAGTCTCCATTTAGCTAACTCACTCAGCAGCATGGAAACACCTGCACTCTACCAGTTACTATGCACAGACAAATTTCAGAGTTAAAGAGATTGCTACAAAGAATGACCTTGCAAAAATAGCAGTGGCAGGAGACTATGAAATCATGAAACTGGGAGAACACTGAAGAAAGAAATATACAATTTAGAAAACCAAAGCAAAACAGAAAAAAACCCTGACTGCTTACTACAAACTCCTAGGACAAATACAGATTTTTATCTGAGCCAATTTCAGTTTCCATTTTGCCAGCAAGGGTGGCTCCAAGCCAGGTAAAATTCATCTCTCCTGCTGCATCCCTAGACCTGAAGGGTGGGACCAACCAAGCCAGGTCCCTATCTGATTTCCCAGTCTGCAGCTGTCCTTTCTCATTAGTTACAATGGGTCATTACATTTGTAAAAGTTACCTTAACTCAGAATCTGTACTGGGCAGTGAAGAGCCAAACAGGAGGAGATGAAAAACCTGCAGCACTCCTGTTGCCAAGGTGCAGGAGATGGGAAAAGAGGGGAGAGCTCCTGAGTTGTTGCCATGACTGCAAGGAAAAAGGCTTTACTATGTGAAGAGCTAATCATTTCAAAATGCTCCATCCCTTGAGGATGTGCACGAACCTTGAAGGGAAATTTCACACTAAGCATTCAGAAGCTGTCATTCGCACATCTGTATAATTTTCTTGTGCTAATTCCACTTCCTTTCTATTTCTTTTTTCTCTCTAAATTGGACTGTAGTAGTGGCACTAAACTACAGAGCCTTGCTATATGCTCATTAACCCTATGTTTCAAAGTAAGAAATAATGAAAAGCTCATTCCTCTCAAATTAAAATTGCATTCTACAGCCTTCATCTTATCACACAAATGCCAGAATTCTGCTACTAAGAGGCATGAACTAGTGATGGAAATTTCTAAAGCTTCAAACAAAGCTTTCCATTTTCTTAACATAGATCCCCTTTAAAATGCAATGTGGATTTTATTTTGCTTTAATCCATTTATGTACTTTTACATAGACCATTTTCAACCTTGCCATTGTTCATTCAGCAACTCTTCTAATGCATGAGCCCATAAAGAGGTGATTTGGTAAGGTTTAAACTCAGTTTCCCCCCTACCTTTCAATCTGTAGTACTCAGCCTACCCATCATACAGAAGACAACTCAACAATAAAAGCGTGGCTTTATTTGGGGCTTAGTCAGAGCTAAATGTAATGGTACAATTTCAGCACTAACCATCTATCAGGTGCAAGTGTCTGTTTCCTCTTCCAAGCCATGGAAAGAAACATGTGAATGTTTCCAGTGTCCAATACTGTTCTGGAAGGCCATTTAAACCACCCCATTTCACTTTGCACCAATGAACTATAAGCACATTCCATTTGTTTCACAGCAAGAGGGACAAAAAACCCCAAAACTCCACAAAGCCCACTGCAAGAGCACAGGAAGAATTTCACCATGGGAAGCCCATGACATTTCCTGCAGGAGAAACGTTTTACTCCAGACCTAAACACCACTCCCTGCCAGCTCCACCTTCCTGCTAACAGCTCCCCAGTGTGAGAGGGAGTGAGCCACTGACAGGTGATGGTGGCAAACAACAGCTGCCTATGGTGGTTCAGTTCAAGAAAGGCACAGTTCATCTACGGGACACAGTTCTCAGTCTGGTTATACCAAGAGCAAACGTGTTCAGGCAATTTGTGATCCGTGATCAGAAGAGCACAGTTGCAGAGAGTGAGCACTGGGAGACATGAAAGCATTGGGGCATTGTGGGGTAAAACACTCAGCCAGACTCCTACTGATAATAAAAAAGAATCAGAATAAGCTAACTATGCCTTGGGAAATAGATTGCTGACTTGATAGCAAACATTTGCCTATTTTGCTACCTCAAAGCCTCCACGTTTGCTTAGAACAAAGAGCAGAATTAATGCATTTTCATTACGCAGAAACTCACTGTAATTTAATCAGTTACTTAGCAAAGACTTCAGCAGATAGCTAAATTTCACTTTTAAAAGGCATTTCTTCCACAATACTGACGTTCATGATGTTACCGAAAACTTTTTTGAAGTCTAAGCAAGATGCTCAGCTTAGACAAGATGCCAGTAAAAAGATGACACACTTCAGTTTTACTTCTCACATTTTTGCAAACACAGGGACAATCAATCAGTTTAGCTGAGCACAACTCAAAAGAAACAAGGCATCTAATTCAGTCATCTAATTTGTCAATGTTAACTACTAGTTCTCCAGAGAACTAGTAGAGGCAGAGTCAGCCACAGTTCTGACTTTTCTTCTATATTTACTCCAGTGTAAAAAAATAAAACAATCCTCTCCCCCCCACCACTGCCCCCTCCAAATTTGTCATCACACAAGGGTTAAGGAGCTTGTCAGACAGCACAGTGCAGGGCTGGGTGCTGATGAGGATGGACTGGTAAGCAGGACAGCACAAGTGGATACATCTAAAGGAGGATGCAACTTTAATTGCTCAAGCAACCTCCAGCAGCTTAAAACTTGGAGTAATGCAGGTCCCATGGCAGCTCCCTGGCATTTCATCAACCTGCAACTGCCTGCACATAAATCCCACCTTTTCAGAAGATGCAACCTGTAACAATTTCCACGCTAGACAGAGAAGCTCTGGTAGCTGTCAGCCTCCCAAGGTCACCTTGCTCTCATCAGAGCAGCCAAGGTACAAAAAGAAACACGTCAGAGAAAGAAGAAGAGCAGCAGCTGTGTAACTCCAAACCACCCACCTCATCCTGGGGTCTGGGATCACTAAGTGGCAGACACAGCTGGTATGGGATGCCTGCACCTCATGTCTGCAAATGTCAGAAATTAAGGGGCATGATCCAATAACAATTAATTCCCTTCTCAGATCCAGCTTGCCAGGGCAGCTGGGAAGGCAGAAAAGGTCCAAATGTGCAAAATGCCTTTCCACCAATTACTCAGTGCCAAAGGCTGCCAGGAAAACACACAGACAACCCAGGGCAGCAGGGACAGGTTCATGGAGAAGTAGCTCAGCATATAAAGCTGTGGGAATAAGGAGGAAGGGGGGACATTCAAAAGGATGGTGTTTGTCTTCCCAAGTAAACATTATGGTGATGGAGCCCAGCTTTCCTGGGGACAGCTGAACACCTGCCTGCCCTTGGGAAGGATAAGGAATAAGGAATTAATTCCTTATTTTGCTCTGCTTGTGTAAAGCTCTTGCTTTACTTGTTAAACTGCCTTTATCTCAACCCACAGGTTTTCCCCTTTTCTGATCCTCTCCCCCATCCCACCGGTGGGGCAGTGAGTGAGTGGCTGTGTGGGGCTTCGCTGCTGACTGGAGTTAAACCAGGACAGAGTATTATGCCCCCAAAGTTAAAACTATTAAAATATCAGCTTCCAATCACTTAGAACAACCTAGAATTGACCTGTTCATCAAGATGGCTGTGCAGAGCCATCCTACTCTCAGTCCCAAAGAGCAATAGATCTGTCTGTTATTGTACACTTGGAGGAAAAAACACACCAAAAAGTAACAACATCCTCTCTAACAAATATTTTTTCATAGACTTATCCAGCTCTTCTACAGGAAAACACAGCTTTGTTTGTTCTTAGTTTCTGTTGACAAGAACTCTCAAAGTTGAGAGTTGCAGCTCTTCTTATAATGGCCTATTTTGATGAAAAAATACGAAATAAGCCATTACAACCATTCCAAGCACTGTATTTCATCCCTCGAATCCTATTACCAAATGAACAGATACCAGTAAAACATCAGCCAGTTATTTCCCAGACAGTGCCAATATAATGTTGATAGAAAGCAAGTAAAATGGAGGTTTAAATCAGAAAGAAAATGAGAGATTTGGGAAGACTTGAGAACCTCAGCGTGCCAGGAGGTCAAAGAATTTCTTCAGCAACTCACTTCTTTGCCATTGGAAATGGATAAGAAGTTTACAGGCTTCTGATCTTCAGAACAGTCCCTCACACAAAAGGAGAGATGATTTCAAAGAACAGGGGTTGGATTACACATTTATAGATCACAGACATATTTAACAGGTCAGAGGGCCTAAAAAGATTAAAACATCAATGTTTGTAGAGCAATGGCTTCTTCGGAAAGCTATGCCAGGGCATCATCATTAAGCAGAGTTTGCCAGGCCCTAAAACCTCAAAAAGCATTTGTGCAGTGTCAGATGGAGCTTTGAAATCCATCTCACATTCGTCTTTGTTTTGCCATCTTGCCCTTAAACCTAAAGTACTAAACCTGAGAGAGACAAGTGAATTTATAAAACCTGCCATGGCAGCTACAGATTAGTATTTGATTACAGCTCTTGGCATATGCTGAACCACCAGATCATCACCCCAGTGACCACTCATATGCAGAGGACACATCCAGCACAGAAGGGAGATAGAACATCAAACCACGGGTTCATCATTTTGACAGGGTCTCCTGGAGCATTACATTTACATATTTATTTATATGTAGATACATATTTTAAAAAATATTTATCTCCACTACCTACACGGTAAAACTCCATCACTATAGTGACTAATACAGCAGAATACACATGGATAATATGCAGTTGCTCTCAGCAGCATCCCGATTAAAGCAATTAAAAGAATTTGAGGAGACTAGAAAAGTCACAGTAAACAAAATACAAGAAATTCAGTGATATTCATTGCCTTTCATCAGTCATTTCTTCAGAATCTATGTGTCTGACATACATAGGACTAGAAGTGAAAGAATAACACTTGTTGGATGTTAAATCTTCTGTACTTGCCAGAATTACTTCTGGCAAGTAGAATTTTTGTAAATTTTTATCCAATTAGTGTATACAACAAATGTTGCTTATGCACAGCTGAACTCAGCTTCCTGGAAAATGTCCCTACAAATGGCCATCTGATTAGTCCCCATCAAGAGGAACATACTGTATCTGAATAGGAGGATTGGGAAAAAAACAAATGACCAAAAAAAAGCAGTAGCACACTGCTATGATCCCAAGAGAGAACAGTACCTTTGCTCATGTGAGACACAAATTCAAAAGGGTGGGAAAAAATCCAGCTTATCTTCCAAAGTCTTTTTATTGCCTTTTTTCAGGTCAATGATTGAAACCACACACCATCCTTCCAGAAGCTGAGTGAAGTTTTCTGGTGTTCTAAACAAGTGATTTCAAACACTGAAAATATCTGGATTCTAGTCCTATTTCATGCTCTTTCTGAATCTTGTCACAAAGTAACTGATGACTTCAATCACACTGCAACACTGATTTCCTGCCCTGGATCAATACAAAACATCTCTTGATTAGGTTTTTGGTGCTAGGAAGAATTTCATCACTATCAATCTTACTGACTGGCACCTTAAAGTACTAGTATATGAAGAACTCTATATTTATTTTTAAACAAAGGTTTCCACATGTACATATAGACTGAACTACAAACAATTCACACTGGCAAATAGCTCACAAAAAATGGGAAAGAAAGGAGACAAAAGAGCTGTGAAGGAACAGGGAGTGAGCACCCAAGGGCAGTATTGAAGGCTACAGATACTGGGCAGATTTCAGAAGCAGTGCTGAGTGCTGACAGCACAATAGCAAGAATATTTTGCTTAAATACAGACAAGAGGCATGAAAATCCAACTGGAGACTCAGTACACATACCATCTAAGAGAGCAAGTATGTTACTTGCTGCTCTCTATTTTAGTGAGGAGACTTCACCTCAAAGTATGTATTGAAATCTAAACCACAAGGCCATTTAAAAATGTAATTTAAATGTTGCAAGTCCTACCACCAGACACAGGTATTTATCTGTCATACTTACATAGCAACTTCATCCTCAAGCTTCCTTAAACATTTCACAATCACAGTATTTGCAGTACTGAAATTAATGAAATTATGATCACTGCCAGGATGGCTTCCAAAATGACTGGAGTACAGGATATCCTTCAGCAATTAAAAAAAACCCCTGTGAAGTTTAATTTGAGTGAGCTTTATGGTACAGTCCTGTTCCCCCTGACTGCATTCAAGGACCTTACCCACACTATACACTTTTACAGGAAAACCAAATTCTGTATATAAACCAGCTCAATTTAGCTCCCAGGACTGGACCAGCCTGTGCACTGGGCAAGGCAGAAAAGCTGATAACAATTTGGCAAATGACTAATTAAGACTATTGCCATGCATATTCACAAGCAGGGTGAACTGGAAGTGTTTAACAATGTTTAGATTTTGGCACTTTCCCATTTTCTTTGCAGTCTCAATAGATTAATTGTAGCTGTTTTGTGTATATGTTTGTGACCTATGTATGTGCTATATGTTTGTAAGATGTTTGCTCTGTCTGCACTGAGCTGACCTCAGTGTGACTCAGGAAAACCAAAGTTAGAAGCACAAACTCCTTATTTAGTAAAGGGAGAAAAACAAGTGTCTCCTGGAAAGAACTGATTTCACAGACCTAGGATGATGACCTAAGGTGGATGCTGTGAAAACCTCCCTACAGCAGCAAGTTTTTCCTATTTATTCTAAATATGTACCTTTTTCCCCTCTGCAGTGCCAAAGGTCTGCTAAATTCATACAGATTTAACCCCTATGAAAGCACTGGAGCGTGTCTGGTTGTGTAAAACAGCTCACACTTCCAGGGTGTACAGGAGGAAACTCAGTGTGTGAAAGGTGGATGAATAGGAATTCATCTGGAAAAAGAGGAAACACAATGGATATCATACAGGAAGTTTATAATGAGCAACTGGGCCTGGGTCCTCAGGACTGAGTGACAGTGGTCACACATGTGGCCAAAAAGCCCGTGCTGATAAGAATAGCTGCAGTCAGCCTGCTTTAGCCAGGAGCCAGTTTGAGAACATATGGCAAAACAAATGATTCAATGCAATCTGCTCGTTCTGCCACTTCCCCTAAATATTGCTGTACTCACATCCTCTGCTTTTTGCCTTATTACAGTGTTACTATTTCAGAGCATGGAAAACACCTGTAGGGATGACAGAGACCTACAGAATTACTAACACGATATGCTGCTGTGGAGATTCTCATGCTGTTTGCATAGATCAGCTTGAGATGTTTACACATATCTTGCTTCTTACTCATGTGAGAGAAAGGAAGAGAAGGCAAAGCCAGAAGGCTTATGCTGTTTGTTTCTTTGCACACAAAAATGGATGCATTCTCCCAGTACACCTGGATTTCACACCAGGCATCCCAGCTGCTACCCAGCACCACTGCCCTTAAGCTTTGTGAGGCTCACAAGAAACAAGAGTTTTACCATTTAAACCCCTATTCACATCCTTCAACTTCTTAAAATACCAACTTTCAGGCCTATAATATCCTGAGACAAAAATCGCAGGAAGGTTTGAAAACTTCTTTCCTTTTATAGAAGTGGCTGTACAAACAAATAAGCAAACACACGGCCCAAGCAGTGACGTCTGAGACATCACTGTCGCCACAACTCATTCATCTATCAGAAGTCTTGCCATGTTTATTATTTTAAGAGCCACTGATTTTCCCCAGAATCAGACTGTATAGACTATAAAAAACTCCAGTCTGTTTTAAAACATCAACTTCTCTTAATGGCAAAGAGAAGGTGTTTGAAAACTTGGAGTTTAAGAACTGGGACAATGGGGAGTAAAAATATATTCTAAGGTTTTCATTTAAGTTTGTTCTATAAAGCCTAGGCTTTAGAAACAAATCTAACCATTTCTGATTATCTTAATTATATGGACTCAGACTGACAGACTGCTCTTGGTTCAGTGAGGTCCTTTCCCTGGTTCTGTCAGTAAGCTGCTGTGTAACCTTGGGTAATTCCCACTTCACTGTGCTCTGCCTTCTCTTTGCTCTCTTCCTTCCTGGTCATTGTTTGGGTCATTAATCCTGACCCTTTGAAGCTCTAAACACATACCTTGGCATATTGCAAGTAGTCCACTAAAATGATGGGACTACTCACAGAGAACACTTACACATATAGTGTAAATATATACAGTTAATTAATTTTTATATCTATAAACATTTCCACTGCCAGCTCCAACTCTGGCTGTTATCTACAGAAATACATCTTATGGGGCACAGTACCATGTCACAGTGCAGCTCCAAGTTTAGGTCTCCTTTATTAGTGTGAAGTCGCACATATCCCTTCTTCTTCACATATTGGTATCTCACAACATCTTCTTCAATAGCAGCTGCATCAAAGCAAAAGACAGTAATTAATCTCTGTAAGCCTGTTCATTGATCTTTAGAAATCATCAGTAAACAATTCACAGAACCTACTGTCTGACCTCTTCTCCTGTGGGACTGGGTCTTGAGGGATGCTACTCTGCAATCCATCTATGATAACCTTGCATTAATTTCTGTGCAAAACACTTTCCATTATAGTAAAACCACCAACTCTTTGAGAACCAACCAAATAATGTATATTTTAAATTCCAGAAGCATTCAGTATTACAAACTATAATTTTTGAGCAATGTCTACCAACCACAAATGTTACTTTGAACCCAAATTGCTTCTTGTCAATCCTGGAAGCCAAGCAGGTAGTCATCAGTCAACCACAAACTGCTGACATACAGAGACCTACCCAGTTCTGAAAACAACTGAAGCTGTTACTGGAGACATGACTGGTAAGTCAAACCAAAGGATCAATCTATGATGTTTCCATTCCCATTTTCTCAAAATATCCAGTTAGTCAGATATTTTCTGTACTCAGCCACCCTCAAATCACTTACCAAGTAAAGGAACTGAATTTGGTAAATATAGTTTTAGCAATGTGTTCAATCTTTGCCTAAGTATGTGCAATCTAAATTTCAGTGCCCAACTTTCTCAACTGTTGACTATATATAATATTAAATATTATACTAAAATATATGGAAATACCAATGACTCAGCTATTTAATCAATAACCAAACTAAATAAATCTTATACATTTGTGTTTAGGCTGGATAATTTTTGTACTAAAATGTATTTTCGTGTGAAAAGCAGTAAACTAAAAGTTACCATTACAAAATTTGGTGTTGTTCTAATACTGGGGTAGGCCAGAAAGGTGGGGAAGGTCTTTCATGGTATCTGAGGAGAGATTATATTCCATTCCTAACTCAGAAATAGGAGTATGTCAATTTGTTATCCCTGAGCATAGAAAATGTCTCATTAATTTTGGTTCAAAAGAAGTAACTGTCATTCAAAGGCAAAGCTTGATCATAATTGCTCCAGTATTTTCAGAACAACCTCACTGGAAAGTAACAATACATCTGATCAGGGAAAACATTTCCATGGCATCAGCACTGACCAATTATCAATGCATTCCTTCAGTCCTCAGAAATGTATGTGTGCTAAGGAGCCCACTTAGAAACTTAGAAATAAATAAATGGTTTGTAGGTAGGTAATTCTGGTACCTGCTTCGTGGGTAGTTTCAGGCACCATTGCAGTGGAGGTGAAGGAAGCACTTACAGCTCCAGTGGAATAGTGAGCCTGTTTGCAGAGGGAAAAGCAAGATCTTAGAATTTATCTACCAAAGATCCTATATAAGCATTAGAAACACACAAATGCCATCCTTTTGAAGGCAGATTTTCTGCTCTAGCTTCTACTGAAAGAAACAAATACCCAGTGCAGTGATAATTCTCCATCTGTTGCCCACATTTGCTCTGATGAAACTGTAGTTAAGGCTGCTCATGCACTGAGCCAGAGGGGCTTAATGATTCCACTCCAGTTTAATACATCTCTATGCAAAGATTCTGTTATCAGAATTTATTTGTATGGCCACGGGTAGAGATAAGCAAGGAGTATTTCTGCCAAGGTATCTGTAGAAGTCTTCAGTGCTGCTGAGTGGAAGGAAAATCCAGAATCACAGAGAATCACAGAGATACTGCAGGAGAGAGCAGACCAGCCCCTCCCACAGCTGGCCCTGCTGTGTGCAGAGGCACCGTCCCATGGTTCCCAAGGTCTATTTTGAGCTCTGTAATTCTGCAGAAGGGAAATGTTAACGTCACACATGGATTTTGTAGTAAATTACAAAGATCTAATAAACCCAGACAAATGTTTAGCAGTTCCAGGGAAATGCCTGTAAAGAGTCCAGCCAGGTCACTGCTCATTCCCTAAGGTTTCACTGCATCCTGAGCAAGTTTACAGTTATGCTCACCCACGTCATAAGCTGAAAATCCAACTTCCCAATATGTCCCAATATGTGTAGAGCTCATCCTTACCTCTGCCCTCGTTTTTCTTCTCCTTACTTTTTTTTTTGTTTCAACACTGCAATGTCCCAAAAAGGGGGCATTTGTGATCCTACTCACATACACTCCCTAATCTGTCTCTAAGCCCTCTCATTAAAAGCTGTATGCTGCCCTCCTGTTAGTTCTCATATAAGTGAAATCAAAGCAAGTAGGCACACACATTCCAGAATCATTAAAGGACAGAAGAATACTCTCTCTTCCCATTTCAAACAGTCTTTGATGTAGGAAATCTAGATGCAGATGACTTGTTTCTCTTGCCAACCATGAACATGCACCTGAAAGAATATCCTTTAAAATATTCTACTAAATCCTGTATTCCAGTGGAAAAAGAAAATGGAGGAGCAGCTGTGGATGATTTATGTATTTGTCCACACCAGAAATTATTCACTTGCACTACCCTTAAGGTGTGCTCTCTCTGCCAATAATTGCAGGAAGCAATGATAAACAAACTCAAAGTGAGAGATTCCAACCTGGGAAAAAGCTTCTGCCAACACATACATAACCACATCATAAGGATCCTTCCTTCTTATTGTGATTCAGTTCTCAAATGTTTAGGTTCATTTGCAATGATTTAACAAATAGAAACTCACTGACACATACTATGCATGTCTAAGGAATCCTGATACCATTCTCATATTTTCATCTATGACAAATTTCTGTGTGAGAGAAAACAGAAGGAGCAGTGTTTGTTTATACAGCAATACGGCCTCTAAGAATAAAAACAACTATTACCATTCGTGAAGAAGTCAATCAGTAACAAACTACAAATTAAGTCAACTTACTGCATTCAGCTTATCCACTTTCTTCTTTTCAGGAGCCTTCATAGTAGCTGCTAAAATATCATCACCTTTGAATTCCTTATAAAGCTCCAGTAAAGTCTCTCGGGTCTCTGTATTTGTATTTTTCAAATAGTAAGATGGATCTAATTTTGCTTTTTCTTCATCTAGATAAGACAAAGTTAAATCACTCAGAATTAAAAAAAAACATTGTATTTTGCTCTCCTTCAGTTTATTACATAACTAATTACACAAAAATTTTCCAGATATTAATGCTACTTTTTTTTTAAATAAAAAGATCTAGCAACTATATATATTCCTTCATACACAGTGACAAATAGCAATGCATAATGCTAGTGACAGTGTAACCCAAAATATAGCACAATAAATGCCAATATGATGTACAAGAAAAAAAAAATCAAGCCAACTATAATGAAAATTTATATGAAACCACTAGAAACTATTTAAGTCCATTCAAGTCTTGTAAAATTTTTATAGAACAATAAAGAGAAAATACAGTCGGGTACAATATAAACTTCCATCCTTCATCTCCTCACTGAATGGACAGGCCTGTGATACAAAAATCCCAGGATCAGATATTTAATGTGACAGTAGGGGGAGGAAGCTGCTGGACTGTGGAATTTGATTTAGTTAATATTTTAATTTAATTTTTAATTTTTACAAGTTTCACTTGTCCTCTGTCTTGGTATGCTTATTGTTTGCTGGATATTAGATATTCCATATCTGAGATAATACTCACTTTTTCCGATGGGGGAAATAGAGATTCTTGCTTACACAACAGTAGATTAAAAAAACCCAAAAACCAGGTATGAGCATAATAAGCTAAACACTGAGAGATGTCCTTCCAGAAAACAGAGTCAATTCCACAACATCATCTCCAGATTTTGCATGTTTGGGTTGGTGTTTTCTCAGCCTACCTTCAATTCATCCTTACCTGGATCAATTACTTTTATGTTGTTCTTAACATGAAAGAAGTTTGAGACATTGAACTTATCCAGGTTTGTTGGATCCTGAAAATAATAATTTAGAAAACTAATATCAGAGCCCTTGGTAGGCACATATTCCAAGCAACAGACTGGACTGAAGGGCAGACACCATAATAAATAAACAGGGAGAGACAGAATAACTTCCATACTCCCTAAACCACAGAAAGATGAAAAAAATACAAAGCAATCAACCCCAACCAACATCAGCAATGAGTCTGTTCACAGCAGACTCCTCAGGGATCTGGAATTCAGTTCCAAACACAATATTACCCATACATCACCTACAGAAGTTCCTACCAGAACTCAGCTGAGTCTCCCCTATCCTCGAGGAGCAAGAACAAGACAATCCCCTGGTTCTTTCCTTTGTTCTGAGCTTTGGTCTAAGATCCATGCAAAAGCACATCAGTTATCTCCTGCTATTTATAATCCTAGGCCTGATTTGCACATGCTCTGTGAACTTTTGCAATGCATTTCAAATTACAAATAAAACCTCAGAGCAGGTCTCTGCAATAAGAACTGTTTTGACAGTTGTTTTGGTTTTTTTTTACTAGTGCTTACAGAACTATGTTCAAAAATGAAAAGAAAAAAGCTATTATGAAAATTCAATTTAGTGACCACTGAAGGAAAACAGCAAAAGCATACAGTCCATTAACTGTGATTCTTTATGCTCTCTCTAGGCAACTTTCTGCAGAACTCTGACCTTTTGTTAGAGAGAGTGAAACAAGGAATGCCTACTGGTGATCTAAGTTACTTTATACTATTATTAAATAGGTCTTTAATCCTCTCCTTACAGTGACTTTAAGGTTTTCTCCTCAAGCTCCTCTGCAGCACAGAAAGGTCAAAACATCAGCCCAGCACACTTAGTCACTAATGGAAAGTCTGTCTTACAGAAAACAATTCAAACTTTAAAATATCAAACTAACAAAATAATTTGCAATAGTTCCTAGTTCAGGATAAAAATAATGCTACATATGCAAAAAATTATGTCCTAACATGAATAATATTAAATATATTATCCTAAAAAAATTAACAAAGCTTCTCAGACCACCATGGTTGATTTAAAGATTGACAATTTCATCTCTGCCATAAGTAATGCTTAATACAAGCAGAGCTGCTAGCTCCATAATTTATAAAATGATCTAATTAGGCCTTTCATTCATCCCTGAAATGGTATGCTTCCACCAGGGAGTGTATTTTTAGTTTCATTGCTGGTAATAAAACCAAAACACATTTATGAAATCAAGCTGTGTGATTCTGCACCTTAATGTGACCTCCTGGCTTTCTGCTGTCCCCTTTCCTAATCACCAGGTAACAATTTTCTATTGTTTCCTGTCCCACTATACGCCTCCAATAGATCTTCATTGAGACAAAAAAACTGCCCCAAAAAATGACATCCTTAAGATTATGCTTTAGAAACAATGTTTAAATAAAACTACTAAAAATTAGGAAATTCGGATCTATTTTTAGCCATTTTTGTTTCCTCTGACACCAGCACTCAGCTGTATTTATTATTTATTACCTTACATACATATTTATATATGTGAATAGAGATGATTTTGAGCCTTGCTTTCTGACAGCCAACAAGATGCATGGAGAAAGTCTGGAGAAAGAACTTTGTGTGTTTTCACAAGATGTTTTCACTCCCAAATACTCTGCAGCAATCATGAGCTGCAGCCTTCCAAGACAGCAATCATTGCTCTGCACGTAAATGTACTACCTCAAAAGGTGAAGGAAGAACTGCTTACCCTTTCAGGAAAGGGAAAAAAAAATCTGTGTATTAATATTAATAGAGATAAATGGATTTACAGCAATCCATGTCTGCAGCTCATGGCAAAGCTGAAGGGCAAGACTGAATCCTGAAACCAGTTTTTCATGGACAGGAGGGAAGGCAGCAGTAAAAATGAAACAGAAAACACCTTCATGATGTTCCTCTAAATAAAGCTTCTTCATTGATTGATCTACTGATTGTTTAAAAATAAACAGAGGACATCACAACTGCCAGTGCCTTACAAAACCCAGGGGCTTGTGCTCAGGGTACCACAAATCAGATTAGTTCACACCGTTTAACAGCCACAGTTCATTCAAACATTACGTGGCTTAATCAGCCTAATCACAGGCATTGAGCAACTCCAGCAAAATGTTTACAGCCTCTTTCCTTGCTCAGGGCTCTCCAAATCACCAGCCCCTGCTTTGGCAGTGCATCCATTATTGTATGAAGGACAGCAGAGGCCACAGGGCAGCTCCTTCTCCTCGCAGACCAGCTATCCATCTGCCCTCTGGGAAATCTGAACTCCAAACCACAGAACTGTGACCCAAGGGCCTTCCATCACATCCACGTGGGCCATCTGTTCCAGTGGAAACCTTGACAAAGGTGTGGTTTACAGTGTTGTCCCTTGTATTCCTGATTCTGCAAAGCATGAGTGTCACCACACTTTGAAAAGGGGGACAAGCCACACTCCTACCCCAAAAGAGATTTCCCTCTGTCAGTGGAACTGCCCCTCAAAAACAGCTCCTCAAATTGAAATGAGTATCATCTTGTACAGGACACCTAGGACATGTTTATTCCTCCCTCTAAAACACAACATCTTGATATACTAAGAGAAGTTCGATTAGAATTAGTTTGATTAGAATTAGTGTGAATCAGAATTAGCATCCTGTGAAAGCACTGCAGTGAATACTAAGTCAAACACAAGATACCATTTGCTTCTACCTGTCCCCCAGAGCAGAAACATCTGACCAGTTCAACCTGTGCTGCAGAAGACACAAACCACTTCCTTATTGGTGGTACCAAGTCCTAAAACAGGAGATACACATTTTTTAAAGGTAAGGCTATAAAAATTTTGTAAGTTTGCACAGTCTTTAGACATATCACTTCAGGAAGAAAACTGTCTAAACAGTAATAATTAGCCTGCCAAGCTCCTCTCATTGCATCCGTGACAGTTACTGGGCACAGAATCAGAGCAGTCCGAACAAGATGCCACAGGGATGGGCAGACAGACACACTCACATTGTCAAAGCCCCAAGCTCTAATGAATTCATTGCCTCTCCCGAGCAGAGAAAGGCTGGACTCATGGGGATGCTCCCAATCCTGTTAAGATTAAGGCCAGGAGCCCAAAGACTTAAAGAAATAAGTTGTGTGTAAGTGCACCAGAAAGGAAGATGAACCATGGCCTACTCTTGTTTGTCTTAGAATGTTTAAAAATTCGTATTCAAAACACCATGGCTGGTAGTCTAAGGTTTTTTCTTATTAAGATTACGAACCATAAACTTTAGTTTAGCAAATTACTAGCACAGATATAGGCTTCAAAGAGTTGCTAATTATCATCACTATGAAAAATCTCATATTTAATGTTTTCCTGAAAGTTGAGCTCTGAAAACAGTTAATCTCAAGTTTTATTCCATTTGTTTTTTTCCAGTCATTTTCTGGTTTTACCTACTTAGAGAAACAGCTTGAACTCTGTTAATCCTATGCACCACATACATGCCCTCAAAAAGCAGGTTAAAACCAGCAGGTTTAGACTGTGTGATTTCTTTGAGTCCTGATTTCTCTCTTACCATTTGGTTGGCCATGCTGCATCCCTAATTATCCTCAGGACTGTCAGCCTCATATGACGACCATGTCCCACTTCTTTACCTGCTTCTCTGCACGTCCATTGGTGCAGGATTCTCCCTCACAGAGACCTCACCCACAACCGTGAGGAAATCTGCTCTGACCTTCTGTCACACAAAGAGCAAACGAGGAATAGCTGAGGAGTGAAATATCAATTAACAGTGTGCAGCTCAGCTTCCTCCAGCTCTGCTCATTAGCTGTGTTTCCTGCCACAAATGTCAGTGGTGTTTAACAGCTTGTTGGGAGCCATGTCCTGTCCACAGCTGACTGGGTTATATAGAAACAATAAAACTGACATAAGGAAGCACATAACAATCTGAGGCTTTTTTTCCCTTTAACGGCAGCAAACCTGTTAGCATTTGCTCAGACTTGATGTTTTCTTCTCTTCCTCCCTCCATTTCTCCTGTGCAAAGAAGGTGCATTTGGTAGCCTGCATCTACCAGGGAAGGCTCTCTGCAGGCTGCCACCAGAGAACTGTCCCTGCTACCACTGGCACAGCAGGGCAGGGGCTTTATTGCAATTCCTTAGGCAAGGAAGAGCCCCCACGTGTGCCTCTGCCTCACCTGCAGCAGTGCCACTGAGCACAGCCACATTTCTCATTAAATCCTCTGCCAGCACACAGCTCAGTAATAGCTTTGAAGAATTTCCAGAGCAGGAATAATTTCTGCTGTATCCTCACAAACTTAAGTTTGTCTCTTGTTTGTGAACAGAGCCATATCGGAGGATGACAAATTGACAGGGTGCTAAAGGGGAAATTGTTCTTCACTCCTCTGAACACTTCCTATAGAATGGGATGTGATAGCTGGGTATTTCAGCATTCTTACTCTGCTCTCCTCAGGGACTCTCACACTTGCTGCAGTGGAAGTCCACCAGTGTGTCCAGCAAAGCACTCCCTGACCCTGGTCCTCCCTCCACCTTGAGCTGGGGCAGGCTCTTGCTTCAGCCTGCCTGGTCTTATATGGGGGAATTCAGATGACAGGCATTTAAGTGCTTGCCATTAAGTTCCACATCATTACACAAAGAATAGTTTGCATAATATAGGATTGAAACACACATGGAGTTTACATTCATACTAATTAATAATAATTTATACCAGATTCTGCCAAAAAGATTTGACAGTGGACATTGAGTTCTAGCAGTCAATCCCCCAAAATTTTACTTGGAAGATAATCTCAAATTAGGTTAAACATTCAGAATGAATATAAGCTGAAAACCTGTAAAACATAAGACTGGAGGAATTACCTAGATCTGAATTGAGGTCCAATGCACTATTATTTCAAAAGCTGTGCTCAATCCTACCTCAAAACCAATTGCAAAGTGAAAGGATGAACAGTAATGTACCAGAATGGCAAGCAGAAGAGGGAGGTAAGAACACTCAAACAAGTGTTAACAGTATCAGCTTTTCTATTACAGACACCTGTCCCCACAGAAATCCAAGTATTTTACATCCTGTCTTACCCATTACATATAACTAATTAATCTTACAGTTCTCAAGTTGTGTGTCAGTTGGGAACACATTCATGACATTTTCAAGGGATGCTGAGTTAGGCTGAGCTGATCATTATCAAGGTAAAGAATATAAGAGGGTTTGAAGTTATGAGAAACATAGACAACAGCAAATTCCATTTAAAAGAGACATGAACTGGTACAGCTAGGAGAAAAATTATCTGAAATAATGATAAGGAGAGAGAAACTTGGAAAAATGTAAGACCTGCACTGCAGGAGATGGAAAGCTTGACAAGTTTGTAGCAAGATCACAAAGCTAAACCAAGGAAATTTAAACTTTAGTGTAAAGAGCTACTGTTTAAAAAGCCAATCATAGTAGGAGTGCTGTATCTAGGAAAGGTATCATATGGAATAATGTCATGTGCATTTCTGTCATCATCCTATGCAAAATCCTAAAGCAGAAGCCATGACTTCTTCTGCCTGAAAAACTCCATTCCACTCTTGCTAATGTATCTTGCACACCAGGATATGGTATTACTCTTTACCTCCTGCCCTGACTGGCTGGATAATATGGCCATATGCTGATGAAAAACTGCCATGCTCCACCCCAGGACATTTGCATTTCAACGGGGGAAAAAGTAATTTCTGTATATGGACTATGTGTAGGAAGCACTGTGGATTCCTTCACAAAGAGAAGCACACCACAGACCTAAGACAGTATTATTAACAACTAAAGTTGTGATTCTGCTTTTTTTAGTTTCGAATAAAAAAAACCCAAGTTGTCCTTTTTAACAAGTAAATAGCACATAAATAACTGCTACTAAATTCAAAGCAACCAGATGAGATGGTGCTTAGCAGAAAAGATAACAGGGTGGATTATGACTCGTGTTTCAATAATGTTTAGCACCAAGAACAGGAAAACCGTATTATGCAATTCTGGCTTCTCTGAAAAGAGCAAACTTTTCTTATTTTGTTTTTAATTATATATATTAAGAAAGAGAAGCCAAGTTTGAGGTCAATTACTATTCTGGTAAAATCCAAGCAGATGTAGGATTGTCCTTTAGGTATCAGTAAGGAAAAATGAGATCATACAGTTAATCTGTAAACATGCATAATTCATATTTTCCACTTATCACGTTGTATTTCACTATCAAACACAGGTACCCCATCTGTTTCCTAGGACATTCAGAGTCAGCCTCTGGAAATGCTGCTTTCTATTGCTAAACACAGCTATTACAGACAGCCCTATTCAGCTGTTATTTGCAAAGCAAATAATGTTTTTTATAGCAACTTCCTTTATATCTACTTTTTTGCCAAACAGCAGGGTCATTGATACCAACTCAGTCTCAATTCCAGCTCTCTTGGATACCACAGCACTCAATTTACATGGAGGAATGAGAAAACAACAAAGTGATAAATTTCAACACAGAACTGAAAGGTTTTTAAGAGAAGAAGGAATTGGGGTAGAGCTCTGAAACAACAGATTGCAGTCATGAACTCTGGCTAAGAAACAGAGCCACAGGTGGTGGAGCTTGGCAGTGTGAAGCCTGAAGCCACCACGCTGCCTGCAGTGCTGTCAACAAGAGAGCTTGTAGAGGAGACATCAGTCTGTCTGTCAATAATTTATATGAAGAAAACACTGTGAGAAAATAACAACACATTTCTCTACCACATCTACTTAAGCAATTCTAATACCCAGGCTGGTCATGCCACTTCAGGTTGAATCTTGGCCTCAACAAAGCAAGTCAGGGTAGGGCAGAATTTGAATAGGAGAAATCGAGTTCTACATGCAAGTTTGCAGTGGGTGTTGTGCAGTGCAGTAAATGGCTCTTACTTCTCCTTCAATAGCCTGAAGTCATTTTAGACTGTTAAAAATAAATTTGAAAAAAAAAATTAAAAACTGATCTGGTAAAAGGTCAAACTTCATCTGGTCAACAGCATTCAGATGGTCAAATCTCTTGCAGTCCAATCCCTAGATGGGGGTGTTTCTGCTATTTCTAAACTTATTTAAGAGTGTAGCACAAGACTGTGCACTGCAGAAGTTAACATCAATCCACAGTGAACTGTTTACTTAAGAGGATCAAATCTACTCACACATTATGAACACCACCCTAAATGGAGGTGGGAGAGGAGCAGGGAATGTGTGACTGTGACCTTGGGCTGCACAACTATCAGAAACTACTTAGTTTCATATCAGACATATTCCTCCAAGCAAGACAGAAACACAACATGTCAAGAACAAAGATGACAAATATTGATAAAAACTCACATAGGGAACGACTAAATTTTTAGATGTTGTACTTTGAGATTTAGAGGACTAGAGCAGCTGTGAAAAATCAAAGCTAGGCAAGTAACAGGAACACACTCTCTATACATACATTCAATTCCAACCCTATAAAACATACCAAAATATTTTTTAGTGACTGCACATTTCAATTGTTTGTTCAAAATAACTTGGTTTTCCATAAGGGTGCACAGACACATTTTTAGACACTTGTCTTTTTTTGCATTTCCAAATTCATCAGAAACCATGCAGTTACACAGAAATAACATTCTGCTGGGAGCTTTCAATTGGAAAAAAATCTGTATTTTTGCATCCATTGGAATAAAAATATTTTACTTTGTTGCATTAACTTGAACACCAACAAGCCTAAAGGAACAGAGAAAAATATTTTAAAACATGCTGTTAAGCACTGGGGAGTAGGGAAGAAGGGTTACACTTTATTTAAATTTAGACATAAATGAAAAATATTTTTCCATTTGGATTAGACTGTATTGGTCTTGGCTAGTGGTAATTAAATGTTCATGAGATGCATACTAACTCATGATTTCAGTAAGGATCCAGGAATCTTTGTCCCCTTGTTTTGAAATCATGCAAGCTTAAAAGTACCGACTTTTAAAAGAAAGTTTTAGATCTTTTGATACTAAACTTCATCTGTAAATAACTATCTTTTACACTGTAAAATTCACAATGCTCTTTTAATTTAGGCTTTCATTTTCTTAAAATCAGCAAAGAACCAACATTGGTATCTATTAAGAAGCAAAACATTCCAAACAAGCAATTAGAGAAAGTCCTCTGGTTTGCTGCCTTACTCGACATTTAGAGAAACATTCCATGGAAAACACTTTCCTGAGCCTTTGACTCTTTTATACATCTTTGGAAGAGTAAGATGGACAATCCACTTCAGCCTTAATGTAACATGTCAAGTTCCTAAAAGTTTAAATACTTTACATTCTAAATTGTTTCTTTTGATACCACAGATCATGTTTCTATTCATCCAGATTGTGCAATCTTTGTGGCTCATCCGGATAACAAAGAAAATATAGTGAAGGTTCTCTGTTCAGTTTCCTGCTAGAGCAGTGCACACAGCAGCATTTCACCCTCTGCACAATAAAGCCCTGTATGACATAAGGTGCAAGAGAGAAAAGTTCACCTGCAGTGTGACGATGTCTTGCCGAGTGAAGGGCTCGTCTGTCAGGAGATCCTTGTAGCTCTTTGGTTTTATGTTCAGCTGCTCAACTGCCTAAGAGCCAGGCAAAAGACACAGATACCAAAATTCTGATTCTTGTGTGTAAGTATTACAAGTAAATATGCGACATCAATAAAATCTTGAAGACCAAATCATAGAGAAAACAATTTCACCCTCATTGTCAAATGGCAGCTGTGATATTTTCATTGTGGGCTTTGATGAATGAGAAGTTTTCTCTCTCATCCCTACAAAACTTGACAGTTTTGTGTGGTTTGCTGGGTTGTTTTATAAAGAGGAATCTTGCAGTCTCCATTCCATAGTTATGTCTTTTTAAACACTGCATATGGATTCATTAATTGAAGGATTCATTTGCTACTAATTTTAAAACACAAGACTCAGTACATGCAGATTAACTTAAGAAAAGGTTTTAGAAATCAAATTTAATTCATATTCTAAAGTTGTTCCTATTTTGAAGGCTAAAGCTGGACAACAATTTGTGAAGTCAGTTCATCTCCTGTCCTTTAATATCCCTGGCTCTAAAACAAGAATTAAATTTACCTGTCTTTCTAAAACATTTTGTGATTTTGACTGAAATGTATCAAGTACAAAATATTAATAATGATATGCAGCAGAGAACCTACCTCATAGGCGAACACATTTCCAGTAGTTTTGATGGCCACAATATGGGAGTTATTTGTAAATACAGTAAAAAGCACTGGACAGTGGTACTTGCCTGAGAGAGGGAAAAAAGTGTAAATTTCACATGGAGACCTGTAAATGTTTTGAAATAGCTAATTTCGCTGATCTCTGTGGATGATATTTACATTAATTTTTAATATAAAGTGTAACTTCAGTGTGTATTTAATGGTGTTTTAATAATGTTTTGATTCTCCAGTGACAGCAAAAGTGCTAGAAAAAGTAACAGTTAAGACAGCTTACAAGAAAACATGGAAACCAACAAGGAAAATGCAGTTTTGAAATCGATTGCCTTCAATTTCCTAGCACAGAACTTTGTCCAACTTGCCGGATATTTATGAAATACCGCAATATAATTGTTACTGTTGTAACCAAAGATCTACTGATAACATGAGCCTGTACCTTGTAACGTGTCCAGTGCTCTGTATCACTCTTGTTCCCAGGAATAAAAGTTTAGCTCATAGCCTACAGAAAAGTTCAAAAAAGCTGTTGTGCTTTAAGCAGAGGAGAGCATTTTATATTCAAATATGGCAAGCAGAATGCCATTAAATCTGAACACGTTACTCAATAAGGAACCCAGCTTCTGCTCTAATCAAGCTGTGAATTTTCCCAGGAGGGTCAGCATAAATATTAAACAAGTCAACAGCAAGCAAACTGATGGGAGGCAATGTAGGAAGAAAAAGAAAAATATCTGGATATTCTCAGCAGAAAGCAATTAGCAGAAGGTTATTAATACTTGATCAGTTTGCTAGATGTGGGGGTTTGAGGGAGATTTTTGAAATAAGTTGGGGCTATTTGATTATTTTTTTCCTAATTATCATTGGAAAACCAAGACCAGTAGGGAGGCCAGAACAGGCTGCTGACAGCACATGTGGGGACAGGGGAGACAAACACCTGCAGAGACTGAACTCTCACTGTGCCACCTGAGGCAGCTCTGGCCCCTGCACAAATCAAAGCTGAGGACACTTTTGTTAACTCCACCAGGGCTGAAGGAAAAACATTGCCACAAGGGACTGAAACTCAAGAAGTTGAAAAAGGGATTTTTGCGTGTGGCATCAGGGTATGGCCCAACTGATGGATACAGAAACACACTGGTAAAATGTGAGGCCTCATTCCAGCTTCATAAAAAAGAACAAGTCACCATATTCTCAGTCCTAGGAAAAGCAAAACTGCTGAGGGCACACACATGTTGATCTGGACAGAAGGGACACAGACAGAAATGCAACATTTAATTTTTGTCTTTTGTTGCATTTTCCCTTGATTGGTTAATGACACAGAGTGCACCTTTTAAAGGAAAAGTCTTCTAAGACTCTATGGCTGTTGTCATTCCACCCCAGCATTATGAGCTGGACTTCTTTAGGGGAAGCACAATGTCATGGTATCTTTCAAAAGCCTTGGCCACACTGACTAGTGATCCATTTTTAACACCCTGCTCTTGGGACAGATGGAACACAAGGCGCAGAAGAAATCCATGAGCTACACAAAAGAGCTTGTAATCCATACATTTTGATAAGGAGACAGACACTCTAGAATTTTATTCCCACCTAATCTTAGCCATTTTCATTTCAAATAAATAATTATCTGCTTTGTAGAAGATGAATTCATCTCCATTCCTCTGTTTTGTTCCTACCATGCTCTCTTAGGAGGCTGATTTTATATCTTGCAGAAATAAAACTCGAGACAGCTGTCTTGTGTGCTTCTATTCATAAAATCCCACGTGTTTATTTAAGTCTAATCCCTTTTATAAACAAAAAGCTGTTCAAAACCAAGTGAACAGCAAATATTGCTACAGGCAAGTTGGAAATAAGATACCATTACAGAAATTTCACTTTTTCTGATTCTTTCCTTAAAGTAAACAGTAACTTAGTGCAGTAGCAGCTATAGTAAAGTGAAATTGCTGAATAATTTACAGCTCCCCAGTGTAAAGAAAAACAGAAATGGAACTTTGAAGGTAGACATATCACTCACAAGAAGCAATTATTCTACTCAAAAAATAAAACCATGATAGAGAACACAAACTACTTAAGTTCACCATGAGTAAGACAAACCAGAACTTATTAAAGCACTCATTAAGGAAAAAAACCCAACAAAACACCACCACAGAAAATGACTGCACTTACCTTCACTGTTTTTAGCAAAATTCAGCTTTATAAGTGATTTGGCATCTAGTTTCTAAAGAAAATAAACCATTAAAAAGATTAATCACAACAGAATGTAACCATGGAAATAAAAGGAAACTGTAACATAACTGTTAGGATTTCAATAGTACATAATTTATTAATAATACATTGCAAGTTGTCTGAATCATCAGAACCCTGGGAATTAAAGTCACAGCCCACAGAAGCAAGGCTCAGGAGCCTGAGAACTGGGGTAAGTTTGTTTACAGGGCTGAATTTGACACAGTGCAGTGCTAACCACGGGGAATCAGCTCGAGGAGTTGCACAACTCTTAGCACAGACTGAGAGGGGAGTTTGCATGAAAAGCTAAGAGGCAAAGATCATTGCTGCTGATCAGAAAGGGCAATCCAGCAGGGACCTCTGATGAAAGTCATAAAGCCAGCAAACCATTTTGGCAATCAAACTCGATGCCTTCTCTGAAATAACTGTAATTTTCCTTTTACTCAGGAAATGTGCAGCACAGCTCACATGACAGCCAGCAATAATAAACGGAGTTCTCTGGAGAGGCACTTGGGGTCACAAAGGGAGTCTCAGGAGGGATTTTCAGCCACTTAACCCCCAGGTAACAATTCCACTGAACAGGGAACTGAGGTGACAGCCAAGGCTGGGATAATGTTCTCCAGCCCTAGAGAGGACACTGCAAACTCAGTTACTCCTGCTCTCCCACACTTCACCAGCAGCATGTCTATGGCATTTTTCTGCTGCTCTCACTCTGGAAGGGTTTTCTGACGTGGGAAGAGAGGAGATGTTGGGCTGGCAAACATTTCTGGACAATCAGGCTGCTCCTGTCCTGCAGCCTTCCCTAGGACATGGAAGCTGTAAACACACCCAAAATAACAGTGAGCCTTCAGTAACATACCAGACCCCCAGTCCTTCCATGGGGTCAGGATGGGATCTGGGTACATCACTGCCAAGACAGGGCACATCACGACCTGGGTGACCCCACCAGCACAGCCCACTGGGATGGTCAGGGAGTGCTTTGCTGTGGCACCCAGCTGGAGACAAAAGTCCAGCCCAACAAGCTGCAAGGGTGAGTCAGGATCTGAGACTTCTAAAAAACAAGTTTTTGATTGTATCAGCTGTCAGAGACAGTTTCACTGCCAAATGGATCCTTAAAAGCTCACACAGCACAGGCCTTTCAAAAGAAACAATCGGTTCTCTTCTCAAAACATGCACCTGAAGAGATTAGGGAGGTTTTTATAACCCAGACAGCTCTTTATAAACAGGGACAAGTGGAGATCTGCCAGCCCCAGTGCTGACACTGCTACTTCAATCATTACAGCAAAGAGAAAATAAAGAAAAGTGCGAAACTAAGTTAGTGGGCTTTCTGTGCCTAATCAAAATTCATATTCTTGGTTTACAGAGTACATGTTATGACAGCTGGACTCATTCGTTTATAGGAAGGTGCTTCTCAAATTGTTCTCAACCAACTGGCAGGCTCATTTGCTGCCAGAAAGGTAACCATGTCTCTAATTTATTAGCAGGAAGAGCAATGAGAGCTAGTAGGAATAAGATGGGAAGGGAAAAAAGAGGCCAGATTCAGTTATATTTAGTTATGTGACAGAAGACCAGTACTGCTGCTTTTCCTTAAGTGGATTCTCAAAAAAAACACCCAAAACACTCCAATATCTGCACACTGCAGGGGTACAGAGAAGGACAGCAAAGGCAATGGCAGCTTCTGAAATGACTAAGTGAATGCAGAGCTTTATTTATTTATTTATCTTCTTACAAGAACAAATTTATCAAAGAAGTGGTAGAGGAACTGCAGAGTTGCCAAAATGAACATCTGATCCTGGACAGATCTGTTCAACCTAAACAACTATTAACACAAAGCAGCATCCATCTGTGCACATGTTGTGCAACAACCCAAAAATTATGTTTCAGAGAAAGCTCATTTAGAAAGACAACCATTGGAAACATTGATAATTTCAAGAAAGGTCCTTAAATTATCCTCCTGGCAGACCTGAGCTATGCCCAAAACATATCAGCATCTTTAAAGAAAAATGGAAACAGTTCTGTAAGAAATAGTTTAACGTGATTAAAGATTCAGATTTATACTTTGACAGCAATTTCGCAGAAAAGACAGACTAAACTGCTGTGCAGACTTTAAAGGTAGCAAAAGCTGCAGTGCACTGTTTCATCTGTCAACCTGTGATGAATTGTTAGAAGTGCTGCCAAGTCCTCGGACTCTCACTCCGTGCCCAGGGAAATAGTATGGTAATTCAGGTCATATCTTTCCATAATATGGCAAAAGGTTCTTTTTCAGCCTCAGTTACTCATGGTGCATCAGCTGCTCGTGCTGGATCTGCTCCCCACAGAGACCAGCACTTACACAGTCTTATGTCAACAGTAAATAAAAACCAGTGACTGTCATACAGGAGCTGAATACTGCCTGGAGTGAGAACTCTGTAGTGAAGTGCTGTATGGATACTACAAACTTTTATTGCCACAGGCTGGCCTTCTATCAGGCCTCTCTTGAAGAAGTGACCTTGGCACGTCAGCTCATGTCCTTTGGAGCAGTTCTGTGCTTCGGTTTGCATGGCAAGGCAAGAGGGGGATTTAGTGTTTTGTCAAAGGAAATCTTTGGAACCTTAGAACAGCAAAACCAGATGATGATGTGCTACATTGGAGCAACCAAGGATTGCTCGATGCCCAAGACCAGGCTACACGATCTGGCAACTGCACATAGAGCAGCCACAGACAAAGGAGTCCACAATCCGGATTTCTAGAAGTTCAGTTTTAAAACACCTACACATTACCCAGGAAAGTGTAAAAGGACATGATACAAGCAAACTGTATAATATCATTTTTTTCCTCTCAAGTTCTTTATTTCACACAAAAAACAGGATTATCTTGCATGTGGGTGAATCTCCTTTTATTTATTCTCCATCAAAAGTCAAAGCTTTCCAAGCACCATCACACGGTTTGTTGCCATGGAAATGACCGTTATGCCACAAACGGGCGCCGATCTTCATGGGGAGACAGCAGGAGTGAATGAATCCTAAAATGAGTTAAAGTACTTGTTTTCATGTATTTTTTCTTACTAATAATGATTAAGAGAGAACAAATATTGCATACATAGCTCAAGTTCAAAACTATTTTCAGCCTGAGTTTCCCTGACACACACCCATCATCCAGTTTCAGCCACGCTCCAGTTAAGAAAGCAAAAGGAAAAAAAAGTGTTTATTAAAACACTTGATCTAATTAAATTCTAAATTCCTAATGACAATGAAAAGGCCACAAGCATCTGCCACTTCCCTTAAGCAGAAATAAGAGCCGCATATTCCCTTCTAAAAATATTTTATGCAGAAATACTGGAAAGCAGACGCATTTCATGGCACGTAGTGCCAGCTGCTCCACAGCAAGGAAGGGCTAAAAAAAAAAAAAAAAACAAATGCAAAACCGTGCGAGCTCTTTTCTCAGCTGACTCCACTCTCACAGGCACACTTCCACAAAGGCAGCCAAGGCTACTTTTGGCCATGACCTACTTTCCTGCGGCAGCGAGCAGCCCCACTGCTCCATGCACTCTCATCTGTCAGCTGCCAGCACTGGCTCCTGCAGGATCCCAGGGGCAGCATCCTGCACTGATACCCAGGCAGAGGTGCTGACGCCACGGGGGTCAGTGGGGCACTGTGGCAGCTCGCGGATGGAACACGCCGACTGTTCCGAATTAAATCATTCTCTGTCGTCGCTGGGTGTCTCATGCAGATATGACCTACAATCCCCACGCATCAATTAGTTACACTCTCTGAACCTCTTTGGTCTGTGGCTGCACGTTCTTCTTGTTAATAAGGCACTGACCCTGTTGGGTATGCACCAGCCTGAAAAGCAATCAAAAAGGGCTCCACTGATTCCCTACCCACACATGGGCAGAGCTGGTGACGTGCAGCAAGAGCTGTGTTTAGTAAAGACAGACTCTCCCACCCCACTAACAGCAATTGAGTGAGTGTTCAAATGTTCAGCACTTGGGGATTGGATCCCCTGATCAGACACTGAATAGCCTCTGTCAGGAACACACAAAAACCTAGGGAAGCTGGTATTGGGGATGTGTGGCCGGGTTTTGATGGTGGTAGGGGCTACAGGGATGGCTTCTGTGAGAAGCTGCTGGAAGCTTCTGCTCTGTGCAGCTGGTTTCAGGATGGACAAGCTGCTGGCCAAGGCTGGGACAATCAGAAATGGTGGTAAGGTATCTGGGAAGGTACCTAAGAAGAAAATCTCTCCTGGCCCTTATCTCAACCCATGAACTCCCAGTGATATTTTCTCTCCCCTGTCCAGTTGTGGAGGGCAGCGAGAGAGGAGCTTTGGTAGTCCCTGGGGTCCAGCCAGGACCAATGCACTACATGGGGAAAAATTAACTTGTCACATCTGAACTGGCTGATAACATGAGGTCAAAAATCATTCAGAGCTGGCATGGCCATTTGATGGTTTTTCATGCCACAAAAACAAGAAACACAGGGTTATCTCAAGCAGAAGAGAAAGCCAGAACAAATACTAATATTGAAATGCAGTGTTGCCTACCAAGTACCAAACTTAGCTTAGCAACAGCAAATGAATTTTGCATTACATTCTTTGGTTCCTTTAAAGATGAGACCTGTTACATATAACTTTACATAAAACTTCCCATTTTAAGAAGCCCTCTTACAATTTTCTTTGCTATAAAATCTTCCCAAAAAATGGGGACATGAGTTCAATGAACAGTACTGGAATAACTCCATGTGTAACGTTACTTATTTCAGATTTTGTAAATGGATTTAATGGAGATAAAGGGCATTGGAAATGCTCAAGTCTACACATCAGGGTTTGCAATTGGAAACAGCAACACTGTTTTAACAACATAAGCCATTTATATGGAGTTTAAACTCCATGAAAAATTTTGGCTCAGCAGCCAAGAGGCCAAAACGGTCTCACAATTCATGGTATCATTTCTGTGTTTAATTCAACAACAAAAATGATCAAGATTTATCACAGCTGCCTACCTAATGCTAAAAAGATACCCTCAATTCACATTCTTGGATGAAGCTGCTGTTTAACTGCAGTTTTCATGTACTGCTGATTTAGAATGGAAATGGACACAGAAGAGCCTTCATTACACACTCTACACCACTGTATTTACATATTTAAAAGTTAATTAAACTGACACCATACGGTTACCAAAGCCTTGTCCAGAGAACCATAAAGATATGCTTGATAACACACATGGTTCACAGATATCAGCAATAATGCTGCTCTATCAAAGAGCACATTAACAGAAATTACCATGAGAAAAAGACATGTAGCTGCATTGCAAGATCAATCCTGCAGTCTTAATGCAGTCAAACGTCTATCAATCCAGAGACCCACAGCCAAATACAGCACAGTTCAAGGAAAATAAAGCTTTGCAGAAGCACCAAAAATCTAGTCTCCAATTTTAGTGAAAAACAGGCAAGGAAAGATCTCTGGGAAACCTCATGCTGCATCTCATTTAAGGCTACAGCGCTTCACAGCTGCTAGTTTTTCAAGTGTCACAGTCACAAAATCCCAGCCAATGTGCACACTTACACCAAAACACAGAAAAGGAAAAGAAGAGACCATCTGTTCAGTCTGTAAAACCTAGATGTAAATACTTTTTTGCTGTAAGGGACATAATGCATTAGAAATAATGGTAGACACATTTATCTGCCTGTGCCCAGACGTGGGTTACTGGATCAAACACTGCCCACCACAGTCAGCAAGGTGTGAAGGAGGAACAGCAGCTTGGCCACTGACTCATGACACTGGAGGGTTTTAAATGTCTTTTTTTGATAAAGCACTTGAACAGTAAGTAGAAGCAAATCTCATCTTCTTTGTCCTCACTGTTTCCCAAAGATATAAGGAATTGAAAAATAAATCCCCTTTATAGGACAGATAAAGGCTAACTCATAGTAGTGCTGGGTACACTGCTGTAAAACACACAACCAGCTCTGGAAAACAAAGAACCAACTATCCATGTTTGTCAGTAACAAAGGAGAGAGGGAAATTTTCAGAAAACCCAACAAAAGAAGGAGTTATCTGTCAGGATACAACTCAGTGGGATTTTCATCCCCTTGATCACCCCTGTGCTTTATGACCATTTCGTTATGACACATGACTTCCCAGCCATTCCTCAGGGCAGAAATCATGTCCTCATATGTTTCTATCCAGGGGCCTTGAAAATTTATGGTCACTAGTCAAATATTAACTCATTTAGACTGTTGACTAAAAGCTAATAATTTCTGAGGCCAATGAGGTAAGACGACACGGCTCAGTTGCTGCATATTGAAGAGTTCATCTCGTTCAAAGCGGATTCTGGGCATTTGAGCAGCAGCCTGTGACTGCTGCCCCAGACAAAACTGCACCTGGAGAGAGATGCTGAATGATAACAGCTGTAACCAAGCCGTGTCTGAAAGGCTGCTACTGCCCACTGCAATACAGGCAGCGACATTCAACTGGAAACAACAAAAATAAGAGAAAAGGAAGAGCTACTGCTCATCCTCGCTAACTCTAACTTATAAATAAGTACCTGCTTCTGAAATGACCCAGATTATTAAAAGAATATGCAACAAATTCTCATTTTCTCAAAGCACCCTTCCTCTCTCAACTCACACACAGAAATGTTTTTTTGGTTTTACACTATCATGTGTAATATATCAAATATTACCAAAGTACTTCAGGAAGCACTTCAGGAAGAGATTAGACAATATTCCCACCACTGTACCAGCCATTCACACAGCACTTACTGTGTATAATTAAGATTAACTCTGTTCAAAGAAGATAAATTAAAATTTAACAGATGTGCAGGAGAACTGTGACCATGTAGGGTATGGAGAACTTAAAGGAATGAAGAACATTTGAGAAGAAAATACAAGTCTCAACACTAAAATGTCAAGAAAATATTAAATTCCTCCATGCCAAATACAGCTGTAAACACTAACAGAGAGAAGCACAATTTTGGCTCCAATACAAACAAGACTAAGTTAGTCAAACCCAAAATGTACAGAAGATCTGTATCAGATAAAAATCCATGAGCAGAAGCTCTCAGCAGCCATAGCAGGCAGAAAGCAAACCCTGGTTCGAGACAGAGCACGCAGTTTGCAAAGCAGACTGAGAGAGCTGAAGACTTCAGACAGTCTTCCAGTTTTCTGTTCCTGATCATTTCACCCCTCTTTCTGCAACACACAAAAACCAAGATGGATTTTCTGAATCATTTTTCAACAACAAAGCTTCCCTTGGCTTTATTTCTGTGAGCTTTGTTCTCGGCTCTGTAATAAGCTATTACTCACCCAGAACAAAACTGTATTCCCACCCCACACTGAAACTTGTCTTACAAATAAACAAGAAAAAACCCCTCACTTCAAATATATAGGGACAATATGGTAAGTTTAACAAAAGGGGGAAAAAGGGAGAAATTGACATTTAAACTTATGCAATATCTGTAGACTTGACTGAGTTGCATCAGACAAATTAATATACTTTGAATTTCAAAGCTAAAGATGTGCCGAACTTCTTCTGACATGTACGTGAAAGGAGTTCTCTAGAGAAAAATTAAAATTCTCATTTATACATCACTCATATTACACCCAAATGAGACCTGAAGTTACTGATCCACCTAAATGATCACTTATTTCCAAAGACACCAGGGAAAAAACACAGCAGACTACTTGGATTTCAGGTGCTGTGCTCTGATGTGGAAGAAAAAAACAATGTGAGAGGGATATGACTCACTCCTAAATTCTACATAATGAAGATCATCTCAACTGGTCAAAGTACTTAGCTCTTAATTAGACAGTCTCAGCACTCTAGATATGGAAAACTGATGTGGACATAGCCTGCCTGTGGAAGTCTCCACAGCATTTTCCTTCTGGTATTTTGTATCCAGACAAAAGATAAAAATGCTCAAAGTAAGCCTAGTCTCTTTGGAAACAGTAAGTGAAGAAAACTTCCCAAGACAAAAAGATGAAAAAGCAGGAGGAAAATCTGACTCCTGCTTCAATGGGCCATTTTTGAGATGATCATCAGAATCATGAAGTAACATAATCATCAAGTTACAGAAAGGTCTCAACAAACACTCTGGAAATGCATCCCACTGAACATTATCTATGGCCATTGCATTTTCCTGACAGTGTGCACTGCTACACTGCCCTGACAGAGGGCACCTTCAAACCACAGGGTTTTGTCTAATGACATCCATTATTTGCTGCTCATTATCTAGAAACACACCTGGAACAACACAATTAAAGCAGCGATCTGCAGTAAATTACTTCACAGACCATATGAACTGAGTTAAAAGCCATTGTCACTGTTGATTTAGCCAGTAAGGGTCACAGGAAACCGGAACTTGTTCTCCTCCCAGTTCAGGCTCCAGATTCACTCCACTTGACTCAGGGTTGGATGAGTTTTGTCTGTGACTGTGATCTCGACACCTCTGACTCAGTGATGTGTGATCCAACCCACTTTGAGGAATCCATTCCTGAAACATTCCTGATTGTGTGACAGAGGTGGAAAGCAATTTGTAGTGAACCATAAAATTCTGGCTGGAACTTAAACTATACTTTAATACCTGTTCTACTTGGTATTTCCCACATTGCTCACACACTACAGTTTCTTTATTCAGAATATTGCAAAAGTAGAAAAAAATACCTAGGCTCTGTTTCTCATTATGTTCACTCTCCAGGTGAAGAAACAATTATCAATGTTTTCTATTTCTATCTCTATGCTTTCAAAACACAAACACAGTAAAAACACTTTTATGTTTAAGGAAGTTTCACCTTTGCTCCTATTTCTGCATCCTTTTCAGACAGGATTTCCCTTGCTTAGATAGCCAAAGACTTTTTTAGTGCATCAAAAAAAAAAAGCATTGTAAGGTTGTTTGTTCATTTTTCAAGTGGGATTTACAAACTAACAGTAAAAGAAGTAATCATATCCTCTTCATTAAACCACGTCAGCATGTTTCATTGCAAAACCAGCTACTGATTTCTATGGGATCTGTGAGACTCACTGAAATCTACTCGACCAAATTGAAAATAAATCATGATTTCAACAACAAAATGAAGTAACAATAGCCAGCAGCATTTGGAAGATATTTAAGGAATGTATTTGAGAATGATTTTCCAAGTTTTGAAATAACAGATTTAGTTGCAGTTTTTTCTTTTTGTGGGTAAGAAGTTGAAGTTATAGGTTTTGAAAGTGCCTGTAATTATCATGGCAAGCATCATCTTACCAACCTTACTTCAAACAAATGATTGAAAAAAGGGCACTGTTTACATTCCTAGTGAGCAGTGCTGGAGGGAGGAGATGTCCACTGCAGGCTGTCATTGCTGCAGGGCATTTCAGGTACAAGCTCTCTGGTGCTTCCAAAGCCTGGATCAGACAGGCTTACTGCAGGAGCCAGGCACCTGTACTGCCACAATTATTTGATCATGTTAGTCATAATTTCACCTCAAGTCAGCTTTATTTGGTAAATACAGAATTAAAGAGTGTGGGAGAAAAATAGCAAATATTTATATTGTAAACAGAACAAAGCTTTGTGTCCAGCTCTCTCTTTTTAAAAGGCAGATGTCTCACTGGGAAAAGTCAGGGATTTTTAGCCTTCTGACTCCAAACCTGGTTCTCATTTTCCATGTCAGTGGCTCTGCCTTCTATTACTTCATCATATGCACCAGATTCCTCTTTATGGTTATCTTCAGAGGCAGACCAAGCAAAAGGCTTTTCTAACCTGAAAAAGATCCTCAGATTTTATAAAAAAATTTCTTCTTAACATAGTGAGAAGCTAAAACCTTGTGATGCTTAAGAAAATGCCTTCTCTGGCCTGCAGATCTGGATCCTAACTTTGCATGAGACAGGGCACAACACAAATTCTGTTCTGCCTCATTCAGGCCAGAAATGTGACTCTCAGACTCATAAATCCACTACACGGCATCTTTAGGTCTCCTAACCTGACTCATAGGCCAGGCTAAATTAACTGGACTGAATCAAATTAACTGGCTTTCCAGTGTCCAAAAAGAATTAAATTCCCACAGAAAAGGGAGAACCAGAGACAACGTAGCTACTTCTGAGACAAGGGAACAGAGATATTTGCCCAAGGTTACGGAGCCTTGATAGGGGCTGAAAGTACAGCCACAACAATCTGGCCTGCCCACACACAGTCAGAATGTCACTGAACCAGAGTGGAAAAAATAGGTATTGACATCAGACACATTACAGTGCACAGGAGGAAAAATAGCTCAGCCTACATAGAACATATCCACGCAACAAAGAAAACCAATTTCCTTCAAATTCCTGTCAAAAGGCACGCTGATCCATCATCTGTTCATATCTGAGATTCCAACCAAGCAGACATGCTCTGGCCAATCTCACTCCTTGAAACAGGTATCCTGAGCCCAGTTGGCTGCCTCGTGTGGGCATGCTGGTCAGGCTGTCAGAACGTCACTACATGAAACGTCCTGGCAAGCCTGCAACTCTCTGCAAGCCCAAGAAGCCAAAGTGCTGCTGTCAGTAAAAAGGAATGAGCTAACTATCACTTTCCACTTTATTTTATGCAATTTTAGCATAAGGATAAGCCAGGGCAGTGTCCTGACAAAGCTGACAAAAGAAGTAAGTGAGACAATGCCAACTGACAGACTCTAGTTCAGCTGTGAGAAATTCACTGCTTCTTCCAAAATTATTGTGTAGCAGTAAAACAAGCATTTTTAATCACAATGCATTGTTAAAAAGGAGGTGGGGGAATAAATCTAAAGTTACTTTCCAGAATAGCTCATGGTAAATTCTAAACAAAGGTCAACAGTGATTGCAGCATTTCTTTAAAAACAAAGACTAGTCAAATAGTTTAGGATTCCAAAAAATCAGAGAAGTCCCTTGTACATCAGTTCACAGACATCCAATTAAAAGAAGACTAGCACAGTCCTACCCCCTGGAGCACAGCAAAGATAAATATATTAATGATTTCAAGGCTCTTCAGTTCTTCCCTGAGGGGTCCACTTCAGAAACAAGACAGCTAGACAGAACGAGTGAGTGCCAAGAGTGCACCATTAACACCCCATTTCCAAGTAGTCTATCGACTTCTCTAAAGCACCTGTCCTGTAGCAAACCACAATTAGAGAAGTACAAGCCATAAAGCGTTTCATTACTATTTTTTACTTCAGATAAACAAATGGAAAAATTCTCTAGAGCCTCATCACCCATCTGTGCAAAATAACTCCATAAGTTAGTGTACACAACATGGCATTGCAGCTAATCTGGCTCAATTCCTTTCTAAATAAACCCAGAGTCCTGAGTTTCTCTAAGTCACCAATTCATTACAAAAGATACTTTCTGGTTTCCATGAACAAGCTGCACAGGGAACAGAGGGTGCATACATAGTGACAGAGTCAACAGAGGACAGAACTGTCCAGAGATGCACAAGCTTAATTCACTGACTTCCTCTGCCACCTACCCTGCCCTCCCCAGCAGTCCTATCCCATTCCTGCCCAATGCCATCCTCCTCTTCCAAAAACCTGAGCTACCCCTCTGGGAAACAAATCTAAATTACAACCCTTCTTTCAACCCCACTCTTCAACTTCGAGCTCCGCAGGGCTGGATTCAGCAGGGCTGTGTGATATTCTGGAGAACAAGTGTCTCCTTTTTCTCCCAATTGATCTGGATCACCTTGGTCCTGTGGAGGAGAGAGCTGTACAGCATCAGTCCACCACAGAACAAGAAGGGGGAAGAAAGGGCTCCCAGACAGTGATATAGAGGAACAGGGCGGGGATGCACATTGAGGAGAGCTGGAAGAGCACTGCAGATCAACTACACAAGCACAAGTCTGATAAACCAAGTCTCAAGGCCTGACTTCATTTAAGCACTTATGGTTCACCAAGTACATTCTGCTCAGTTTTCCTCTCTCTCCATCACACAACACAGTCAGGCACCTTACACTTCTTGCTTAGCACTTACTCGAAGCAATTTTAAACCACAACATGGTTCACAGTCTGCAATGAGCTGCTCTGAGTGAAAAAAACTGATCTGGTAACACCCAAAAACTCCCAAGCAATGCAGAGAGCAGCTAGGTGGTGAGAGGCTGGCGAAAACAAATGAAATAGCTGTAATTTCACTCCTTCTCAACACCACATCGGCCTCTTCATGTGTGAAGAAAGACCTTCAATCATCTCACCATTGCACAAACACGCCTGCAGGAAGATATTAAGTCTCAGCCAGGCTGCTGATGTTTAGAGTTTGGAATGTTGCATCTGTATTTAGCTTTTCCTCGTATCTGACGGGGAAATCTTTAATGGAACACAAGATATTTCAGAAGGAATCTCACAGCCCAGAGCCAGTGGCAAAACCCCCAATCCTGGGCGATGGCTGCCACCCAGTGCCTGGAGAAGTAACGGCACTCACTGAAGGAAAAAACCAACCTCAGTCGCTCAAGCAACAGCTTCAGCTTAAGATTTTCCTCTATGCCCACCTAAACAATGCACTTTTACACATCAGAAAAAAGATCATTCCAGCAGGGAAATATTTCCTGTACTTCATGTTTATTCTGTGTTTTAAAACTTCAGGCTGCTACAGAAAGTAATCCCTACATAATTATCATTTTTGCAGGTGAGAAACCCACAAAGGTTTCTCTCACAGTGAACCACCATGACAGAAGCTTTCTGAAATACACTGTCAGGATAACTCAAAAGATTTTGTAAAGTAAGCTTACCATTTATAATATAATCTATTAATCTCCTTAATCTGTATGATGCCAAATATCCTCAGGAAACACTGCTGCAAATTTAATCCCAGATAGAGAGGTGCCAGCCCCTGCAGGGACCAGAACTGTGCTTATATGAGGCAGCAGTCTTTTCCATCAGTGACCAATCGGGCTTTCAGGGCAGCACCAGAAATAACAACAGTTTGCATTTCCCTTTGTACAGATGTTCATTACGCCACAGCTGGAAGATAACCTGAGAGTTCATATAAATGAACCACTCACCTCTGCCCTATTTACAATCAGATTACAAAAAATAAATAGAAGTAATGCTCTCCTTTCTTCCACACATCTTCAAAACTGCACTCCTATTCAACTTCTTTTGCTTTCACTGAGGCAACATTTTTGTTTCTCTAACACATTCAATAAAAAACTGAGCATAAAGAAAGCAAAGACATGATGTGAATCCACTCATCATTACTTACTTCTCCCGTGATTGGATTAGTTCCATATTTCTTTATCCAAGGTACAATGCTCCTGAAAAAAGAAGGGATAAAGTAATTAATGACAAGCACCATCAGAAACCTCTACTGATGGCCATGACTGTTTTAGCCAACTTGCTAAGATCAAATGATGGTTACAGAGCTGTAACCAGTTCAACAACACAAAAATAAAGCTAAGTGCAGACAGGAACTTACAGGATGTCAAAGACTGTCCCATCTGGTGTGCAAACTGGATATTCAAATGGCTGCAGAGACAAACTAGGAAAAAAGAGAACACGATCTTGTTAGCAAAAGCAGCTGGAAATCACGATGTAATTGGCAATCACATTCAGCATCCCCTGTTAGGGATGTTCCATAATCCTGGGAACTGTTAGCTCATAGGTGTGGAAGGCAACTTCCCGAACTACCCAATTTACAAGGATTTCTAACCCACTCCTACCAACTTTCTTCTTTCACTGCTGCGCTTCAAGCAGTAAACTCTAAACAGAAAAAAAATAGCAGAAACATTCTTCAATCTACCTTAATTCTATCGTAGCAACACGAGTGACTGACCAAGCACATTCTGAGCAGAGATAACTAGATTTGAAAGACTGGGATGTACACAATAATTGTTGTGCATTATTTCATCATTTGTGTATCCCTTCAGCCATCAGCTCCAGCCTCTGCAGACACTGATCATGGGTCATGCAGACTCTGTTTCAGTTCTTATTCAACTTTTTCTTGCCTACTCAACTTTTCTTGCCACTACTGCCACAGCAGGCACAAGTCAATGAAAGTAACTGCCTCAGAAGAACATGGCTTTAGTTCAGTGTCAACAGCCTGATAAACAGATGTGTCATTAAATTATGATAATATACATTTGTTGTCTTACCTGCAGTGATCAAATGATAAACGTCTAAAATTGGTTCGTGGAAGGTCTGTTTATGGAAAAAGAAAACCCACACAACAGATTTGAATAAATTCATGTATTCTAGGTAACAAAGAAACACTTGAAAGTTACATATTGCTACACAAACGGTGGCAATTTAATAACGACAAGGATAAATACCCTAAAGCTTGCGAAACCTCCATACTAAAATTTCTGAACTGAAATTACACGGCCGGAAAAAGATTAGAGCAGAGCTCTGACAGACCGACAGTGCTGAGTTTAAATGTGATCATTAACACTCATGCTCTGCCCCAGCAGTGGGCACAGAGCCGGCGGAGGGCGGGGACGCTCCTGTGGCCTGAAACGCGGCATTTGCGAGCGTTACCACGGGCTCAGGCCCGGCCCGGGGGTCGGAGCTCAGCACCCGCTGCCCCGGGGATGTGAGGGAGGGGCCCGTCCCCCCTTACCTGCTTTCTTGCCGCCGTAGAACTGCGTGTACTCGGCGCACGTGATGTACCTGCGAGACAGGGGGGTCACTGAGGCACAGCACAGACACGGCCCCGCACAGCCCGGCCCCCCCGCCCCGCGCCCCCCGCCCCCCGCTCACATCTTATCCTTCTGGTGCTGCCGCTTGCCCATGGCTGCGGCTCGGCCCGCTCGGCCCGCTCGGCCCGCGCCTCAGGCCCGCCCGCGCCTTCCGCCTGGTGCGCCGGGGAACGGGCGCGATGGGAAACAGCGGCGGCGGCAGGCGCGTTCCGGGGCCGCGCCGGGCCGCGGAAACAGGCCGGGAAAGCCGGGGGTGCTCGGCCTCGAGAAGGTTGGTGGGACCTCAGAGCAGCCTTCCAGGGCTTCCGCTTCACTAAAATTTTTCTTGCCTGGAGTTTAAAATCTTTCTATTCCTGGACTGTTGGGCAGTGACAGAATCTCCCAGGAAAAAATGGGTAGATAAACCTACTTGGTGTCTTAATAAAGATACAACTCTTCACAAAAAGTATTTCGGTGTATCTTCAAAGACTTAACGACAAAGAATTTATTGTCCCTTAGATAATTAGATTTAAATCCCATGGAAGAGCCTTCATTACAAGGCTGGTGTGAACAGCACAAGGCTGAACAGAGGATGCTCAGAGTCCAGATCCCTTGTCTTTAGCAGGAGGAAACAGCCAGTTATCCTGGAGCTTTCATTTATCAAACACCTCCAAATCCAGTCATGCTCCTTTTTTCTTCCCTTGTTAAACCATCACCCTGGCAGCTGCCTACACAGAGCCACTGGAGTGCCATCCATGGACGTGGACAGCCAGACTCCCCCTGACTGCACCAGGCTCTGGACCAGATTCCCATTCTCCCCTGAAGATGGTGTTCAGCTCCTGCTTTAATCCCATCAGCTGCACAAGGTGAGCACAACCTGCTCTGCTTGAAGGGGCTTTTACTAAACAACTTCTGAAAGTCCATGATTCTATGTTACAGTTCTTCTCTGAGGAACAGGAATACTTGTTCCCACAAGTGTAGCCTAATTGGCAACAGCATATGAATTATTTACATTACAGCTGGTTCTCACTATCAGACTCTGGCCACAGCAGCACAGCTACTCCTTGTCCTGGCTGAGGGTGAAGGATATTGTTTGTTAGATGTTTAGGGGTTTCAATACACTTAATCATTTCGATTCTCTTACTCAAAAACATTTCAAAGCAAGGCATTGAGGCACACCCAAACAGCAGGGCCTGCAAAGAACCAACACCTTCACTTACTCCTTTCCCAGCACCAAGCACAGTCTGGGAAAACAACTTGATTTGTTTTCAGTGGAATTCCAAAGGCACTCCACAAGGAATATGGCCAAAACTGCAGAAAGCTCCTTCCTTGCAGCAGAGCAGGCACTCTGCTCAGTGTGAGGGGAGCTGGGCTGGCTGTCTGACATGATGAGCATTCCCACACAGCTCCTGGGTCTCTGGGGGCAAACGCTGTCGCTGTCCACAGACATCACCTGCACTTGTCTGATCACACTTTCAGAAGGAAGATCATCCAGACAGAATTATTTATTTCCAGACATGTTACCATGATTCAGCCTGTGTTGAGATTCCTGGAGATGCCTGTGCTCTTTGTAATAATTCAAGACCATGTTTTTGCTTTTTGGTTTTTTTTAAACCAATGCAATGTTCTTTTATTTTGTACTTACAAAAAGAGCCACCCCATTGTATCCCTCCCCCTCCCACCAAAATGCCTTTTACAAACATTGAAAAATTAAAAACCTGATGATGACATGTTAATTTGGTAGAATTACTTTGAAACATAGCCTTTGTAATTAAACTCCTACAAGATGACTTTGTAGTGATAGCCTGATTATTGACCAAATAAAATTCCATATTACAAGTTAGCAAATTCTAGTACAAAAATAGTCCATGTGTTAGAACAGCCTCTTATTATTATTATATTCACAGGAAAGAGTCTATTGGCTGCATAATACCTTAATATTTATGAAATTTCTTTTCTCGTGGCTCATTCATCTAATTTAATATAGTGTTGAGCCTCAATAAATCCTCAGGCAAAAAACCCTAAACAGGGTTAAATATGCTGTTCAGTGTACTCTGAAGTACTGTGCTTTTCACAGGACATCCAAGAAACCGCACAAACAGTTCTCAGCTAGTTTTAATATTAAATGAGATCCAGATCCAAAAGGATCCCCCCTGAAGTACATATCCATGACTTTCCATAGAAACAGAGGTCACAGCTTCAATGGTCAAGTTTCACTTGGGAAACTGTCGAGCTCCTCCACTCATCATTTCCAGGAATCTGCTGGGACCTCTGCGGCACAGCCCTTCTTCAGGAGTGTCCCCACTGCCCGGGCTCTTGCTCCTCTTTTGTCTCTGGTTAATGCTGTTCAGCAGTTTCTGTCAGACCAAGCCCCACAGGGAAAATCTGGGGACATGCTACTTGTCTCTCAAGATGTCCAGTTGCTCTTGATACTCTGTGAAAAGCCTCTGGAAGCGGAGGTTCTGTCCAATAACAGGAAGAAGCTCTTTCAATAGTTCTCTCTTTCGTAAACCCTGCACAGAAAACACAAAAGCATCCTCAGAATCTATTATTTGTTATCATTAACATGTTCCATAGAGCTCTCTAAGATTCGTGCCCTCTTTCCTGCCTAGAGAGAGCTGTGTATTTTATGTTCTCACTCTGCTTCCATGACTCCCAGAATAAAAACTGTCTTTACATTTACACACTTGTGAAGCTGGAGCAGCCTCTGCAGTTCCAGACTCCAGGCTGTGTTCTGAGAGGGAAGACATGTCTTTGGCATGTGCCCGTTTCAAAGCTGCTCTCTGAACAATGTGGAGAGCTGCACATGCACCTCTCCTTCATCTGTGTGATACTCAGGACAGCGCCAGAGCTGACACTGGGGCAGCAAGCATTTGCCTGTGGTTACATATGGAATAAATCTTAGTGCCATGAAGAATGCCTGTTTATGTGATCAGAGCAGAGCATGGAAAGGATAATACCTGTAATTTTTATTGGAAATTCTTCCTTGTTATTCATTGAACCATTATCAGGACTTACCATAACTGTTGATTCCCACTGACTTCCAGCTGAGTAATGAACTGGACCCAGTAAATCCTTGCATAATTCTCGCAAACGATATTCAAACCCTGGAGACAGTCAGAAATAAAATCACATTTTGACAGCATTTCACTACATATAACCACTCCTGAATGTAGACTACAACATTCAGGAAAGAATGACAAGTATCTGGAATAAAGCCCAAATCATTACTGATTTCCAGTAATCAATCTTACAGCAATTCTTTGGAAATAAGATTTTTAGAGCTCTGAAGGGTCTTATTTAAGGTTCTCAAAACCAAACCCACTACTAAAGATGATCTACAACAGAGAGAAAAACTGAAGTCTGAGGTAATTACTCCAGCTTGGTTTAAGAGCTGCCCTGATCTCAACCTCACTCTCTCCTCCCACACAAACATACCAGCTTTTAAAAACCAAAACACCTTTAATAAAACCACACAAAGTTTCCGGGCCACCTTTATCCAAAAATCAGAGGGGGGGATTCCCTTGCAAGAAACAAAGTCTATTCAAGGCTAACTTGCCAATCAACATATAATAGATCAAGTATTTTAATGGATTAGAATTCAGTAAATGTTGAAATAATCATAAGAATAAAGGGTCAATAATAGGATGTGCAATTTTCAAAGTTCAGCAGCTCTAGAAAACTAATGAAGCAGCAATACACATCTGGCAAAGCACAGTTTTTGGGACATCCATCCATCCATCCACGGATGCAACATTTGGAGGTGCCAGAGGAACCCAGTGCATGCAGCAGAGGTTCTCAGTTAGTGAAGGCTTTTAAAAGTACAACCATCTCTTTAACATATGACCCAAGATGAATATTTTAATTTCAACTGGGGAAGGGCAAAGAGAACCACATGCAGTTCATCAAGCTCTCTTGTTAAATAAGGTAAGGGTCAAAAGGCAAGAATTAATGAGTTTGATTTTAATTCTGCCAACACCTATTAGGTGGTGTAACACAAACCATTTCATTTCCCTCTGTGCAGAATGATTATGCAAGGTGAGGAGTAAGGCTGAATTAATACAAAGGGAACTACTAAATTATGAATGGAGACAGGCAGACATACAACAGAGGTCTTTAGAATCCAAAAAATATAAAGTCGGTTAGTTAACCTTATTTAACATAATAGCATAAAGTGTATTTAAATATAAAATAGACATAAGGAGTCTTTTCTTGTGTGTCTCTTTTCTCACGGAATTGAACACGTGGAATTCACCAGTACAGTTGAAATATTAGAAAGTAAAAAAGGAATAAAGTGCAAGCAGTAGAAGCAAATTCTCTGCAATTTTATGTGCTCAGGTACAAAGTGTCAGAGACTGAGCAACCCCTCCATCTCACATCAGGCAGCAATTGTCAGCTGGCTGAGGAGGGTTATGCATTTTACAAGGTGCTGCTGGTTTCCCTGAAACATCTGTAGCTGCTGCCAGACAATAGCTAGGATGTGCCTGACAGACCACGGGGCTTTTTTACAATGCAATTGCCATTACTGCAGTCTGCAGATGGCACTGCTTCCCCAGACCACAGTCCCTGTGTCAAAATAAGACTCCTGAGGACTGAGCACTGCAGAATTGCAGATGCAATTTGTTTTGGTTTTAAGCAAACCCGAGTCCAGAAGCCAAGTGCTCAAAGGAGGACATTAAGGGCAATCATACACACACAGGACATGAGCAGAGTGTTTCTTAGAAGCCCATCAGAGCCTGGCAGGTCTCACCTTCATTAACTAGGTACCGTGCATAGATAAGAAGCCAGTGGTGATATTCATGACTGGATTGTAAGATAAGTGCTGCTGCTATCTGGTTCTCCAGGTATGCAAGTGTTGTTTCTTGTTGCACTAAATGAGGCATGGAGAACAATCTTGCAGCTTGTCTTCCTGAACTGCAAAACAAAAAAATAATAACATGCCATAAAATCAGATACAAATTTAAGGAATATATATTTTTGTAGCACAAGCTATACTGCACTGATCTTTCAGAGGCACCCAAGTTATAAAGTTATAGCATTTAAAGGATTTATTGCATATATTGTCGTAAGAAAGCTAATTTGAAGAAAGCAACCAGTTATTAGAATTCTTTTCAAAAGGTAATTTTTCATTCTGTTATTGTCTCTCTCAAAAAGACAGTGTTGTATGTTTATATTTCAAATGTTTTACACAACGAATTCCCCTTCCCCTCAAGAGAACAGCAATAAAATCATACAACTCTACACAGTTTCTCTCCAGAAAAAAAATTAACTTGGACGTGAAGGGCAGAAATAGTAAAGAAATTGCCTGGGAAATCTAATTAAAATCCAACTGAGGATGGGCTGTTAAGCTACCTACAGGAATCTGCTCTGGCTCACACAATTCCTTGGTGATATTTTCACATGTTAAAAATACTCACTAGATGACTTAATTTTTCAACTTTCTCAAAGACTTCATTAAATAGATTCTTTGAGGCCAACTGAACTAACTCAAAAATTGTAGGCCTACTCCAGAAAACTAGTAAACTAAAAATTAAAATGCAAAATGTAAAATACGCAGTTTTTAGCTAATTAAAGTATAACAGAATTATCTAATACCTTACTCATCCAATAAAGAGGAGCCTTAAAATGATTCTATTTAGAGCACGCTTTCCTTCCCCCCCAAACAATCTCATAACAACATTAAGATACAGACTATAAACATGCAAAGGATTAAAAAAACCACTGTATGAATGACTGATCATTTCAGTGCCATTGGCATTTCAGGAAGTAACTCAGTGATTCAGGCCTGTGAATAAAGACCAGGACAAAACCCAAACACTGGTGACACGACGGTGGCGCGTGCGTACTTGGACGTGCGTCCCTGTATGACAGCCAAGGGCCCAGAACACAGCATGGCTTCTTGGGATGGCAAACTGGTTCTGAAGTCTGCACATTGTGCTAGAGAGTCCTGTTTGTCAGAAACAAGATTCCTGAAAAAAAAGCAAACAACCAAAAACAAGTGTGAGGAATGCAAACAGCAACGTCAGCAGATCCACCTCTGTTCTGCCTCAAAATCTGATTTATGTTTTCACAGATAATCAAAAAATATCACTGAGGTGGCTCAGGAATTCCAGTGACCCTGATTGATTCCCACCACGTGTCCAAATTCTGCTTGTGCCATGTCCCTCCTACCCCCCAAAAAGCATATAATTACATTATATAATTTCCCATTAGTTTGGAAGGAAATTAACTTTCTCCTTGCCATTTTATAATCTAGTAAGAAGCCATGACCCAGAATGACACCTGGAGTGAACACAGGTAATGACTTTCTCATTAAGAACTTGATTTTTACCTTATGTCAGGTCTCCCCTCACCACCACCACACACACACACATACTGACAATCTTTTGCATAATTCCAACTATCCCTTCATATGGAGGGAGCTGACATTACAGCTGCCATTCCCACACTTAATTAAGGATATCATCTTCACTGGCTTGAGATGCCAGGAGAAAGAGTGGCTCAAACCAGTGCTAAGTTTAGACTTCAGACAGCACAGGAGTAAAATGGTACAAACATTTAAAATACCTTTTTGCTGCTTTATCATGTTTAAATTTGTATGATGACTAAGGACATTGCCCTTTTATATATTTCCCAAGCTGTTGCACAAACTAAGAAGTGGCAGCAAATTCAGAATTATGGCTGAGAGCCTGTCCCCTGCTCCTTACTCCCTTAATAAAAAGAACAAATAAAGTATTTTTCCTTTTCCAGAGGATTTGCTTCGAGTAGTTGAATAACAACAATTATTCTAATGAACAGTTAAAACAATAAGCCCTTTCATCCAGCAGGCTCATTACACTAATTACAACAATTATATTAGGATTACAACATGGTTTTTTTCTTCTTAGGAAGACAACTAAGAACCTGTTTTGGAAAGACCCTGTAAATAATTTACCTATGGAAATTTTTCATAGGAACTTATGCCTTTCCAAGGGGAAAGCCTATTTGATCCCCAACAAGGCCCAGACTCCTGTGTAGCCTTTTCTTGTGTTTAGGGATGACTCTTCCATGACTCTGAGGTCAAATGATTCCTTCCCAGTAAATCAGAACACGTCAGTTCCTCTGAGTTGCAAAAGCAGGAAATAATTCATGACTTACCATGTAGAAAGAGAAGGATTAAAGCAGTATGCCTTCCCATCAGACATGCTCATGACAGGAATTCCATGCTGAGTCAGCAAGATCTGAGAGACAGTTGCATCACTTCCTACAAGTCAAATCAGACCAAAGTGTTTCTTTTGGAGTCTTGCCTAAGACTCATAATGGTAAAAAATGGTATCCACCATTAATTATCAGTTACAGCAATCGACAGAAAAAGTTCAATGTTGCTCTTAAGCACTGATAGGAAGGTCAAGACAAGCTAATGATGGCAAGCACCAGGCTCAGTGCAGTAGCATTAACATCAATTTTGCAAAATACATTATAAGTCTTGATGCTGCAATTTATACAGAACATGGGCTTAGTCAGGAACATTCTCCTTACCTAGGGAAAATCTTCAGCAATTCTGCCATGTCTTTTGTAACCTAAGAAGCCTCTAGCTTTCTTTTTCCCATTAAGTTAAAATTATAAACCACATCATATTTAGAAAAGTGTGCTCTCTAACAGCACAGTATAATTGGGATAGCTGGAGTCTCATTTCCCAGCATATTCCCAGTCCAAGGCTTGTGCATGTAACCTCTAATGATGACATTTGCAAAACACTAATTCAACTGCTTTCTAGCTAGTTTGGATTAGTACTGTATGGATTAAAGATAAAACAGAAACTAATGTACTCTGAGACACTGCTTTTCTGATGATTTGTGTTGTGCTAGATATTGCAGTGATCAAAACTGAAGATTTTTAATTAGTGTATCAGAAGATAATTACTTGTTGTTCATAACTGAGACAATAAACATGCAAATCACACAAAGAAATTGTTGTTATAACAGATCGACATTAAGTACTTTTTTTTTTCCACAACACTGAATTTCTACATTCAGAAGCAAGGCAGACTGTAAGCTACAGAATCTTACAAGTTTGCTACTCACTGATATTGTCATCACTGTTATTTCAAGAACTTCCCTTTATCACACAATAATGAAGGGGAATTATTTGTTTAGGCTTTTAGGTTTCATAGAATTTCACCATATTCATAAATGGCACTAAATAGTACAGGTGGGTTCAATGCTGGTAATTAAAGGTCTTTTTATTACCTGAAAATATTGTTTGCAAAGACTCATCTCTAACAATGGCTGTCTGCTTGTGAACATCCCTGAAAAAGACAAAAGGACAAGTCTGCAGTCAACAAACAACTGAAAATTCCAAAATCTCTTAACAAATGCACTTCTTTACTATTCATGACCAAGTGGGGTTTGGAAAGTTTGTTTAGGGTTTTTTGTTTTGATATTTTCTTCATTACTTTGACAAAATTATTTTGGCAAACTCAAATCCCTTATGGCAAGACAGAAGTTAATAGAGAACAATTTTTATGGCTCTTTATCAAGAAACCTCATTACAACAAAGCAAACAGTGAGGATCCAAATAACTCCTTTAGGAGCTCTGACTTGGCTGAGACATTAGATTGAATTCAACAACTGTAAACAAGTTACCAGTGTTTTTATCTTGGCATCTTGAAAATGGCTGGAGTACTTTAGCTCTGAAACTCTTGTGTGAAGTGTGATGGAAGATGGAAGCATCCATACTTCTCTTCCCCACCACACCCCATTCCACTCCACATGCACCACAAGCACTTAAACTAGTGACTTCTAGCAGACACTTTATCTTCATTCTAGAATGAAGTTCAATATTCTGGACTGTTCTAGAATAGAAACAGGATTCTGCTGAAACAGAAACAGTCCTGCCCAGTTAACTCTGCATATTCTATTCAAAGGTGGACTTGTGTTCAGAGCTGAAGTGGTTTAAGCTCCTGTCTCTAGAGTAGTGCAGTGACACAGCTGAAGGTCCCCAAGAGCATGGCCTGAGCCAGCTGCTGCAGCCAACACAGCCCTTACCAAACAGAGAGTGTAGCAGCAGTGGTGAGAGCCATGATGCAAGAACCTGTGCAATGCAGGGTGGAAATGGGTGTATTCAATATTATAGGAGGAAGAAGGCGACGACCACAAGCTGAAAATACTGACAATGTTCGTTTCTCACAGGCCACAGTTACAATCTCACTGGAAAAAAAAACCAAAAAAATAAACCAAGAAAACATTTGTGCATTGTCAAACGTAAGTAGTAGAAAAACAGGCTGAATTCTTAAGCTATCATACAACTCATACAACTATCATACAACTTGGTAAATTCCCCAAAAAATAACTAGTGCAGCTTTACGAAAAAGGTTTTCAATACCAAGAAGAGAAGTAATAAAATAAACAGACCAAGGGGCACAGCTGGAAATATCAGTAAAGCTTTTGGTTATACACAAGCTCTCCCTCAAGCCTGTACTTGAATTTAGCTTTAAAACCTGCTGCTTCTTTTGCAGACCTAAACAGGGCTCAAGCTTCAGAAATACACTTTCAGTTTAAACTCTGAAGTTGGAACTAGGCAAAATTGAGAAAAAATAAGAGAAAAAATAGCAAAAGACTCAGGAAAATACTTTGACATGACCAAACATGCCATTTCAAATTTTTCATTCTTTAGTAGTTAGCACTTGAAGTTAGCACTTTCACTTTCGATTTAGTCAACTTTAATGAAGAAATTTAAAGGAGAAATATAAAAATACAGGAAAATAATTGTAACTAGCTAATGTGAATTGTGATGTTTTAAGACAGCATGGAGTTAATACCTGAAGCAAAACCTGAGACTAAGAGCAGTGCACATTTTTACACATAAATATTTATTATGAAAAATAACTGTAAACTGTACTTTTGTACACCTAAAAATGTCTTCTGGCCTTCAGGACCCCCTTCCTCCAGAAGATACTCTCTTACCAGCTTCCTGCTGCAGCAAGGATTCGACTGGTGAGGACTGTCTCCCATTCCTTTCCTTCTCGATTACACTTTAACCTGCTCAACTTTGAGCCCCCCACTGCAGTCATTTCATTCTCCACTTCAAGGTACATTGATGGATCTGAACAGATCTGAAACACAAAAAATAAAATAATTTTTGGAAGAGGAAAAAACTACTCAAAAAAGCAGCAACTACTATCAGAACAATAACACTGCTGTCTTTAAGACCAGATTTAAGTGTGGCATTCTCTCTTTAATGTGGCTTCAAAATACACCATGGCACTTCAAAAGAAGCAGACCTCTGAAAATCAGCCTTGCCTAAAACACAAGTAATTTCTTTGTATTTGAAGCACAAACATAAGGAAAGGCTGTGTTAGTCTGTCTCTGCTTCCTAATTACAGGCACCAGATCAAGTCTGTATGTGCCCAGTCTCCCCACAGCCTTGCAATTGGAACCAGGCTACCACAGCCTGAACACACCTAAAAACTGTTTCATAAATACCTAAACCATTACTATCTGCCAGCCTGTTCAGATGCAGAGCACCTCCAGAGAGCTCTCAGAAAAGCCCTGGGTTTATTCCTCAGTGCTGTACTCCCAACACCACTGCAGAAACAGTGCAGCAGCCACTCCCCCCGAAATTCTTATCTCCATCACACACTTTGGCCAGCCAGGAGAAGGGACTGATGAACACAGGTACTCACTCCTCTCTGCAGTTTAGATGGGTCAGAAGTGTCCTATTTTTAGCTGCTTTGCCATTATCTTTACTCATACAGACATATTCTTAGAAGCTAAAGTGTTACCATCTTGCTTGCTTGAACAAATACACGCATTCAAACGTTAACTCATCACAGGGTGTGAATAACCTTAGGATATTTAAAAGAAAGCATCTTTTGGTTTGTTTTTTAAATATTCATTTTTTTTCCTTATAGTCCACTTACTTGCAAAGTAAACGATTTCTGTGGGATTGGGGTTGGCAGTTTAAGTGCTAATGCTGGTGCAGAGATGCAAGCAGCATCCTTCTCAGAGGCCAGTGTAGCTGGGGACTGGAAAAAAATTGCAGAAATAGTTACATTTTTCTATTAAAAAAAGTGAAAACCAAATATATTCTACCAAATAGATTGATTTGAAAAAGGATTTTCTTATAATTACAAATAATGCCAATTGCAAGTGTTAGTCTTGTTCCAATTAGTTATATGAATACAAGTTTTTAAATATAGCTTCTAAGAATCAAAGAAAAACAAAAAATTGAAGTGGTCTTTATTTTTATTTATTTTCTTTAAAACACCCCTATTTCCAGCTGCAACTAATTCATGAAAATTCTGGTATATTACATGGAAAATCTAAGCTCTAGATACTGAAAACACAGGTAATCTGTATGCCCTAAAATGATGGAAATTCTAATGCAATTACTTTAGGATTCTGAGGAAATTCATAACCATTTAAATCACCATATCCAAGTCACTTTCTTGCTCTTGGACCACTCTCCATCATACACCACCAAAAACTGTTGGCATTTCATCTTATTCCATACAGTCATTTGGCAGACTAGCATTACCTAGCATGCTGGGACCTTCAGTGAGTAGCTATAGAAAATATAGCTATATAATAGCAATATAAAAGATAAACACATTTGCCACACCATGTGCACCTGCTTTTTCTAAGCCTAAATTCTAAAAAACAGTAAGTTTAAAGGCATGGAAGGGGCATGGCTAAAAATTCTGAGGGACTGATGCTACTTGTGTTTCCCTGAGTCGATGGAACAAGTCAACATGGGCCTGACTTTATGAAATGAACTTTGAAAGTCACAATGAATCTGATATATTTCACCTGAACAGTTAAAGTTACTGGTACAAGTCTGGAGTCTTTCCGAGGCCTTCCTTTTTTCTTCTTTTCTACTGTTTCTCCCTCAAGTTCCAGTTTCCTTTTGGGTACACTGAGTGGTTTAACAGCTGGAATCTTCTCTTCACTGTCACTGCTGCTCTCCAGAATATCCTTGGGCTTATTGTCCTTAATTAAATTCTGATCCTTCAGTCTGTAAAAAAAAAGTCTGTAAAAAAATGCTGATTCCAAAAGTTGCCATATATCCTACACATTGCCTTCTTGCAGGTAATATCTTAGCCCTCTCTGAATGTATTTCAAAACACACAAAGGCAGGAGGAGGAAGCTGAAGAGGTATGGCAAGCCCTTTAGGAAAGTACAATATGCAATACATATGTAAAATATACATGTAAACCAATCAGACATATTCTCTCTTTAAAAAAATTAATCAAACCAGCAGTTAGCCATGGGATAGAGCTGGAAATAGCAACTTTATTTTAGCATTCAGTTCCAATTACCATCAGATCTCTTTCCCTGAGCTGATACAAATAATTCAGCACTCTAAGATGCAAGAGTAGTTCATCTTTTCCCCTTCAGAGGACATTAGACTTTCTGCTTATTCATGTAGAACTTTCATCATTCTGTTGTCTATCCTCAGAAGTTATTCTGTTCAGTTCTGACTACTGCAAAATGTGTATGTGCAAACCATACACGACTTCACTGCTCCAGATTCCATTTCAGCAAATGGAACTGGAATCACAGAATGGCTGGAGTTGGAAGAGACCTTAAAGACCATTTGATTGCCCCCCCGTGCCAAGGGCAGGGACACCTTCCACTAGGCCAGACTGCTCCAAGCCCCATCCCACCTGGTCTTGGAACACTTCCAGGCATGAGACATCAACATTTTCTCTGGGCAACCTGTTCCAGTGTCTATCACCCTCACAGTAAGGGATTTTTTACTAATATCTCATCTAAACCTGCCCTCTTTCAGTTTGAAGCCATTCTCCCTTTTCCTGTCACTACATGGTGCTGTGGAAAGTCCCTCTCCAGTTCTTTTGCAGCCCCTTTAGGCACTGGAAGGCTGCAGTAAGGTCACCCTGGAGCCTTCTCTTCCCCAGGCTGTACAGCCCCAGCTCTCAGCCTGCCCTCACAGCACAGCTGCTCCAGCCCTCCCATCATCTTCGTGGCCTCCTCTGGACTTGCTCCAGCAGGTCCATGTGCCTATATAACTAAATATAATATAACCAATACAAAGTACAATCCCTGTGAACTCTTGTTAACCATTATACTCTAAAATAAGTCATTTAATTATACTCTTCCCTTCCCTCCAACAGCTGGTTATTAAATCACACTGTTTTGCCACTTATTCCTTAACTACTTGGCTTCAGAGAAATACCTTGCATAATCCAAACCTTTTTTCTCTGTATCTGAATTATGCCAAACAATACACTTTTATCCATATTTCACTGACACATTAGAAGCAATTATGAGAGTAATTTAATACATCTTGCTTCTGCATCACATGGTTAAGCTCTTTGACATAAAAATACTGATGCACAAAAACATGTTTTACTGAAAATAACTGGGGAACTACATACTTTTTTATCAAGATTGCTTTTTTTTCATAATTTGTTTTGGTGAAACAGGAATACTTATCCCATAACACAAAAAATGCCTTTTTTTTTTTTTTAATCACATGGATCCAGAGTCAAAGCCCTTTAAAATCAGAGAATCTTCTCTGCATGGCTTCAAGGCATAGAACTGAAATATAACTGTGGCTATGATGATGAGAGATCATCTCTTGACATGTACGGTAATTTATCTTGAAGTAAATCTCTCTTGTACAGAGATGCAGGCTGGCAATTTTTGGCTTTTTGTCTTCTAAGGAGAGTCCAGCTGCACTCAGTCACACAGGGATGAGCACACACAGCTCCTTTCAACAATAGCTGTAACTTGGAATATCTTGGAGAATCTGCTTGATACCAAAATGCCAGGGACAGATGTACAAAGGGATAACACCAGCACAAAATTTACCTATTTGCAGCTGCCCCTTCCTTCCAATATTGGAAGAAACCCAAGACAACTTGTAGAGTGCCAGCAGTGTGACATCTACACCACAAAGAATTAGTGTTGCAGCTCTACACGATTATCTTGCTCCCTCCCCAGGCTATGTCTTACCTGTCCACAACAGTCTGATTTGTGTTTGTTACAACAGCAGTCCCTGAGGTGGCTTTGGATCGTTCTGTAAATCGAGAATCAAATGCTTTCATAGGCTCAATCTTGGATGGAGTTGTTAACACAGAGGAAGACGATGCAGGAGCAGCTGAGGCAGAGGTAGCATTTACACTGTCAAGAAAAGACACAGCAAAAGAAGGATTGAAAAGTTTAGTACTGGTAAGCTGCATTGCTCATAACTACTAGCATTCATGATACTGGCTAGAAACCGTGTACTTTCACTCAAGTATATCAGCAATTATGATATTCTTTTCCCACTCTTTCATGCATCAGTGTTTTGCAAGCTTTGCCTACTCTCAAAAGCTGTCTATGATACACCTCAGAGCTTCATGTGGCTGCACATCTGGATTAAAAGACCCTAATTCATTTACTGTGTATTTTAAATTCAGGAAGGAAATTATACTTTCAGCTGGTACTTACTGGGAAAGGATCACTTTTCAAAATGATCACAGGGGTTCCTGCTTTTACCCCTTGTTCAGGTTACCAAATATTTCCATTACAATATTATATTTCACTGTTTATGAATCTAACGATTTGGGATGAAACAATTCATGCCAGGTTTAGATTTTGTTGTTGAAAAATCCAACGTGATTATTAGGCCTTTCCAAGCATAACTCTAGGGCAAAGGAATGTGTTTTCCCCACACTAAAGCATTCCAGGGATCTATTATTTCAATAGCTGTTTACTTTAGAGATTTTTCAATTCATTCAGAGAATGAATTCAGAGAATGAATGGCTCTAAAATAACTGATGCTTGTACTGAAAAGCTGCTAAAAGTACAATTTACAAAGAAAAGGATACTTAATAGTTTCATCTGTCAGTCATTTCTCATAGTTCACCCACTCATTTTTTAATCTGTGGCCAATATTTCAAATGAATTTGATGGAGAAGCAGAGGTTTCAATGACACTATGCTGCTACAAATGCTATAAAAACACACTGAGAAGAAGTCAGGTCAGTGCTACCACTGAGATAAAAGCAAGTAAAATTCAGTTGTTCTGTAATTAATTTGAAAGACACACTGGCCCATCAGCACATGTGCATGGACAAGTCAATGTCTCTGTGCTCTGATGGGGCTGTTATACAGGAAAGAAGGAACACCATGTCTGAAGAGAGGACACAGGTCAGAATTTGATGTGAAGTAGGTTTCATTACTTGCACTACTGGAACAGCTACTATTGTTTACTGATAGCAACCCACCAACCCACAAGCAAGTAATTTTGTTAAAGCATTAGCAATCAGCTGTGTACTTCATTGACAGAACTATGCACGTGGATTTATTCCTTCCTGATGTATATATTTATATATACTTACATATACTTTAATATTTAAAGTAACCAAACACTAATAAAACCTCAATGTTATCAGGAAGGTTAGATTCTTAGGGTTTTGCAGTAAGGAAACCACTTTAATGATTTCTTCATTATAAAACTATAAACAAGAATTAAAAACTAAACGGACTCATGAAAGTGAAAAACAAAACAGCAAATACTGACCCATCTTTATTGGCTGCATCATCTGTTGGTTTTATACTGGCTGCTGTTGGCTCTACAGAAGGCTTTGATGTATTAAGGGAATTTGCTGCATTAGAGTCTAGTGACATGAGCTGCTGGTTACTTTGAGAAGACATCATTGAGCCAGACAGAGTTCCAGATATTGGGATGCTATTGAAAAATGCTGTAGAAAAATCCCTAAACAAAAAGACAAACAACAAATACATTTCTCAAAACCACTTTAAAGATAATTCAAAAATAGTATTTGAGTTAAAATCTTTATTCTTCCTTTTTCCATATGTGGATACTCATATACAACCTAAATAAATTCCCAGTACCTTTCCAGAATAATTTCTCATGTCCAAGGGATATTAAAGCTGCTATTAATATAGATATGAATCAACAATACATTAGAGCATTGTTCATCTAGAATAGTAAATAATGAGAATTAGCCTGATCTATTAAAATTGAGATCTTATGGCCAAAGAACACTGGTTGAAGCTGTATTTCATAAGAATACACACTTATTTCCAATAAGTGCTTTACAATGCCCTAAGACAGAATGCCAAGTCTGGAATGGGAACAAACAAACAAACAAACAAACAAGAGATAAAAAGGTAAAGAAGCACTTGAGAGATGACTTTCAGACATACCCAGTGTCCAGCTGAGCTATGCAGAGAGGTGTGATCCTTCTCCGGCCGTCTGCTGTTCGCGTTTCAACTTGTTTCTTTAAGAGATTCTGTTGGGAAATACATTTTATCATAATTTCTAATAAATGAGAAATGCTATTTTAATTTTCTTTTCAAACTGACAAGCATAAATATATTAGAAGAGGTGCCTCAATTAAAAATCTGTTAGCAAAGACTTTTTCCCATGAACACAAACACTTCCAATTTTCAATCTATCCATCTGTAGAAAAGGCATTTGTGGAGAATGTAATCTACTCTCTACTTTAGAATCAAGTCTAAAACATTGTGCATATCAGATCTTTAAAATTGTGTTCTATGTTTAGGACAGAATTAAATAATGCTTTCAACCTCTGTAATTCAGAAACTGAAACAGTTCTACAGCTTCTCTGTCATTAGTTACTCTTGGTTTTCACCCATCACAGAAATATCCACATAGCCTTACTTCTGCTTAAAAGCATTTAACTTTTCAACAAGTCCCAATAAATGACCCACTAAGTTCATCAGCTGGGCCATACACAGGCTGAAAGGTGCCATTCAACACAAATCAGGGCACAGAAACTGGTTCTTTCCTAACAATTTGGTATTTAGTGACTCAGTATTTGACAGTGACCAAGAGCACCTACCTTTCTAATGTCCTCCAGACTCTCCCCATTAACCATGCTTGCCACTTTGGGAGCTGTGGCATTCCCAGAGCCCTCCCGAACTGATGAGTTCTTCTGATCCCCCTGCTGCTGCTGCCTCTGTTGGTACTTGAGCATCTCTGGATTCTCAATAATGGTGGTGGACAACTGAGCTTCAGTCATGATAGCCAGGCTTTTGCCATAGGTGGACTGGTGAATGTTGCTCTGTGGGTGTTAAACATGTGAGTGACTATAAGTGCTACCATGACATCACTGATTATAATACAAGGGAATCACACAAATCTAATGGAATCCATAAAATTCCCCCTGTATCATTTATACATCAGATTTTTTTTTTCTTTGTGTTTTCAACCAACTCTACATCAATAGGTAAAATAAATGAAATTCAAAGCTCTAGTTGCTAATAGCAATGAGAGGAAAAACAGCCAAGAGCAATCAGTTTAAAAAGACTTGCATATATGCAAGTAAAAGAGAAATTTTGTAGTGTTTTGAACCCAGTTTTTGTTTCTTTGGCCAAATATTTACTTCAGATGTATAATGATGTGTAAGGAAGTGGATGTTCTCCAAATTCTTTCTTTCCAGAACAGAAACTAACACCACAAATTCATTTCTTGACTACTCTTTTAAAATTATTTGTAGAGCAGACAAGAGCAACACATTTTCTATAATATGGAAATCAGTTACTACATACTTCTATAAACAGACCAGTATTTTAATTGAATGAATACATCACTGAAATATGATCAAAGGTTCTCTGAGTGCTTACTGTACCTTTTCCTCTTCGCTGAGTGGATCTCCAAGTTCATCCTGGGAAAAGTCCAAAAATGCCACTGATCCATCCATGGAACACACCAGGATACCAAGTCCATTAAGGGTCCTGAGGGAAATAATGTCCGACTTTGTTTTTAATCTTTTTCATTCATGCAAAGTAGCAATCTGATGGATTGTTCAATAAAAATCTCAGCTTAAGATTTATTATCACAGCAACAACTCATAGAGCCAAAGGATGGGACAGTGAGGAGACAGGATGACAGGCAGCAGAGTCCCTGTGCCAATGTTCCTTGGCAGACTGCACAAGGATGGTGGCACTGGGACAATACACCTGCCCATGGCATGAGCAGCACCATGAAAACTTTCCTCAAGGACTAAACCAGAATAGTGTTCACAATGAAGAGTGAAAGAAAATTATAAATGCATTTCCTTCAAAAGATGAACAAAATTTTTGTGCTAATGGAAGTGGGTGAAGAAAGGGGCCCTCAGCTGACAAGCAAGCCAAAAATCTTGGTAGTAGGCAAGAACACATGTTTGATTTTGTTATTGTTTGTTATTTGGGTTTTTAAGCAAACTGCATATGTGATTATTTGTGGGGATATACAGTAACCCTCTTCTGGAGGTCAGCTTTTCCTAGCAAAATGAGAGAGGAGAAACTGTACCTTCTATCTTAACAGAATTATAATCTTGTATATGTAACCTATTATTGCACATTTGAAAAAATACTTGATGAATTTTGACTTCTACCCCAGACACTTTCAAGTACAGAGCTCACAGAGACAGCAACACAGTGGCTGACAGATTAATTGTTACACAGAAGGGAAGAGGAAAGAAAAGCTGGCACAACTCTGAAGTCCTAACCAAGTTATTAAAAATCTATTTTAAGTACCACAGCTATAGGAATTTGGAAACCCCTGTTTTTGTGGCACCTGGTACCCTGACAGCATCACATCCAGAGAAATCAGCCTCAGCACCATGAAATAAGCAAGGTACACCAACAGTACTCCAAGTTAGAAAATAGTAAAATCATGTTGAGAGCTTTCTGTTTGCTTAGCAGAGAAAATTGCTGAGCTCCTATTGACCTCTGGATCCAAGCAATTGTTCCATGAAAACAATCATTTGCAGATATTATGTTGATGGATCCAAGTTTAAAATTCTAAAACAGAAATTATATAATAGTATCAGGTTTCTCAGAATTTACTCAGTCTGTTTTCAGAACGGAGCACATTTCTGGGAACACTCCACATTATTGACATTTTAGCTATCTGGTTCAATTCGTAAACAGGATATAAAATATCAAGCTGCCTGATGATCCTTTGTCTCTCAAGTATCCCACAAAACCATTTACTCAGAAACTGCAAAATGTTAACCAGCTATTATTCCCAGTGACTTCATGCCATGAAAAATGTGCAAACTGCAAATGGAGAAATAAAAAACACTACAGGAAAACTAAACTATTCAAAGCTATTGTACTATAACAATAGCAGCACTTCTCATGAAATATTCTACTTGCTGACTTTCTAGCCTTAATCTGTTAATGAAAGAAAAATGTTTTGGATTTGAAAACTTTTTATTGTGGTGCAGTGAGCTTCATGGCAAAATTCACATGGCACACAGAAACCAGGAAGTTACACAATTGTAAGCTTTAATGTTCACAGTATAAACCCACCAAGAGATTGTTGTAACTATTAAGGCAGAATTTCAGTAGTGAGGAAGTGATAGAGAAGAATGAAGACAACCTATGTAAGAGAATCATAACAAATAGCAACTCGTCCCACAGCTATTTTACTGTGTCTTGTTCTAAATACATTACTATTTGTTCAGTTAATAATCTCAAGTGACCATGTGGTAGTTGCTCATATTACTACCAAAGATGCTGCAGCAGAAACAAAACCTTCAGCAACTAATTGTGTTCCAACAACCACAATCTGTACTGTTTAAGGCATTTCCAGCTAATAAGTATATTTAAAGTTAATAACAGTGCTCTGGCTTCCATAACAAACAGTAGAAATCAACTCACCAGGAGATGTCCATGATTGACTTGTCAAACAGCTCATGTATGACAACTAAAGGTCGCTTCAGACACGTGAGCTTAAGAAAACAAGAAACAACACTCAGAAAGGTACAAGTTCTACACTACCACAGATAGTACCACATGAACACTCTCCCAGAGCCTCACAATATGCACCAAACAAGATTTGGCCAGGAAATAACTGCATGCCTGATGGTGTATCTGAAGCACCAAATCACCTGTTCCACTGCTGGAACAGAAAAGCTCTGGAGAAGAACAGCTGACATTCAATTCTCCTTTCTGAAACACAAACTGAATTTCTTAATCAACTTTGCCCTTACACCACAGTCATAAAACCCTCTCTGCCACTCCAAAAGCAATTCCACAGATGCAAAAGACAGCTTCTATTCTAAGCTGTACTGAGATAAGGATGCTGCAAACTGCCAGCACAAGAAGACAGAAAACAGATTACATTTCCATGTCCTCACTAGGAATACTTGTCTGAGAAAGTGAAACCTATTAAGAGCAAAGGGAATTTGACTCACAATTACTCTTAAAGAGGATTCCTCTGCACTTAATAATCAGCTTAGTTATAAAGAACTGAATATGAAAACTCCAATAACCTGCTTTAAATTAGACATTCTAAGCTCTTTAATATCAAACCAACGGACTTAATATTGCTAGTGTATATTACAACTGAAATGAAGCAGAGGTTGATATGGTCAGTTTTATGCTCACAGGTTCACAGATGCAGTGTCACTGTCATCTTCAGTAGTTATTTATGCTTCCATAGGTCTGTGCTCTATATATGTTCATTAAGCTCCTCGGGGCAAAGACAACCTATAATTGCATCTCTGTACTACCTTCTGTAACCTCAACAGCCACTCCAAATGAAATCTTCATAATATAAATAGAAAGTAAGATATACTGAGTGATACTTTGATATGGTTATGCACTGGTAGCCATTACCAGAAGCAGATTTAGTTATGCATCCAGAGATTGAGGGATAAATATTACACTGGAATCTATAAATAGTAGATTGCAGTTAGCAGTTGGTATATTCTGGCACAAATTCTCATCACAAAACTTTACAAATCAGTTAAATTGATTCCCTGTATTTTCCAGTTGCATGTAAAAATGTGAAAATAGCTACTCTTCTCTTAGCCAGAATAAAAATTTAAGTGTAGATTTTAAAGTAAAATCCAAACTAGATATAAAGAATTTGAAAGCATACTTAAAAAGTTCATTCACTTTCACATCCCTTTCCTTTACAAAGACAGAAGACAAGTAAAAAGAAGAAAATAAAGTTGCATTTATTAACTGTGGTAAAATGCTTTATCCCCTAACACCTGCTCCCCCTTACCAGGGCACGCTCTGCCACTGGCTTCTAACTGCTCGTGCCTTTAGAGAAATGAACTAACACCAATCCACTTCCTTTACCCTCAGCTAAACCTGCAACAACAGAGACAAAATAAAACCCTAAATATGAATCTAAATATAAGACCTAATGCTATACATGTGACCTTTGTGCTAAACCCCCAAGTTATCCAACAACCACATTAGTTCAAAGGCAGAAAAAAATCCACTTACCCAGACAGAAAGAGATCGATCCTTGCTACCAACAGCACAACAGCAGTAGGGACAACTTGACTTGGTGGAGCTCCCATTCTTTTGTTTCTTTTTGAAGATTTTTGGATTGAATTTCTGAACAAATGAGATGCCCACATTTTATCTCAGTAATTACATTTTAGCAGGAGATCTGCTTTCAAAGCAAATTTTCCACTTAAGAGTGAAAAAGCAACATTTCACAGAAATAAAGTCCTGAACCAGACTCTGTAAGAGCACTGACAAAAGCTGCAGAAGCTTTCTGAATGCCTTCACAGGAAAGGCAAACAATATTAATTTTACTAGGGATCAGAAACCCACTAGAAACCTAAATCATTTTAATGAAGTCACTGAACAGCCAATAAAGCTGATGTTTGACATTCCTAACATGCCCCTGTACTCCCCCTTGTCTCGTTCATCTACATGCAGTTCTCTTATCACAAGAGCAACCTGGTTGCTTCCAACATGTAAAGTTGATCTTTTTTAATCACCACCATGCATTTGCTTTACTAATCTTGAGACCCATCTTCACCTCTATACATTTATTAATAAAATTATCAAAAAGCACAAGTTTTTTACTTCAGGGATAAATTATTATCACTCACTCACCACTACTGTAACTGCCTTCCGATGCCCTACAAAATCCATATTGGTTTTCCATCCATCCCTCTCAATGATCTGAGCAGTGGGTCCAGAATTATTCATGGCATGAGCAGAAACAAGATAGTGACCATCGGGTGACCAGCTAAGGCGCAACACATGAGTTGTCCCTCCACACTGACAAAAAAAAAACAACATACAGAGCTTTAAAAGTGTTTGGCAAACAAAGGGACTGTGATACAAACTATTTAAATTTCAGATGTAGGGAATATGATTACAAAGTAAGTTTCCTGTGAGTATAAAAGAATGACCTCACACACAATTCTCAGCACTCGGCCATGTTTACACAGGTGATATAGTGTAACTTAAGAAACTATCAAAAGGGGGAAAGGAACTCAGGGAACTTTTTTAAAGGAAACATAAATGTTACATCTTTTTGGATAATGTTTCCTCGGTATCTATCACAGTCCTAGTTAGTAACAGGGCTGCAACACAGCAACCACTAGTGATGAGACTTCAGCTTGTCAAACCAGCTTCCACACGAATTGAAGCAGACAAGGTCTACCAGAAAGAGCAATTGCACCAATCAAAATACCCTCAGATCACTGCAGAACACTCCACTAACCAAGCAGCAGCTTCTCTCTCCAGAAACTTGATCTCTTCATCAAAGTCATCACCTAACAGCCCTATGATGCCACACCAAAGAGTCCTCCTAAGCACTTAGCTCATTTTTTATAGTGGCCAATAGAAGATACATAGGGAAGAATGTCAGGCTATTGTGATCAGTGTGCCAACACTTCCCCAGAATAACCACTACATTTCCAGAAGTTTAATTGTTTACATAACCCATGTAAATCTTCGACATCCACAATAGCAGTAAGAGTCTCCAGTCAATCATATTTTTATGAGAAAGTAATTATTTTCTTCCCTCTTTTGAAGCTGCTGAGAACTTCCTTTGATTCAGCACTGTTCAATTAATTCATGTTTGTGCAGAATCAGTTATTCTTCTAGTTTTCATTCATTATAAGGGAATTCACTTTGAACAGTCACACATTCTGAAGTACCTCATCAAAGGGTTTTGTGATGCTGGTTTCCAGCTGCCAGTCCATGGTCCGCCACACCTTTAAACTTCGATCATCAGCCTGAGAGGCAATGTATTTTCCAACAGGATCCCAGGTCAGCCCTTTCACCAAGCCAGAATGCCCCTTCAAAGTGGCAAGAATTTCTGTGCACACAAAAATTGAGAATAGAGAGTAGGTACCACTATCTCCTTTAGGACAGGGTGTTGAGAAAATTCACAACATCTTTTTGAAACAGCGTATTAAGTATAACCTCCTTTAGTGTAGAAACAACATGTTTAGCAAATTGGAGCCTATACTTAAGAAAAAAATGATATAAAAAAGTGGTAAGGAGAATTCTGGCCAGAATAAGAGGTGAAAAACTCTTTAAAAGACAGGCCAGAGCAGGAAGAGCAGCAGAGTCCCAGTGCTTCAGAGTAGCACTTTGAAGCTGTGGAAAGCAGCACTTGAACTGGAATTTCAGTTAAACATTCACCCTTTCCTCCACACCCAGAGATTATCACAACTAATCCAGCTTTGTGCAGCAAGTGTGAACCAAGTCAAAGTTGTGACTCAACAGACACACAAGGCTGGCAGACCTGGTAACCTACTTTCAGTCACACTCTTGCTTATCAGCCTGTGGGAGGAGAGGCTGAGAGGGTGCACAATTAACTTCAAAGTCTAAAAACTCTGGTATCAGTATAGGAAGCCACCTTAAAATAAATGGCATGTAAATAAACACACACAATCATGACTTTCATGTAAAATCAGCATCACAGCCTGAATGCAGCTGTTGTCTGCAGCAGTGTGGAATCCCCTGCTCATTGCCATCCAAACCTGGAGGAAGGTCTGACCTGCCAGACTGCAGGTTTGTCACCTCAAAAGACAGACAACCCATTCCCTCCTAGAGATTTGAAGAGTTGGTGAAATACATCCAAGGAGGGAAGACTTTGTCACAGAGCTTTACATACTGGCACATCTTTAGAGCTCTCACCTGGGAATTTGACAGCATTCCAGATGACAACAGTGTTATCAACACTACAGGATGCCAGCCAGGCATCATGTGGAGACCATGCTACATCCATCACATCTGTTTGGGAAAAGGAAGTTTCCATTTAAGAGATTGATGGTAATCAGAAAATCGAAAAGTGTTTCTACAAAGAACTTGTGTTCTTCTGTAGCAGTATTTTGCTACCACTGAGAAATTATTATCACCTCACTAAAGTGGAAGGTAAGAAAGCAACACTCATTGGGAGTGAATCTCCCCAACTTCCAGTGTTCAATGGTGGTCAAGAAAAAAAAAAAGGGAAAGAATGCCATGTTTAGTGATTGTAAGAAGTACTAATGTCTGCACAAAGAACTTGGTCTTGTTTTGAATGAAAAAGTAACAGAAGCCATTACAATGCATTCACTTTGTTCCAAACACACACGGAGTGACCAAAGTGATTTCCATCTTGATTTTAATCACAGCTCATGTCAGCAGATGCAAAATGCATTTGAAATTAATTATTTATTCAACTTCTGCATTGCTCTTTAGATATTTTTCTTCTAAATAAACATTAATATTCTTTGGTTTACAAAAGCATGGTCTTTTGCCAATCAGATTATTCACTGCTAGTGTGAAGATTTAATTAAAGATACAGTTTAGCTTCCTTTATTCGAATTCATTTTTAAGCTAGAAAATAGCAAAATATAAGTTTCTTAGTTATTAATTTTTCTCCTACATACCACACTTGCCAGAAGTTACGTGTATGAAAATTGCATTCCATTAAAAATTATATTTTTAAAAATTTTCTTTGTTGCTCTTAAAATTAATTATTGACTTGCCACCAAATATATATATTTCAAACAACACGATGTTGAAAAGCAATTTTTTTCCAAATACATGCAAATTATGTTCATTCAACACCTTTATACTTACCCCCTGAATGACTTCTGAGAATGGACACACACCTCCACTGCTCAACATTAGTAAGTTTGCTACTAGAACCAAACACAGTGCTAGGTCCAATGTACCTAATCAGAATAGAAACAGTTACAAAAAGAACCACCACAAGCTCTTCACTTTTTTAAAAAAAAGCCAGCTGCAAAATACACTTCAATTTTATAGTCAGGTATTCCTACAATACAGAAGGGAAGAAAAAGCGGGTTTTTTAGAGATAGTAATTCCAGTTATTAAAAAATTAGCTTCAATAAAATGTAGAATTTCTAGAGATAGCATCAAATGTTAAGACTTAAGGTGACTCTTCAAATCTCACCAGGAAGCTTTCTTCAAGGACAGAAGGAAATGTGTCAGCTCCTCCAGAGGAGAGAGACTGCCCAGGCAGGCCCCTCCAGCCCAAAGGCCAGCAGGAACATCTCCAGCACCAGTGCTTGGTGTCCCAGCTCTGGGCTCCTTACACACCAGGTGGAGCACTGAGCTTACCAAAGGCCAGCACGGGGAGGAGGCACTGAGATGGCACAGGGAAACCCACTTCAAATGCAAGATAAAGCTGAAGGAAGAAAGATGCTTACGCAGCTCGTTTCCACACCATAATCAGCTTGTCATCTCCCCCCGAAGCCAAGTACACGCCATTGTTCGACCATCGAACACAGTTCACACAAGCTGAAATGCAGAGAGGAAAGTTTGCAAGATGAAATATGTGACTAAGTGGTTCTAGACTGCAGACAGGATTTATAATACAAGTAAGCAAAACTTGACAGGAGACGTTTAGGATTTAAGTGGGCTTTTTCCACTCAAAGCAGTTACTCTGTCTGCTTTAGATAAATGAATTGGTACTTATCTTTCAGTAGCAGTTGAGGAATTTCTTACTTAAAAACCCCTTTTCCTTATCTAAAAAAGCTTCACCAAAAGAGTCTTGAAGGAAGAAAGATTAATATTCCTCTAATGAAGGAAACTTACTCAGGTAAATAAAGTGGGATTAAGAGGGCAAAGAAGGAAAGGTATATTTTGAAGAAAAGAAAGGACAACTTGTCAGGTGACCCTACTAATTCCAAATGCAATGTAATAAATAAAATTATTTATAATTATAACTAATATACTTCATATGATGTATCTTTTACACTTACTTCCCTTTCCTGTCCTTTCCTTCAGAGCTCCCCAGTTTCTCAAAATGTGCATTATCAAATACTTTAGTGCCACAGCTGAAAAAAGCTTATAGGGAGGAGATTTCCAAAGGTATCTAGAGTCCTCTGCACATTTCCTCACATTTTAACAACATTTTCTGTTGAATATCTTGAAAAGTATACAGCCAAAGTATGAGACCACTCTGCTGTGTTTTATTGATTCTTCACCACTGGACAGGCAGGGTTTTGGCAATTACAGACATGTAAGTCTTAAGCTTTGGCAAATTACCAATAGTCAGGTAACAAAAAAACCCAACCAACCAACTTTGTTACCTAAGTGATTGTCCATCTGACAAAGCATCTTGGGGATATTTTCATTCTTTTCATCTTCCTCTTTCAGGACAGGAGCCATATTCCAGATCACAACTTTGCCAGAATCCTGACCTGTAAGAGACCAAAAAGCGCCCCCTTCTAAATACATGCAAAAAAGCTTTTCCAATTAATCTCAGTTCCAGAACAGATGTGAAAATGTAGGCATCACTGCAGTGGGAACTTTGGAAACATCTGAATACAAATATCGCTTTGAAATCATTAGACCAATTCAGAAGCGCTTTATTTTTTTTGAAACTATTAAAAATAAATTTATACAGCCTTGTACAAAAGTCATACTGTATACATAACTGATACCAACTATAAGGACAACTACTTGCAATAAAATTGTATTTTAAAAGAGAAAAGATACATATTAAAATACTAAATTGCAATTATTGTAGCCAACATAAATTATTCACTATTGTGAACCAAATAATATTTTTGCATGTATTTCTTAAGCTATTCTATTTATATAATTGGATTTTTCTGTCCCAATAGCTCTACTATTTAGCAACTGAAAAAGCTCAACTGCACATCCCATTCCTCTTCAAATTAAAAGGAAATTTGGCTCATATGGCCACGACTCAATCCCTGATAGCAGCTACTATCTCAATGACATCCAAGAGGATGAGGACATCAGAACATGTAACCCTGCCTTCTGCAGGAGCAGCAGCACTTCCCAATGCATTTTAATAGCTTACATAATTATCTGTTTCTTAGAGATAAAAGTGATGTCTTTTAAAAAGGGTCAAACCAATTCAAGTGCTGTCAAAACACAAGATTATTATTATCACCCAAAATTCTGCCTTCTACCAGTACACAGACTTACCTTGTCCTCCTGTTGCAAACTTGGTCCCATCTGGATGAATGTCCACTGAAAATATTGGCTTTCCTGGAATTAGAGAACAAACAGGAATATACTGAATTATTATACATTCAAGAGAATGTGGTAATGCCAAAACCACCATAACTCTTCTGGCTGGCAAGTGACTTTGTACTCCTAAAGACTCGAATTGTAAGAATTACAGGTGACTACAAGAGCTGAGAGCAGCCTGCTGACAGAAATGGCAGCCTATTAAAAGCCTGTATGGAAGTTATCATGCCACAAAAACCAGTGATACCCAGGGACACTTAATCCAGCAGGATATGCCAAATACCTCAAAGCAAAGTAATATCACAGAGCAAGTGCCAACAAGGCAAAACTGTATTTGAATATGGAACTTCTTCCAGGTTTCTACAGTTCATTAGCTGATGACTTGAAGCAAGTCTTCTTTTGGTTTCTCTTTTGGTTTTTAAAAAATCCTTACCAGTCTCAGGCTGCATCTGTTGGTCACACAATTACCCGTCTCAAATTTCAATTCTGTTAATGAAATTCTGCCCAAAGACTAGCTTTGATTTTGTGGCTTTAATATAGAAAGAGGAGAACTAACCAACAATAGTATTACTCTTAAATCCTTCAATTCTCCATATGCTACATCTTTCAGAAGAAAGCTAATAATTTTACTAGAATGTAAACTCTGTAACAAATAACACAGCTGGGAAACAGCTTTGGAAACCAGAATGCCCTCACTTCCAACCTGCTCTGCTCCAACCACTGGCTCATATTCAGTCTCTATATGTTCACAGTTGTTTTAACCTTTGCAGAGGAAAAGGAAGAGGGGAGCAGCCTTTCAATGCCTTTCCTGCCTTTCAATGATGCTCCAAGAGCTACCATTAAGGATTATTTGAAAGAACGCGCATGCGATTTCCACATCCAAAGAATTCCTGGCAGCACTTCCAACCCTTTCAAACTGGAATGCCTCTGCAAGCAAGATCACATATATGTCACTATAAAATAAGGCCATTTATCAAACAGCCAAAAGCAGCAGTACCCACACATCAAGATTACTTGATAAATTTCCCATGTGTGTCAGTCTTGAGCTGTATCTTCATGATATGTTAAGACATAAATGATAAAACCTGGAGATTTTATCCAACAGCAAGTTTTATATCCAACTGTAGCAACTGAAATTCTCGATACTAAACTCCTAATAAAATCTTCATCCAAATACCCACTATTTCTTACTTTTTGAGGGATGCACATTTGGCTTCCTTTTGACTTTTGTATCCTTTATGTTGACTTGTTTTAAAGTTTGTTTTATTTGGATTTATATTGCAACTCTGCCACGTGATTTCTCTTAAAAATTTTATAGGCAGCCAAGCAAAGACCTTAAGCATAGAAAGATGGCACTCAACTTACATTCCTTCCAAGTCCTTCAGACCACATAGCACACATGACCTGTGGTTTTTCTTCAGCTTGTTGTGCCTGATTCTCACTTTTATTCTATTAACTCAAATGCAACATTCAGGGCTAAGATGAATATTTAGAGATGCACAAACAAGAAGCAAACATTTATTTTACCCATTCCAAAATGTGGAAGTTCCCTTAAATTAAATCAGTACATCATTTGAAATAACTGAGCTCACTGAAACTTACTGAAGAGGTCATTCTGGAGACCTTAGAGGTGGAAGAAGTGACCTTTTCAATTTCCATCAAGTCTTGGACAAGAAGAGCTCATATACTCTGGTATATATTAGGTGTGTAGGGGAGAGTAGGAAGCAGCTATCAAAGACCTTTGAATTCTAATAACCTGGCTCACTTTGCCTCTGTATCATTCACAGCAAGAGAAAACTTTCCCAGCAAATCAGAAAGAACAGCAACCTGGCCACCTCTACCATTACTATTCAGGCAAAGCAGATATGCTACACATTCCAAAAAAATTGCCATTGCACCCATTGCTTTGCAAATATTACTGACACGATATAATTTTCCTTTCCTTTACTACATGTTTAAAACTACCACAGCCTCTCCAATTTCTGCCTTAAGAGCATAACTCTTCAGGAGCAGTCACATCAGTTCTCTCCCTTCTCCTGGGCAGATTTTTCACAGATCCACAGATGGGGTTGAAGAAACTCAGCAAATTACTTGCTTAGAGAGTCAGAAGTAACTTAGCTACAAATTCTCCTTAAAAGCTTAAAATTAGCCACACCAGGGAAAATGTCCACCAAGGCCAGTACTCTGTGTTCAGAAACCAGCACTACATAAGTCCCTAGGGATCTGTACAATTCTAAGCACACAATGCTTCTTCCTAAGATAATCTTCCAACTCCAAAGAAATTAAAGTAGTGACTTCTTGAATCAAGAGCCCTCAATGGACTTTCGTCTATAAATTCAATCAGCCATTTCTCAGATCCATAATTACCATCAACACTCCCTCTACAAAGAGATCCACTGCTCAGCCATGGATCTGCACCAGCTATTTGTTATTTTAACACAATTAATTCTTGTACAGAAGGGCAGTAAAGAAAATCACTCAACACTGATCCCTTTTCTGCCACTCACAACTGTGTTCATCATGTCCCCACAGCCCCATGACCCCGCTCCTTGCCCAAAGGGTCCCACTCTACTCATTTGTTCCTTGCACAAAGGAACTTCTCACACTTCTGGCCATTCTGGTCACTACAAGCCACTTTCAGTTCTCCCCTATTTTATGACATGAATAGGAACTTGCATTGAAGAGCATGTGTTCAAACAAAAAATATCCATATATTTACATAGCAAGATAACATTTTATGTTTAGGTTTTTCCTAGCATAAATTTGGGGTTCAATCAAATAAGCACTGAGCAGATTTTCATAAATAGTTATAATCCTAAAAACTCAGACCTTAGTGAAAGTTGTCAGGTAACAGGGCACTATTTTATACATGAAGTTTAAAGAGGGTGTGGACTTTGCACCCAGGAAAGGCAGCAGTAATAAATGAAACCCTGGACAACAAAGTTTCCTACGTGGCTCCACTGTAATCCAGGAAGGGCTCTTATTCCACGGGTAACTAATGATACACAATGATCTGCCCAGTACCCAATGTCCAATTACTAATTTAAAGACGAAAAAAAAAAAAAGAACAGATGAAGTGATTGCAGGACAGAAATTCAGCATGACAAAGTCATCGCCAGGGTGTTCTTCCCTCCAGGGTACCACTGTCAAGAGAACACCATCAGCAGTGCTGGATAACTGTAACAGGTTAAAGCTAAAAGACTTGTTCCACACTACTTGTGGTTTACCAATTGAGCACAGACACTGGGTTTTTTCTTTGCTTCCTTCAATTTCTCAAAATAATGAAGAAGAAGCCATTATTTGATAGCAATAACCTTCTTCCCTGGGTTCATGTCTTTATTAGATTGTGTTGTTGGTTCCTGCTGAAACAAGCCAAAAGGCACAAGGTCCCTGATTCAAAGTGACTGAAACTTTCCCATGCTCCTAATTGGAGACGTGTTGAGTTTCCCAACAGCAGTGATGCACCAAAACAAAATGTGATATTTAAGCAGCAATACTAAAATCTAACACAGTGTGTTTTAAGACATTCTGACCACTTGCAATAATTTCTAAAAAAAGATAAGCTTAAATTATTGAAGCTCCCAGAATCACATCATAGGAGGAGGCAACCAGGTTCATTAAAACAGAACACCTTATGATATACCAGATGTCCTGTGGGCTTATTTGTTTAAAGAACCCAAATATACATTATGTACTTGAAGAAATACTGATAATGAAACAAGTTTGGAACAAAAAGATCTAAGTAAGATAATTGAAACTCAGGGGAAAGGTCCCATCTTTAAAAAAAATGACACTAGTGAAGAATAAAAGCAGTTTTAAATATTGCATCATTTTTGTTTGTTGTTTAACTTTATACAACAATCAATGAAATATAAGAACAGTTTTAGGCGAATTTCTACCTCAGAATGAATGAATTTCTATTCAATTTGCTTCCAGCCTACCTAATACATAACATTCAACGTGACTCACAAATCAATTCAAATATTTACATTCCACCATTACAGCCTGGAGAGATAAACTCCATGCCTATATTTAAACAAGAGCAGGCTCCAGTTTCCACAAGCTGTCATACATGAGCAGCACCTTGGGGCTTGCAAGGGTTTCTTGGAACAGCAAGGGACTTCCTTTCCCACAGGAATCAGTGTTTGCCTGCATGAGTGTCTCTAAGCACCTGGGCTCTCTAAACCCCGAGTGCTGAGTGTGTACAGGCAGCTGCTGGATGCACGATGATCTGTACAGAGGTGCTGAATGCAACACTGGGAAGGAGAAGCCAATCACAGCACTTGTACCCTACATCAATCTGTTCCCACCCCCACCATTAGATTGCACTTTTGAATATTCTTCCTTGCTCTAAGCCAAAGACACATGGAAGAGAAGAACACAACAATAATGAGAATTTCATGCAAAATCTAATAAACCCACATTAAGTGCATGAAAAGCTTATAGAAAATGCATCTGAGTAAGAAATAATTCCAATAAGCACTCAGAAAAAGTGACATTAAGAACTCCAAGGCAAGAACCTGAAGAGCCAAAATGTGCTGAAGTGCTTTTACTGTAAGTGTGTGGCATCTCAGCTGTGCAGCACACAATTCCCAGGTGTGCTGGATTTCCTGGCTACAACACTCACTTCTAGTGTCTATTAGCTCCTGGAGAATGTATGCCTGGAAGCATCATTCTAGTCCACTCAATAAAACAAAACCCCCAAAACTGAGAGGGAAGAGAAAAAGGTTGGAATGACAGCAGCTGGATCTAATGTGTGGAGGAGCCAGCCCTGCTATCAGGACTCACTCACAAACCAGAACAGTGAGGCAGCTCTGCAGAAATCAAAGGAGTAAGAGTTATCACAGAGTGTCCAGCACACAAATAAATTCTCTGTAAATTCTCTTCCCCCTGTTCCTGGAGAGGTTCCAGAGCCAAGAGGGAGGCTCACTTGGAGGGATGGAGACTCCTCACACGCAGCGATGCCTGGAGGATCCAGAACCCGGGTACGTTAGAGAGGCTGACTAAACTCACCGGTTCTTATCCTGCACTCCCTGCCCCAAGGACAGGAATGTGTGACTGTCACACGGTCCTGCACACCTCTGCAGCCCTGACAGCACCTCACAAATGGAGCTGGTGGCAAATGTCTGTTTTACAGGTGGCAAAATTATGACTAAGTGCCTTGACCAAACTCATCCCAAAAGGTCAGTGGCAGAAATGGGAGTACTGTCAAGGCCCTGTGTAGTGCATTATCCACCAGGCAAAGTATCACAGGGCTCTATAAATGAAATCCTGCTTGCCTGAAGGCTGTGTTCTAAATTGCTGCAGATGGTTGGAGGTGTTCTAAATTGCTACAGATTACAAATACATACCCACACCGAAAGGTGCATCCATTAAAGAAGTAAGGAAATACCAGATCACAGATCTAATCTCTGTGATCTCCAAGGGCTTAGGCTGAAAGTTCTTATTCAGCTGCTCCTGTGCTCCCACTGAAGATAAGCAGAAGCACAGGACAGTCTAACTACAGGCTGCCAGAGATTAAGATATAAATGCTACATTTGTTTAGAGTAACCAAGCAGAAATGTAAAAAACATCTCAAATAAAGCACTTCCACTTTTTTTTCAGTTCGCTACAACCTTTGGTTTCAAGGTTGAGTCCATCTGCTGCCTATAGAGTCCCTGGAGAGCAGGCCAAGTAAAGATGTACACAAATGGCAACTCAAGGCTTAAGCTGTTATCAAAATCTGCAGCACGAACACAACACATGCAGAAAGGCAGCTGTAAAGTTGTACCTGGGGTTTTTAAGTCAAAGCACGCTTTTCCAGCTTGAATAACCTGGTCTTAGTTTTAGTCTAGATACCAATCAGCTACATGAGCCCAGCTAATGACATTTATACACTGACAGGGTATAAAATTAGCAGTTGAAATAAAGCTGTATCCATGAAGCTGGGGGCAAAACTTGCATAAACAGAAGTAAGCTCTTCATGTTAGATTTCTTCTCACCACGAACGTGCTTCACCACGAACAGTCCAGGTATTAATCTGGAAATTCATCCTAAGCAGTGTAAAGATGACATAAACACTGATACGGTCTTGTATTTACAACAGAAGGAAAGTACAGAGCCTTCTGTCAATATCAACACTCTAAGCTGCTTCAGCTCACACATCTCTTCAACATCACCAGAGGACTGGTGGACAGGACACTACATAAATTCAGGAAGCTGTTTTGGAAGAACTGTTGGAAGAAACTTTTCCCTCCATGGAGAACGATAGCATAGCTCATTGCATTAGAGGACATTTAACACTGTACTTGTCTCAGCAATGTGAGACCCGAGTGGTCAGTGCAGTGCACTGGATACCGACTCACACCGGCTGGACACTCATCCTGAGGGGCATCTCGAACCTCTGCACAAGAACTCTTTCTCTCTTCTGCACGGGCTATACTCGAGATCCAAACTATCCCTCCGCACTTTCACCAACACGAAGTGGCCCCGCGGCCGTGCGTGGCGGGCAGAAGCAGCTCAGCGTTCCCTCAGAGCCTGCAGCCCTCCCTGCAGAGCCCGGGCGCGGCTGTACCCGGCTGTCCGCAGCGAACACGCCGTGCCAGGCGGGCCGGGTCCCAGGGGCTGCCGCGGCACGGCCCCTCCAGCCCCTCCTGGGGGACGAGCTCTCCCCACGCCGCCCTGGGGAACCCGCCCGGCTCCAAACACCGGGCTCCGCTCCCGCTCCCGTCCGCCGGGACAGCGGGGGTACGGACTTGTTGCTGCCGCTGCCCCCGCCCGCAGCCGCCGTTCCCGGAGCGGCGGGGCTCCGGCACCCGCGGCCGCTCGGGGAGCGCCCGGCAGCGGCCCAAGGCTCCGCCCGCCCCGCGACCCCGCGTGTGCCACACGCCCGTTCCCCCGCCGCACCTGCCCGGCCGGCCCGCGGCACCTGCTGCCCCGCCGGCCCGCGGCACCTGCTGCCCGGCCGGCCCTCACCATTGTGGTTGACCCAGGTCGGCTTCAGCAGCTTCATTGTTCCCCGCCCGGGGCCCCCGCCGGCCTCCGCCCTCGGGACCCCAGGGCGGCTCCGCCCGGGCTGCCTCCGCGGCCGCGGCGCTCAGCGGCCGCCGGCCACCATGGGCCCGCGCCCGGCGCCGCAGTGCCCGCGCCCCCGGCCGGCCCGAGCCGCCTCAGCGCCGCTCCATGTCCCGGTGCCGCCGCCGCCCCACCGCATCCCCCGCCCGGCGCCGCCGGCGATCCGGCACCGCCGGAACTCGGCGCCTGGCAACCGCCTAACCGGCCCGGCGGGAAACAGCGCCCCCGACCCCGCCGTTCCCCTGCCAGGCGCCGCCCCCATACAGCGCGGGCCGGCGCCCCCTGCCGGGCAAAGCGAGGCGGTGCCGGCGGAGCGGGAGCTCGGAGCAGGGTGCCTGCCGGAACGTTTGTGCGCCGGAACGGGGGACGCGGGGTCGGAGCGCGGCCGGCGGGGGCGCGGCGCACGCGGGGCCATGTGGGCGGCGGCAGCGGTGGCGGCGCGGGGACTCCGCGGGGCCCGGCTCAGGTAGGGCTGGGGCCGCGCTCCGGGACTGGGCCTGCGGTCACCCTGCCCAGGACCGCGGGGAGGGAGCCCGGGAAGCGCCCCTTAGCCGCGGTGCCTGCCCAGCCCGCTCCCGCCCATTCTTCGGCCCGGGCTCTCGCGGCGGGCTGGGCCCCCCCACCTGGAGAAGTCGGTGCCTTGGCACCTGGGCCGGTTCGTTCTCCCGCGACACCCGCCCAGATGCGACAGTCGGCATCGCTCTCCTAATCTGAACGGCAGTGGTCTGACCTCTCCCATATCACCTCCTCAAAAGGGTCATTATCAGAGCTTAAAAATAAAACTGCTATAGCCTATCCAAAAACTGTATCTTGTTTCACCCCTCGGTATCCTGTGGGCTTACACCGACCAGTCCATATTTGGGATCAGTCACCTAGCTGAAGAATTTGAGGCCATCTCTGAGCAAATGCTGTATCCTGCCATGAATGAAGTGGCCAAAGATGGTTCAAAACTCATCACTGTAGTATATGAATAACAAAGAGCTCTTGTGCAGAATCAGTGACACCAGAGACAGTTTCTCCTCATGCTTTATGTTACTTTTTCTCCTGCAGCTCCTGGCTGCCCCACAGCGTCCTGCTCCGAGGGAGTCACTGGCAGAGCTCATTGTTGGAGTTCAGGACATCCCTCCCTGTGAGGTGAGTGCAGCTTTCTTAGAGTTACACAGAAAGGAAATGTTCTCATCCACTGGGGGAACACAAATTTCCACAAGTCCAATTTTAACCTTTAACTGTACATGTTTAATTCTCTGTATGCCAAAGCAGTTAGGAACTGTTGGCCTCTTGCGGGGAGTTCAGAGGTGATACAATTATCACTTTGTACTTTTGGGTAGAACAACCACAGAATGCAGCTGGAAATGTTGGGATTTATGCAGTGCTCCAGAATTCCCTGCTGGGCAACACCAGTGAAAGCCTGGCTGAACCAGAAATTTTTTGTTGTGAAGGCAGAGGCAGCCCATGTGTATTTCTGTGCCACATTTCAGTGTCTGGTTTTGTTTTGATGCAGCTTGATTTAAAATACCCAGGTAGCTCTTAGGTACTGTTGGGGAGGGACTGTCTCACACCATAAATGTTGTTTGTTCAGTTTGCCAGGCAGGAATGAGGGTCAGTTTGTGTTTTTTGGGAGTGTGCAATGATATCTTGGATCTGCATAGAGAAGTAACGTTTACAGCCTCAACTTGGCTCCAAAAGCAGAAATTTTAGAAGCATGTATAAAACCATTTGCAGTCTTCTTTAATGTGAAATGACAGGAATATTTGTTCAAGTTCAGGCTGGATGGGGCTTAGAGCAACCTGGTCTAGTGAAAGGTTTCTCTGCCCATGGCAGGGGGTTAGAACCACAGGAGGTTTAAGGTCCTTTCCAACACAAGCCACTTGTATGATAAACCTGCTATGCTGCACTCTGAGCCAGTTAAAACAATTCTAATTCAATTTTTGTGGAATTTCCTTAGGTTATTCTGATGTTCAGCACTAAATTGGTTTTCCCAGGTAGTTACAGTTCTCTCTGCAGAAAGTCTCAGCAGACATGTCACGTGCTCCTGGAAATTACTTTACTTGAATAAAGCTAATGGCTGGAACTTGTGTCAGGGACCAAATTAAGCAATGGAAAAGAAAGTAGAAGTTGCTGGTGTTGAATTAAAAGACAAAATACCTTCTTTCATTTACTATTTCCCTTGTAGAGCACAACCAAAGAAGAAAAAGAAGGTGGATGTGAAGAAAGAGCAAGCACAGAAGGAGCGTATGAAGAAAAAGCTTAAAAAGTTGGAAAAAGCTCCCCCAGAGCTAATTCCAATTGAGGATTTTATAACACCACTTAAGTACTCAGAGAGCAACAGGTCAGTAGGTGTGTCTTTCACTAAGCACCTGTACTCACAGTGTATTTATTTCTCTGCACAACTGCAACATAGTGCCAGCCTTGGTACAAAACCTCACTCACTTCCATCAGGACAAAAATGTGGAAATATTATTTGTTCTTGCTAAAAATATTGAAATACAGTATATTTCCTGTTAGATTGACTGGAAGACCTACCTCACAGACTGACTAAATTATTAGTGAATTCAATGTGTTGTCTGGGTTTGGTGGGGTTTTTTTGCCTGGTGGTGAGATTTTTGGTTTTGGTATTTTGTTTTTCTGGGTTTGGTCTTTGGAGTCAGGCTATTTCTCTATTACAGTGTTACCCTTCTCTTCATCAGGGTGCGAAGTCTTCCCGCTCTTTCTCCTGAAGAGACTGAAAGAAGAGTTTTACTTTTGAAGAAGTGGTGTTTGTTTAAGCAGAAACAGGACGAGGCAGAAAAGAAAGCAATTAAGGCCCTTGTAGAATCTCAGCAAGAGGCACTGAAGGAACTGCGCCTGGAATCCGAGGAGCTGTACCAGGCAGCAGTGCGGAGGGACGAGCGGCTTTTCCCCTTCGAGAGAGACGGACCCACTTACACCCCTCCCCTTCCTGGCTATGATCCCCCCGAAGGGAAGTGCGTTGACATCACCAAGGTGTACACACAGTGACAGAGGAGCTCCTGCTTCAGCTGCCAGGAGGTGCTCAGACAACTGAAGGGAGAAAGATTGCAATAAGAATTAACAATTTTTCCTGCAGGTTACAACACTGCAGGATGTGACTGTAAAAAAATAAATGAAGTATTTCTGTGTTTTAATGACTATCCAGGTAATAACGCACCTAGCAAAACTACACTACCTTACATAGTGGCAAAGCCAATTTTTTTTATTTTCTTGTATTGCCATGTAACTGTTGTAGCTAAGTTTCTTTGGGTTTACCCTAATACAAACCAGATCTCTCTCTACATTTGTTTAGGCCTTTATTTTTTAGTAGTTCTGAATACTGCCACAACATACACCAGCACTTGAGAGCAATGAGAGCAGTCCCACAAAGGGGCAGTTTCAGGGTATGTACAGCCCCCAGGTGAGAAGCTCTTAACCACCACAATTCTGATTCTGTGAAATGTCTTTTAAATGCCAGTGTTTGGGATTGTCCTGAGCTGGCAAGGCAGAAGCCCAGCTTGGTTTTTTTTCCCCATCTGGCAGGCCTAGGGTGGCTACCTTGTTCCAAAAGTGCTCAATGCCAGCTGGTAAGGCAAGAGGCCCTCAGAGCTAGAGCATGTGTGCATTAATTTAGAAGGTGCCTGCTGAGATGAAATTCTGAAGTGTAGGACAGCAGTAAAAGACCACAAATTAAGTGCCTCAAATTTCCCTTTAAAAATACTCTGTGTTTAAATAAAATTTCAGTATTTTTGAGTGAGTGCTAAAGTATTTCAGGGCAGAGGTACAGTTGTATAACGTCAAGATGATGTGGAAGGAAAAAAAAAAGCCAGCATAATTCTGAATTGTGTATTATGTTACTGACCAAACATAACAAACAGTCTTGTTAATTTTATTTGTCATGGTCAAGTGGTAGATACCAGTCAGGTGGTGGGCTCTTCCTGAGCTTCCACACTGGAGCATATTTCTGTTTTTCCATAACTCGAGCTCTTTCACTCTTGCACAAAGCTTCCTGAAATACAGGAAAAATAATATTACCATAACAAGTGTTGGATGTTCCAGTCATACAGAGCTGATTTCCTGCTGTGAATATTTAAGATAAAAGAAGAAATAAAAATTTATCATGCTTAAGCAGAAGTGCTAAATGTTATCTAAGTAAGCCAAAATACAAGTTTTTAACTAAGTCATATTTATATTTTGCCTCTGGCTTCTAAGTTACGAAGGAAACTCCCACTGCTGTGGAACCCTCCCGGCCAGCAGCCGTCGTGGCTGGAGGGAGGGCGGAGTTACGCTGCAGGGCTCGTGTCCTCCAGTGTCGTTTCTAGACACCCCAGGAATGCCTTTTCCCTGTAACGCGGCGGCTTCTCCTATTAGGAAGGAAATATCAGAGTAACCGAAATCAAGAGCTTTTACAGCTGAAAACTGGAAATACTCCCTGGATCCTTCATTGGCTTTTAAGACAATCCTACCCAGCTCCGCTCCGAGCCGGCGCCTGCTTTTCCAAACCCTCCCAGCAGCCCCGGCCTACAGAGCTCCGGGCAGGCCAGGGCGAGGAGCGGGGCCGGTACCTGCGCGGCGGCGGCGCGGTCCCGCTCCCAGGCACGGCAGGCCTCGTAGTCCTCCCGCCAGCGGCCGCAATCCGGCAGCTCCCCGTGCGTGTAGTAGTGGTGGAAGGCGTAGAGCAGCCCGCGGCAATGCTTCCACTCGTCCCAGTAGTCCTCGCACGACCGCGGCGGCTGCGGACGGACACGGCCGGACTGAGCTGAGTGCCGCCGCCCCCCCGACCCCGGCCCCGGCGTCCCTCGGCCCCGCGCCGCTCACCCGCCAGGAGCCGCCCGTGCCCGCCATGCTCCGCCGCCGCCAATGGCCGCCGCGCTTACGGCGGCACGCGCGGGCGCAGCCAATGGCGAGAGGCGACACAAACAGACCCCGGGCCCGGCAGCCAATGGCTGAGCGGCGGCCGGCACGTGACCAGCGCGGCCCTTGAGCCGCCGGGCGCTGCCGGAGGAGGCGCTGGGACGGGCGGCAGCCCCCGCCCTTCGGTCTGTCCTAAATCACCACACGGGACACGGCTGGGAACCAGCAACTTTTACTCGGGCTCTCAGGAGAGCGCAGGGTTGCACCCGGGTACGCTCGTCGGCAGACCAGAGGGCGCACAGGACACACTCGCACCGTTCCAAAGAGGCACCGGGGAATGCAGCTGGGTCTCTCCCTTCCCTACACGAGCCAAGAGATTGCTATACTACGTTACAGTATCTGAACTATTAAAAGGCATGTTATTAATTATAAATATAAAAAGCAATTACGGGGGGGGTGCTTAGAATGATTAATAACCCAACACCTGAAGCTAAGCTCAAAGAGACTCCCTGCACTAAAATCCTAAACACCAAAGTCACCCTTCATTTGCACCACACCAAAAAGCTGATCTGAAATTGTGGCAAAATATATTAAGGGAGGAAAATACCAAACACAGAGCAACATGAGATCATCATCATTCAGGAGATGAGGGGAGGATGTAGTCTAAGAACTGGACCCCTAGTAAGGTAGAGCTTGATAGTTTTGCTTCTCAGGTTTATCACAGATCTACGTTCCCCTCTTTAGAACACAAACGAAAAGCTTCTTCCAAATTCCCAGAACTTAATTCTCAACTGAAAATTAAGACAGTTTGACAGCTCCAGCTCTAAACATGAAACTGACACCAAAACACCTATTAAGTGTTCCTGTGTTGCAAAACGATCTCTCAACTGCAATTACTAAGATCCAAGATGCTGCAACTGTTATTTTATTTTCCCCCTAACTAGCTGAAGGTACCACAACTTAGGGCTTTCTTCCTTTTTTGCGCAGAGATTGGCCTTCCCCTGAAAAGGCAATAAACCGGCTTCCAGACTCATCCTGGAAAAAAGAAAGAGGAGAAAAAAGATTTTACCTCTTTGTTCGCTGCTTGTGTGTGATGAAAGCTGAATGATTGTTAGCAAGAATACTCCATCAGAGCAGCCACTGACTGTAGACATTTCACATTCTTAATCTAGATAAAAATCACTTTTTTCCTGAAAATAAAATAGCACCATTTTGGTGACCTTTCAGCCAACTGGCTTAATAAACTGACACCAGGCCAATCTTTTTCCATCAGTAACAAGGATGTCAGAGGTTGCTTCATCTAAGTCAAACCATTCTAAACTACTACCACTTTCGAAAGGAAGCATGCTGTAAAAAAAATCAAGGGCAAAGACAGAGGGGCCACAAACTTGGATATTAGTTCTAATGTTCTAATTCTGTGCAAAAGTGGGGAGGATGCAACTTTATTTACCTCTTCCACTTTCTTGACCAGTGGACGTGAATTCCTAATGAATGTGATTCTACCAATCTTGAAGTCATAGTTGGGAATTCCTCTGGAAAAGAAGCATAAAAATATGATGAAGTAAGTTTTATACCTACCATTGAATTGAACACAGAGAGACCTATCCTGTGTCTGTCAGTGTAATACCAATATTGACTGCATATTTTCATTTCTAAATAATTCCAGAGCTAAACCACTGAATTATCTTCTGAAGGTAGGCATAGATTGCAGAAATAAATAATCAAATACTGGAGTTGTTGTGGGAGCTTGGCCACAGGCATGTTTCCACTAGCCTGCGGATAAGGAAGACTATCTATTTTCTAAAGGCAAACTCATTAAATTAGTTTATCTTGCAAGGAAAAAAGCTAAAACTCTGCTCAAACAGTGATTCTTCAGTTGCTGACAACTGAATGACACAGACATACCTCCGGATGTCTCCTGGTTTAATTGGTGAGGGACTGGGCTCCACACCTTTCTTCTTGCCATCCAATCTGTTCCCAGATCCAGAGAATGCCTGCAGATACATAACAAGTTTTAATTTAACTCCTGGCATTTGAAAGCAAACTGCACAAGAAAATTATATTCTGTAAAATCTTACACCAATTTTTATTTAATTCAGCATGCTTCTTTTTGGTACATATAAGCTGATGAATTGTGGGTGTAGGGCACACCCTGTTTCAGCCTTCCACCTGCCTTTTGCAGAGAGCAAGTCATGATAATCCTGGCTGTGATCACACAAAACATTCAGGGCCACTTGCCAGTTAAATAACAAGCATCTCCAAGAACAGGTACTAATATTTTGCAGTTGTTCAGAACAACTTTCCCTCACCATTTTACAGCATTCAGAAACCAACAGAAATAGGGGACTTACACGAAATCCTATGTCACTCACATATCCACTGTGGTCTGTTTCCACATCCTGCAAGGGGAAAAACAATTAATTTTGTTCCTGTTCTGACATGCACATGACATGAAAACAGATCCAAGTACTTCTGACCAAACAAAACTTCGGAACAATCCCTTTCCCAAAACAACAGTTGGTAAACAACAGTCTCCTAAGTAACATATGCAAAGCTCCTGGTAAGTAAAATTTACCCCTAAGAACTTGTTTAAATAAAAAAATTTATGTTGACACTCACTGCTCCCCCTACAATCAATGCTGACTTCTAGGGAATGTATTTTGGAAGAACAAAAGCTTAACCTACTGTGTTCTCTTCATGTTGTGCACTTCTTTCTGGTTCTTTGTATCCCAAAGGAGCATCAAAATCCACCTATTTACACAAAAAGTATGAAAAAAACCTCATTATCAATTATATTTAAATTATATGCTTTATACTGCTATTCCTCAAAACTCCATCAACTATTATCACTACATTTGATCTAAAAAGAGCTAAGGTTTGCTTGTTAAACATTTTACCTCAAAGCTAAAAAGAGACCAAGCCTCCTAGGAACGAACCTTAGCATGTAATGGAAACAGAGAAGTAAAACAGCTCCATGGTATCACTGGAATATGAGCCAAGACAAGGCTAATAAATGAAACTCAGATAAAACATGCTGAAGTTCAACACTGAATTCTAGGCACTGCAGTCACCTGATGATACACAAAGTGCTAATCAGGAGCACAGATGGGGTTACAAAGGCACATGAGTGCTCCCAAGTGAGTCATCTTCCCTACTCCATGGATTGCACCTTTCTTGCAGCACCAGCCGGGCTGGGTGTGCAGAGCTGTCACTGCACAAGTGCCCTCTCCTCTTGGGAGGACACAGTTAGGGCAGGCCTTCCCCATCAGCTTTAACTTACGTTCATATCACACTCTATGATGGACACAGCCTTATCTGGTTTGGTCTCCATTACCCGAAGCTCGTAGATCTGAAACAGTCATAAATAATTTAAGATTGTGTAAGGAAAGCATATCTAAACCTTTCACTCCAGACAGCTTGAAGGAAACTGAAGTAAGTACCCTTTAGGTTGAGAACTACATACTGCAAGGTCTCTACAGAACTTAAAAGCAAAAGCTTTTAACTTAAGCCAGAGAACCCATTACGGTGCCTTGATGCATTCTTACTGTACTTTAATCTGCATTTTCAGAAACAAATTCTGAGTTTAGGATAAATTCCTTTCCTTGACTTGTAAAACCTTCAACAGCACAAACATTTATTTTCTTATGAATCCAAAAAAGTTTAAACAGCACCTCACAAAAAGACTTAGCTGACTCCTTTTGCCCTCCAATAGAAAGCCAACTGTGAAATCTGCCAAGTGGGATTACTTGTCCAAAACACTGCACAGCTCTGGGTTGATTGTTTTGATACCAACATCCAATAACTGAACTTAGTCTATAACCCTCAACCCTAAACTGTACCTTTTCATTGTAGTTGATGGCAATAACATCCCCAGTAGTTAGACAGGCAAAGTTTCTCAATGCATTTTCCAGTCTTTGGAGTATGTTAAGACAAAATATTTGTTCTCAGCGAGACATCAAAGCCTTAAAGTTACCATACTGAAGATCTCTAATCCTTAGTTTCTCAAACATGGTTTAAAAGTCATCAGTACTGCAGATAGGAATTTAGTGAATATTAGGATATACAAGTTTTTCAAAGGGACACTCAAAACTTACTGGGTTTTAAGCCAACACTCCTCCTTCTTCAGACCACATTTTGTACCAACAGTTGACCACATCTCTGTACATGAGCTCTCCACCCTTTTTGTTTTCAGAAGGAGCAGCAGTGGCCCCATACTACTGGAAGTATATGAGACACACCTGAAAAGCTAATTCTGTTTGATCATTCCAATTTGGAAGAATATTTTTTCCCCTTATTCCATAATTGAATAGGAAGGATACACAGCTTTGGGATTGGTGATGTCAAGAAAATCTGGACTCTGTGGCTGAAATTTTGAGTAAGTAGCAACTTGCAGATTCACACTCTCCACTTGCACCAGGCCTCCTTCTTCCAGCAGCAAATTCTGCATCATCTGCAAGAGTGGAAACAAGCACACAAAGCCCTATCAATGTGTCTGATATTTTCAAATCTCTCTTCTGTGCATATAAATTCTTCTGTATATACAATTTCAGGAGGAACAGTTAGGTGCATGTTAAAAGCATTCTGCTTTGCTTAGTTAAACTTCTGTGGAGCTAAGCCTGAGCCAGAACTGAAGACTGCTGTAGAAACATGACCAGCAGAGACAGGCACTGTCAGGAAATGTTCCACCTCCTTAATATTAAACTTGGCAACTCGCTAATCCTACTTTTCAGGTTCTGACAGTCCAGCATGAGGCAACTCACCCAGTGTGGAAGGTAACAGATGCCCTCATCAGCCACAAACTCAAGCACTCCACAGTGCGTCATTCGGTCTGAGTTTTTGTTGGTCAGCTTGAACAGCATGGGGTAAGTAATATTAAGGCGGCCTGGTGAGAAAGGAGAAAAAATGTTTTCTTTCTTAAAAGCCCCTAGCACATTCCTGAAGCTTTCAGAGATCAAATATCACCAAGAGAATGGGCCAGACCATAAGAGAAGATTCCCCTCACACTATTATTCCAACTGCTCAAAACTACAGGGAAAGCAGATACACAGTGTTGGAATCACACTCAGAAGTTTAAATGCTCAGCCCAACACTTCAGGTGTTTGTACTTGAAGGCAAACAAGCTCCATTAATTCTGACAGAAATACCTTCAAAACACATTTTTAAAACTGATTACTCTCACGGTGTCTATTAGAGACTTAAATAAATAAGTAAAATACTGTGGTATTTGCCTACACATTTGCTCCTGTTTCTAATGTTGTTATTCCAGAATAAAGTATTCACTTACTGAGTTGATCCAAAGCCGATGGTGGCATAATTACTGCAGAAATGAATAAGAATGTAAAATTAGGAAAAGTACATCTGTACGAGAGTACATAACACACAATTTTATCCTTCCTTTCTCTAAAATCTCTTTTTAAAAAGGGCAGATTCTAAAATCTGCAAATTCATTTTTAGACAGAGAGTTCAGTAGAATCAGTCATGCCAAATATCCCTGCTCTGTGGAGATTTCAGAATTATACTCGTTGAAAAATGAAAGAGGAGACAAGGTTTTACAATACTACTACTACTACTAAAGAAAAATTTTCCCAAAACTGATATTGTTTGGGCTCACAGGTGCTCTTCAATCCATACCAACTCAAAACAACATAGCATTAGTCTGACAGCCTGAAAATTAAGTCGGCCCGTCTATTACTTTCTTTATACAAATTAGATGAAGTATAACACGGTGGGGGGACAAACTCCTTAATCATAAAATTCCATGACTCACACCAGATACAAGATTGTAACAAGAAACTTTCTAGAAGAAGTCTGTCTCCTTCTAATGTTCATAAACCCCGACTCACTTGGTAAACATTTTAAATTACCGAATAATGCAATGGAAGATGACCCCTCCTCCTTCCTCAAAGCCCCACCCAGGGTGCTCAGCACTCCGTCACCGTGTTTTCAACGTTCCGGCTGTCTTGGCCAAAAGCTGCATTACTTGACACTATTCAGAAAAACTCTTCCAACAGGTTATTAATCAAAATAAAACATGCACATACTCTTCCCGCCTTTCTCCACATCTGACCTGTCATTAGGTCCGGCAAGCATGGATACCGAGAAGCAGCGGTACTGGGTTGAAAAACGGTTCTGGAACACCCGGGGAATGGGGTGATCAAACATATTAAAAGAGAACTAGAGGGGAAAAAAACAACAGATAGAAAAGAAGGCAATCATCAGTATCTACAGCAAACAAAGTGTCACAGCACCCACTCAGGGCTCCTGAATTGTCGCCGCCGTGACGCGGCCCCTCCTCGCCCGCCCCCCGGCCTCACCATGGCGGCGGCGGCGGCAGCGGCGGGCGCTCCCTCAGGGCCGCCGGGCCGGGCCGGGCCGGGGCCGCTCGTTCGCCTCACGGGCTGTGCCAGGCCCTCCCTCGGCCCCGCCCCTCCCAGCGTGCCGCGCGGAGCCGGCCTCTCGGGCGGCCATTGCGGCTGAGGGCGGAAGACAGGCCCTCGCGCCCTCCGAGGCGGCCATCGCCGGGAGCCCCTTCTTCCCGTTCGGCTTCTCTTCGGTCTCAGGGTGTTGATGCTGCCCTGATGCCCCTTCGCCGGGCTCGTTTCATAGAAAAGCAAACAACTTGCCCGTAGCAAAGATGGCAGATGCGGGGACAAGACCCGGCAGGATGCTTCCGGCCGATGCCCTCTCAGGATTGGCCAGCAGCGCGTATCGTCACCTCCTTCTCCCCATCCCATTGGCGAAGCCCCGGAAGGGATCGGACAGCTCGCGCTGCAGAGGTGGAGCGAGCGCGTTCCTATTGGCCAGCGCTCCGTGAGGCGCGGACCAATGGGACACGGCGCGGCTTTGGCGCCCAGTTTGAGCGGGCGCCGCCTGCGGCTGCCGCCCGTTCCCGCCGCGCGCTCGTTCCCGCCATGTTCGTCTCCGACTGCCGCCGGGAGTTCTACGACCTGATCGTCACCCAGGTGCGGGCAGCGGGCCGTGACCGGCGGCGGGGTGGCCTCCCCTAGGGCTGTCTCCTCTCATAGCTCTCCCCTCTCTGGGCTGCCGCGGTTCCCGCCGCCTCACAGCGCAGGGTGGGTGCGGGGCGTCCCTGGCTCTGCTGGCGGTGCCTGAGGGGCTCCGGTGCTCTGGGGCGGTGCTGGCCCCGCTCCGGGGGCTGCGGGGCGGGGGTTGGCGCGGGGAGCCGGGTCCGGCAGTCACCCAGGTTGTAAAAATCCCTTTCCCGGGTATTTTTCTCCTTCCCTACCCGCGGGAACCCGGGACAAAGCGGCACCAGCGCGGTGAGATTTCGCCAGGGATTTCGGTTCCTTCCGCAGAGATGTTTTTGTGAGTTCTGTATCTCACACTTAACCACGACATTTCTGAACTATTTTTAAAAATATCCTTCTAGCCGTTTTGGTGTTATTTGCCCGGACACTAAATACTGTATTCTGTCATCTTTAATGTTTTTCTTGTAGCACATCTGTCTGCTACTTTTGTTTTTAACCCAGGCTTTGCTTAGCTCCATTCGCCGTCGTTGTGTACTGTAAGGTGGTGAGGATTTTGTTGGACAGTCTTTTGGCATTTCTGCCAATGAAATTATATTATGGACTGTGCAAATGGAAGTTTTTATCTTAATTTCTTCAGCTGTGAGCAAAATCTCAAAACCTTCTTCCCTCAAGACCAAAAACACTCTCACAAATCAACCAACCCCTCCCTCTGCGCAACCCCCCCAAAAAAAAAACCCCAGCCAACCTTGATTCAGGTGAAAGAATTTTTTCCTGAGTTGCTTTGCTCTTTCTTGCTTTTGCTGCGAATTTTCTTTAGTCAAAGCTGCTGAAGATAGGTGCTGAAAACAAAGGACGTTCTAAACACAATGAAAACAGTCGTAGGTCTTGACGAGGTGTGACACTTCCAAAGTATGTGAGGTTCAGAGGAGTAGATGCGTCTGAGTAATTACATGTCCCTAAAGGAACTAAAGTCCTTTTGGTGTGTGGAGTTGCTTATTCTTAATATTGACAGATATCCAAACTGGTTAATTTTGGCTGCAGTGTCGATTCAGAAGCAATCCTGTTTTATGCTTATTATGATTTCTATCTGAATTTCTGGTCTCTCAGTGTTCTATGCATTTCATGTACCAGCACACTCTATTTGGTGCCTATATTAATGCTATTATTTTGTTATTTTTACAGCGAGTTCTTCTTCTTGTTGCTTCAGATGTTGATGCATTATGTGCTTGTAAAATACTCCAAGTAAGTCTTGGTTCATTATCAGGCTGACAGTATGAGAAAATATGAGTATGAGAAAATATGTATGCCCTGGGATCCTATAACTGGGTGTGAACTGGGGAAAGGGGGAAGGTGTAATCTGCTTTTGTAACGTTTGTTTCCGTGAGTTATGGCACTGAAAACTAGTGAGTCATAGTCTCAGAATTAATCTAGATTTGTCATTTGGGATGTCTTTATTTTAAGGATTTGTATGTAATAGAATCATAAGCTGGTGTATCATTGCAGGAGAGGCTGTTTCCCCTCCCCTTTGCTAACAGCTGTTGCTTCCTTGCAGGCTTTGTTTCAATGTGACCACGTGCAATACACACTCGTGCCAGTGGCTGGGTGGCAAGAACTTGAAACTGCCTTTCTGGAGCATAAAGATCAGGTGAAAAAATAATGGAAAATTTTTAAGCTGCAACTCATCTTTTTTAAAGATAAACTTCTTCCCTTCCCCAATTTACAAAGGTCAACGCTTAAGCTCATTATCATTAGTGGTTACTTCAAAACTGTGCTTACATTTTAACATACCAGCAATAAACTTGTCAAGTTTTTAACATCACCTCCAACAAATGTGCTATAATGTTGATAGAGTCAAATGAAGTTTGCACACATTTTGAGATCTAAAGGTGCTGCTATTGGATGTCCAATATCCCTGAATTGTGTGTTTTGCCTTAAAATAAAAATTTCTGCCTCAGAGGCATCAAATATCAAAGTAAACACAAGTTTTGGCAGTGATGAATGCTTTGGAGGTTTTGTAAGCATGTTTTCAGTTTTCTGTGTTCCCTGGCAATTTAAGTAACAAGCTTCTTCTTTTTTTCTACTTTTGTTTGCAGTTCAAATACTTTGTTCTTATTAATTGTGGTGCCAATGTTGACCTCCTGGAAATCTTGCAGCCTGAAGAAGACACTTTTTTTTTTGTGTGTGACAGTCACAGACCGATCAATGTAGTGAATGTTTACAATGACACACAGGTAAAAGCTTTTCTTTCATAATAAACACCTCCCCACAGTGTGGTGGTGAGCAGTGTAGTGCTTTTCAGTATTTGCAAAATGTTAGAACATTAGATTGTAGGTCAGAAAGCAGCATTAATAAATAAATATTTGCAGTAGTAATGTGCATGACCAGAAAAAAATCCTTTTTCCAGTAGTAAAATCTGTTAATGTTAGCAATGTGGTAGTTGTCAGTAGTTAGCACCTGTTAATCTTGTTGCTATAAATCAAACTGCCATAAATCAGAGGATAAACATCCTCCAGAATGTAACACGTATTATCTCTCAGCATTTAGCAGCACCTAGAATTTAAAATATTAAGCATAAATTATTTTATTTGAACAAGCATTAATATGATAATTCTTTCAGTAATGCCCTAACAAAGGAATATGGATTTTTACTCTTATTTTTTATAAATCAGTATAGTATTTGGATTAAAAACCAATGCTTTGTTATGCCAGGAATTAATACAGCCTAAATTAATTTTTAGTTTCTTTTACTAAGTAAGAGTGCATTTTGTTCACTAAATAAGACACTCTAAAACACAATTTTCTTCTTGCTAGATTAAACTGTTAGTCAAGCAAGATGATGATCTCGATGTTCCTGCTTATGATGACATCTTCAGAGATGAGGAGGATGAAGAGGAGGACTCGGAGGATGAAAGGGAAGGCTCCGAGCCCTTAGAGAAGCGCAGACGTTTTGAAGAGGTTTGTTCCACTGCTGTGTTGTGAAAGGAAGAAAACCAACACTGCTATTACATGTATTTTGCATCATAATAATATTTGAGTTTTCAATTTTGTTCCATTAGATCAGAAATCCAAGTGTGAGATTTAAAAGTCCTCTACTCTGACAGGTAGTTTCACATAAACAAAATATTTATTTTTCTGAACTACACAGAAATATTTTCTCCAAATTAAAAAAAAAAAACTATTTTGAACTTAAGCATAATTCTTTGTATAATCAGTAAACTGGAGAGATCTGTCCCCTGATATTGCTATGGGCTTGGTAGTCTAGCAATAGAACTTGTTTAGATATTAACTCCTTTTACAAAAAAAGTGTTTGAGAAGATGCAAGCTCACAAATAGTTTAGCAATGCATTTTGTCTGTGCTTGTAGCAGTAAAATAACAAATATATCAAGTGTACATGTGAAATTAAATTTGCTGTTACTTGTAGCATATTTTTAATTTTTATTATAGAAGCAAGCAAAGGCCTGAGACCAGCAACATTAAGAAACAACTAAATATAAAGACATCCTTAGATTTGATATATATTTCATGTTATCTTTGTTATCTTCCCATTAGCATTGTACATTTTTTCCTAGTAATATAAAAGGGTACTATCTTAGCCAAAGAAGCTACCCAATTCAGAGGAAAATGACAAATACAGAAGCTTTTCTCAGATCTGTTAAATATTTCACAAAGATGTTGTGTGTGTTCAGAGGAAAGATTTTTGATAATACTTTTCTCATTAGATGTTAATGGCAATATTTTAATTTAAAAAAATTGAAATTAATATTTTAATTAAATTTTTTGAATTAAGGTTTCATAATTGAGATATTTAGATGGTAATCTATTAGAATTTTTTTTCTAGCTTTTTAACATCCTGGAAATTATCTTACAGGAGGTAATAGAGAGGACAATGAAAAGGAGACAGAGGCGGGAATGGGAAGCACGCAGGTGTGTAAATTGATTTTTCTTCTGTTGCTTCTATCTTTTTCTTTCATTCTTTGATTAAAATTGTGTTAAGAATACAAACAAGATACCAAGCTGTGATTTGCAAGGTGCTTTGGTTATAATTTTGTTTAGAAAGTTGAGAGAGATATTTAGTATATAAAAATGTTTAAATTGATGAAATTGTAAATAGTAATTTAAAATTTTAGTACCAATAGGTGCATTGGCTCACTTGAAAGTAGCTGTAATATTCTTATCTTGTCTATCTCGGGGTGAAATTTGTCCTGTTTTCTACTTTTACAATCCCACTGTAGTCAATAGGAGTGGGCAGAAACAAATCAGATAAAGTGGGATTTGAGGAATAGTGATGTAAAAAATATTTTCTTTTAGCTTTATGAGTACACTTCCAGTGTGGTTTCCATGTTGTTACTAAAGTCTAATTGCCTTGCAGATAAACCATTTCTAGCCCAAGCTTAATATTTTTAATTGTTAAAATAAAAATTAAATATTAATCACCATTTCTGGCTTTAGTTTTTAATTGGCTCCAATGTCAAATGTGGGTTTTTTTCTTCGTTTTAGACGAGAAATTCTTTTTGATTATGAACAGTATGAATACCATGGGACCTCAGTAAGTACAAACTCTGTTTGCCATAAAACTCAAGGTGAGAATGTAAAGGTAATTCGAAAATATCCAGTGTTAAAATTTTCTATTACAATTATATAATGATCTAATAATATTATTAAATATAATAATATTATTGCATCTTGCTATTTTTGTATCTTATTGTTATATATATAAACTGCATCATATTTATACAAGTTGTTTAACTTAGTTGAATGCTTTAAGGCTCTTTTTTAGATCTTTGCAAGGGTATCTATCTGTTTACAAAATACTGTCACAAAAAGACTCGAGCATGTAGGGAGTTTGTTTGTCTTTCAAAGTGTCAGGATTTCCCAAACATAGCACTTGGGACATCAAACTGTTCTTTCTGTCATTTGACCTCTCAGATTATTTATATTTTATTAAGTGTTTGCTTTGTATGTAATGCTGGTTTACAGAGCTCTCTAGAATATTTTTCTTTCTACTTAATATTTTAGGAAGAGGCTGGCAGATTGTCAGACTCCAGGGTGATTTCTAGGGCTTTAGTAACATGTGCTGGTACTTGGCAGATTTAACTGTTCTATTTGTTTAGTGAACTGTGCCTTGTGTTAATTTTTCTTTTTGCTTCTCCCTCTTGTAGTCTGCAATGGTGATGTTTGATCTGGCATGGATAATGTCTAAGGACTTGAATGATATGTTGTGGTAGGTTTCCATCATCATTTTTTGTAGAGATTGGAAGCTTAAACCTTTCACAAAGACAGGAAAGATTTCCCAAAATTATTTCATTTTACTAGGAGTTGCCAGTTTCTTTTGGGAATGGGTGTTTGTCTTCAACTAGAGGATGCATCTGTGTTAATTAATTAAAAGCAGCAACAGATTTTGCATGGGAAAAGGGAGGGTGGTATTATATGTGTATGTCTTCAAATGAGGGAATAATAGTAGATGACTTTATTATTTACTTCTCTGTACTGCTGATAAACAATGTTTCTGATTTGTTCTCTTACATACTTAGAGGCTTAAATATAATATATTCTGTTGGAATAATCGTTGGTTTAACTTTTTTTCGATTTCTTTTTTTCCAAAAAAATTTTAGGTGGGCTATTGTTGGCCTAACAGATCAATGGGTCCAAGATAAAATCACTCAGTAAGAAAGTTTGTTTTTTTAAATTTATCTTTTTTTATTATTATTCATTCTTATTATTTTTTTCTATCTTTAAAAATTTTTATTTTGGGAGTAATTAGCAGTAATTAGTATAGATTAGGAAATATAAGCATGTTATTATAACAGATATAAGTAATTAACAGTGATATTAAATATATTAATGCCTAAATGTCATCTGTTGCCTTCCAAAATAGGAATATATATATATCATATATATCTTTAAAACTTTTTTATATTATTATTTAGAATTTTTAAGCTAACTTTGTTTTTCACAAAATTATAAATTAATCACTTCTGATCTGGGAGGAAATAGTGTTTAATGGTAGTTTACTTAAGCATGAACTTCATACAGTTTTATTAAAGGAAGAAACTTGTGTATGTTCTGTATCTTCCAGGTTCCTTTACTGTTTTAGTTAACAACTTTCAGATATTTTCTCCTTTTTTTCGTTATTTCCAACTAGATATGATCAGAATTCTGGCACTACATATGTTGATTTTAATTCTGGTGTTATATTTTTACTAATACATGAATATTTAAAAATCGATAACATATAATGGATACAATAGATAAAAGAGATAAATAGATAAAGAGATAAATGTAATATTAAATATAATAATATTAAATATAATGATATTAAATATAATAATAGTAATAAATACTATAATAATAGTAATAAATGTAGCTGATTTCATTGGTCAGTCTATTGTTTTCTCCTTTGATTTATTTTGTTTTAATTGCCTGGGCGAAAAGATGAATATTGAAAAAACATTATTTAACGAGTTGAGGGGGTTTGAAAATGTATCTCCAGTTTTCATGCTGCTGACTTTAGGAAGCATTTTTATTTCCTTGTAATCGAAACCAGAATTTCCCAGGCAGAAAGTGAAGTGACCGGGTTGTTTTTGGTGCAGGATGAAGTACGTGACCGACATTGGAATCCTGCAGCGCCACGTGTCTCGCCACAACCACCGCAACGAGGATGAAGAGAATTCTCTGTCTATTGACTGCATGAGAATTGCATTTGAGTATGAGTATCCTTACAAAAGGTCTGGGGAAAATGCACACTTAGCCCTCTGGTGAGCCCCTCTGTGGTTTTTATCTAGGGGAAAAAAAAAATCCCAGCACCGTCTCTGCTGAGAATGGAAATAAATTAAAGGGAAATCCAAATGTTTTGTTGTGCACGAATCCCTCTTTCAGCAGCTCATGGGACCTCAGTTCAGCTTAACCTTTCAGAAGTGGTTACAGGTCAGCATTGCTACTCTTGTGTTACATCCCCTGACATTCTCACTGCATGCATTATGTAAGGGCAGCTGAATCCTTTCCTACTTGTGGAGTTTATAGGGTCAGAGGATATTTGTGTTTGCAATTATTTGCCCTAACTCCTGCTCAGCCTGCGCCTGGCACTGTACCAGCACTGGTCTCTCTATGAAAGTCTCTGTAACACCTCCTACACCTCTGCCAGCCTCAAGCTTTGGTCTGTGCAAGGGCAGAAGAGGCTCCAGGAGTTTTTGGCTGACATGGGGTGAGTTCTAAAAATCGATCATTTTTTCAATGACTTACAGGAAAATATTCAGAATATAGCTTTCAAGTACTCAAGCTGTTGGTTTTTAAATATGGTTGTGGGGCTCTGAATAGGTGGCACTGTCCCTGAGTTACACAACTTGTGTATTGGTTTACAAGGAGCACTTGCTGTATGCCTTTACGGAATGGCAGCTCAGTAAAGTAACCTCTGCTTCCTTGCATCCATTTTTCAATGACTGAAAAAACTAATGCATATAAATTTAGTCAGACTTAACCTTGTTAAATTATCTAATTATTTTAAAAATCCTATGAGAAAAAGGCAAAATACTTGTTTCTTCTGGCATACCTGTCAATGAATTTTTTTCTTTCTCTTCTTAGTTTGCCCTTGAAGCAAGTGAAACAGAAGTTTAGTTCCATGGATGTGTCTTTGAAAGAAAATCTTAGGGAGATGATTGAAGAATCTGCAAACAAATTTGGGTAAATTCTTTTAAATACAAAGATTTTATCTGAAAATACTTTTCAATTAAGATCAAATATTTTTGTATGAAGAAGATATAATATGTTGTTTTTAAAAATATGATTCTTAGATTGACAAAGTAGCACTAGATTTGTTGCAAATGTTAGGATAAGGTTTATTCTTCATGTTCTTAAGATGAACACACTGGGGAGACAGCTGGTCAGTGTTGATAATTTTAATAAACTTTTCTGGCTTTATTTCATTTTGCAGAATGAAAGATTTACGAGTTCAGACTTTCAGCATTCACTTTGGCTTTAAGAACAAGTTCTCAGCAAGTGACATAGTTTATGCAACAACTTCTCTCATGGAGAACATAGAGAAAGAGGGGCCTGAAACAACTAATTTCATTAAGGCTTTGGACAGTCTCTCCAGGTACTGAAAATATGGCTCTTCAGTATTTTGCAATTTTATTTAGGGAAATTTATTGGGATTATGGATTTAAAATATTGTTGCTTCATAAGCTATTGAAGAAAAAAACAAAATATCTCTGTGAAGAGTGTTTAGATATAATTTTTATGTGGAAAATTTGATTTTACTAAGAAAGTGTGTATTTTTATTCTTTTTGTTGCAGGAGTAACCTGGACAAGCTGCACCAAGGCCTGGATTTAGCCAAAAAGCAGTTACGTGCCATTCAGCAGACAGTGGCCAGCTGTATTTGCACCAACCTTGTCATCTCTCAGGGGCCATTTCTCTATTGCTCCCTCATGGAGGTCAGAATTGTGTCTGGGTTCTCATTTGACTCTCCTTTTTGACTGTATCATTCTTGAATAGCAGTTTTAAGTGCTTGGCACAGCAAGAATTACTCTGTAAGAAAGAGCCTATTTCTGCTATTTCTGTTCTGTGCTGTCCTCTGATGGGTCAGTGCTGACATTGCTCTGGGCTTCCCAAAGGCAGAATCAGCCCTCACAAAGGGCAGAGGGCTTCACTGCAAAGCTGGCTGAGCTCAACCTCCTGTATTGTAATGGTTCTTTGAGCCACACAGAGCTTCTAGGCTTGTCAGTAGGTAATAAAACTAAGTAAGTACAAGAATCATCCTGGGTTGTAATTGAAATAATTCTTCTTTTCCTAGGGCACACCAGATGTGAAACTGTTTTCCAAACCAGTGTCTCTATGTCTGCTTAGTAAATACTTACTGAAATCATTCGTTTGCTCTGTAAGTAACTTAAAAGCATTTGACTCAAACGTCTGGCTGGTGTAGTACTTATTGTTCTGTCAGATACATACAGCTGATTATTAAAAGCATTATAGGAAGCTATTAATAATGTTTTTCTGCAGATTGATTGGATGATTTTAGCATATTTGTGAATGCTGCTCTAGGGAAGATACCTATTTGGACACTTCATAGCGTTGAATTTTTGTTACTAAGATAATTACAATCTAAACATTTGTGTAAGTTTTGGGGAAGTACATCACTGAAATTTCTATTAGTCCTTGAAGTGACTTTTACTGTAAAGAACAAGTGGATTAAGAGATCCTGTAAAGAAACCACCTTCTGTTGAACTGCAGAATATCTGTATCCTTATTTGTAATGCTATCTCACATGCAGAACTGATATTAAATTGCTTTCTGAGCTTTGTGTAACAGAGGCTTTCTGACTTCCAGACCAAAAACAAGCGTTGCAAGCTGCTGCCCCTGGTCATGGCTGCACCCATGGATGTTGAACAGGGAACTGTGATCATGGTGGGGATTCCTCCAGAGACAGAAAGCTCGGACAAAAAGAAGTAAGCAAAGCGTTTACAAGTTCTAAACTTGTTTCTGAAGCAAATATATCTTTCCTGTACTCATCTAACACTGAATTTGTTGACTTCAATTGTATCCTCAAAAACACCCCTTCTGCATACAGTGTGCATGAGGTAATTGAGAAAGGATACAGACCTTCCTTGCAAGGTTTTTTCTTTTCCTTCCGTCTTAAGAGAGAGAAATAGTTCACTATATGGCCCATGATTTCATTTCTAAAAGCCTCCAATGTAAAGATTTTTACACACGAATAAGTGAGGTGTGTGTTGAATACACAGCACCTGTAAAAACATCTGGAAGCCATTTCCACCTCTCAGCTAGGAAAAAGCTCCTTGCTTCTACCTTGGTAAACATCCTTTCCTGTGACTCTCATTGGTAATTCTGCTCCTGCCTCAGCTTTTTTGGACGAGCCTTCGAGAAGGCTGCGGAGAGCACCAACTCGCGGACGCTGCACAACCACTTCGAGATGTCGAGTGAGTGCCGGGGCCCGCAGGGGGCGGTGCTGGAGCGGCTCTGGGCTGAGAACGGAGCCTGGCAGGGCTCGGTCCGGGCTCAGGGCGCTGCTCCCGGGGCAGAAAGCACCAACCAGCCCGCTGGGCTTTTTGGGACACTCTGCGTTTTGCACGCACTGGCGGTTTGCACATGTGCACTTCACTTTACAGTCCGTGATGTTGTGTGGGAGGGCTCTAAACTTAGCAGCCAAACCAAGCGTGGTATTGATGAGACACTATTTATTTATATATGCTGAACATACAAAGAAATATTCTTAGACTTAAGAAGTGCCTGCTCTATAGTGTAGTGAACGCCTAGAAATTCGCTAAGATTTAACCACAAAATAAACCATGTCCTTTGCATTTTGTCCAAATAGCTTCTCCTTCTTAAAGTTGAGTAAGAATATAAATTGGTGTACTCAGGCTTATTGTTCTTCAAGTGTGACATCTAGTATGTCTTTCAGTTATTTGCATCCTGTAATAAAATATTTCATATTTTAGTAATTGAATTGAAAACAGAAGATCGGAGTAAATTTCTGGATGCACTCATTTCTCTCTTGTCCTAAAGGTAAGACGCTCTAAGGATTAATTTAAAATTATTACAAATCGAGTAACCTGCTATTATCTGTAGAATATTTTTTACAAATGTGGCAACTTTTAGTGAAAATATAAATTGAAGTAAGAGTTTCTTACAAAGATAATTATTTTCCTTTGGAGGAGGAGGCAGATAATGTGCAAGCAACTTGTCTTCCTCCTTAAGAGGTTTAAGTTTCATCATCCATGAGCTTCTCTGTCATTGTTCCTAACGTTTTGTGGCTTTTAAAATTAGGGTGGAAAAGGAGCATCTGTTTGTGTTGTGAGAGAAATGGCAATATTAGCTAATTCTAGCTGATCCTCTGTTGCTGACATTTAATTCTGATGGCTTGTTTGAGCTCAAGATAGAATTTTGGCCACAGCAGTGCCACTGGTTTTGATGTTAATACAGAATTTGCATTTTTCTTTCCAGTGTTAGGGTTGTAGCCTAGGTTGGTTTTTACCTGGAACACAGATGGGGTTACAATATCTTATTTTTAGTTGTGAAGTAGCTACACACTCGTTCAAAGCTGATTGTTAGACAGCAGAGGCATGCATGGCTGACAGGATTTCTACATCCATTTGTTTCTTTCTTTACACTTTGACTACTGATTGTTTTGTCTTCTGCTCTTGTTATGCAGTGGTGCCTTTTGGCTCTTTGTGCTGGAAGCTGAGGATGAGACCCTCTGAAATTATTTTGGATGTTCCAAAGTTCATGGTGCTGCAGTTTTGGTGTATCTTAGGTCCACAGGCCTGGACTGGTGTTTTTATGCCTTTTGGGAGGTTAAAAAGATTTTGATCTCGGCACAGAGATATTGAACACTTCTTTTTCTAAACATCCCACCCTGGTAAATGGCAAAAACTGTCACCTGGTATTTGTACATTGGATTTCTATTTATCAAATCTGCTTTTATTAGTAGACCTACTCTTGTGTGATGTTCAGTTGTTGACTGATAACAAAAAATAGGTTTTGAAGTTCCATATTTATGTTTCTGTTCAATTGTACTTTTAAAATTGTCTTGAATGCTTTTTATTTTTTTAAACAAACTATTTTAAATACTCCTTAAAGTTCTAGAATGTTGAAAATGTTTTTTAGTATACTAAATTGAAGTCTTGTAGCTTAATTGAAAGACTTGTTTTGTGAGAGGAGTTTTAAGATTTTAGGGTTTTTAAAATCCAAATACTGAGTAACTGCCAAATACCAAATGAAGAATCCAGGGAATGCCAGTGTCAATAAAGCCTTTTTAGTCATGCATTGTGATACTGTATTGTCACTTGTAGCTTGACTCTGGGAATAATTTTCCTGGAAAGAGGCTGAAATACTATGATAATTCTGTGTAGACTGTAGCACTATAAATATTGACAGAGTAGCTTATCCTGTTCCATAGCAGATTTCCTTTTACTTTGGTCATATGAAATGGCTCAGTACCCTGCAGAGCACTGGTGCCTGTGTATATGTGTACATGTGGAATGCTCTTCTACTTCAAGTGTTTGCTTGAATTCACTGTGACTTCAATGTTTCCATGTATTATAATGAATACATAGAGGTTATGTGTAATTACATCATTCTTTGTACATATTTTAATACAGATTAATTTAATATTAAATGTCGTTTAAATGTAGCCAACAGAAACCTAATTAAACTATCTATTTTTATTCCAAAAAAAGTTGGTTTGGGTTTTTTAAAAATTTTTTATATGTTGTCACCTTATCTGAATAAAATCTCTGTGCCAAGCTGGGATTGCCGAAAAATTGTGCTTCCTAAGATAAAGCAATGCTGCCTTTTGGTTTTTGCATTGAAACTGCAGTAACTCTTCCAATGTGTTTGCTTGCTCTCATAGCAGCCTCCTAATCAGTTCTTTAAATATTTCTGCTGCTGCTAATCTGAGAACAATAGCAGTATGAAACAAATCCTTTAAAATGTTTTAGTTTTTCTTAACAAAATAAAATTATGAAAATCCTTAAATACCAAAGTACTGAAGCAGCTGAACAAGCTGATTTATGCCATTCCTGCTCAGTGATTCATGGCTCTGTTCTTTATGGGGTGATAAATTTAAACAGAATTGAAATTGCACAGTAAGGAGTAAGGACCTGATTTGATTGGAATTGAAGTGAATCCCCTTCCATGAAAGAATTGTGGTGACCTAATAGATTTGTACTTACCAATGTCAAGATTGTATAGTGGGTAAGAATTAATTCATACCTCTTTTCCTATTCCTCTTCAGGGAAAAAAAAAATAAGGAATGTTCCAGCTTCCTTGTATGGCAGAGCTACATGGTCTGTGCCAGTTTGAGTGTGGCAATAACAGCCACAGGGGGAGGCCAGTGGGCTTTGGTCAGTTCTTGGCCTCTCTAATGTCAGAAGCAGGTGCTAGGGAAGGGTAGAGAAACAAAGCAGTTCCATTTGATGCTTCCTTCCAGACACAAACAAATGCTGTCCCAGTCCCTGTGCTCAAGGCCACCCTGAGCCAGGTGTGGTTTCTGTGGGTTTGGTCACTGTCAGTGCTTATCTGGGAATCTGGATTCACTTCCTCCCAGATCCTTGCAAAATTCTAACCTGTGCAGTGTTTTGTGGTGAGTAGATCTGCAGCCTAGCTAGATATTGTATGAAAAACTGCAACCCTATGGAACAGTGGAATAGTGCTGATTGCTCTTATTAATGGAAGTTAAAATCACTACAATGATTTCAAAGAAAATTATTTTGCAAATATTCATTGTTTGTACTTGCTGTTGTAAAACCTTTTATAATAAAGGACAGAAAATATTCCTGGGTTGAATATTGGGAGATATCAGGAGTATAGATGTTTATTATCAGACTGTCTTTTATGCTTTGGTACTTCGATGAAGATACAGTTGATACTACAACAACAGGACCTCTAGTTCATGAACCATATCAAATTTAGCTACAGTATCTGCTATTTCTTCCCACTATTCCCTGTGACTACTGTCTTAAAGCCTACTGCTCTGCTTTTATGGCAGAAGCAATAAATCAGGGGTATTTCAGAATCTGATGGTTTTAGCTGCTCTATCAGCAGTTTGAGTTTATATTAATAGGTAGCAATCACTTGTAAACCTGACAGGATCTGAGAGAGCCATTGCAGTCTTAAAATGGTGAATGGTTTGCAGGAGAGTTGTTTGATTGTTTACTTAAATCCTATGAGATTTAAGAGTTCTCTCTAGAGAACTCAGGTAGGAAAAGTACCTTAGAATTGTCATGTTTGACCATCTTTTATGCTTTAGTTTCACTTTTTCCACTCCTGTTTTCAGGACAGCACTCGCTTGTCCAGAAATAGAAGAGAAATGAAACTTAACATCACTCTAATCACTAGTCTGGAGTACCCCAGTTGTAAAGTCCAGAAGAGGAAGTTTTAAAATCAGTCTTTTGTACAGGAGTTCTTTGAAGATGGTTTTGTTCTGTTGAATTGGCCTCTCAGGATGTGCTAACTTGTAAAGAGGGGAGCAGTACAGAGCAGTTCTTATTAGAAGGGAAAGGGAGGAATCAAAACATAAAACACCAGGACTGTTCTCATGGCAATAAACAGCATCATTTGTTGGGGGTTTTTTGTGTACATCTGTCAATCAGTGATTTTGACGATTTTGATTCCCTCATAGAAGGAATATTCTTGGAAACATTCCTCTGAAAGTTCCTTTGTGAACAAGTCTGGCTTGAGCGAAAGAAAGCAGTGAAATGTTTGTTTCTTTAAATGGAAAAATTGAAATCCTTCTTGGCACTCGTGTACCATTGTTGGCTTCAAGGTGGTACTAAAAGTTCTCTTGGAGCAGATTCAAGAACTGAAAAATATGCTGCCCAGGGTGGAGCTCAAAAATGCCACCTTTATGTACAAGCATTTGGGTTATAAACACACACTTAGCAGGAAATATCACAGAACATTCACTAGGGAAAGAAAATTGTGGGAGCTTTTTATTTCAGACTGGACACCATTCTTTTAAAGCATTTGAGTTTTGATTTTTTTTTTTTTTTCATTCAGAAGGTGGCAGAATTAGAGAAGAAACACAAAGGGTCAAACATGTTGAAAATAGGCAAGAAATCCCTAACCTCATGGTACCTAAACTCCTGACATCCCTGGGTCTGCCAGAGCAGAGAATGTGTGTTTCCCAGTCACTGCTGCAGTGTGATAGAATCATTTTGACTTCTTCTGCCCCCTCGAGGCAGTTGTGGCTGCTGGGTTGTTATCCTGGCATGTGTTACCTGGACTTGCAGTCTCCTCCCATGGTGTGTATCTGGACAATACACTAAGATCTCAATAACCAGAGATAATCTGGTCATTTGGTATCACAACAAGCATTTAGCAGAGTTACTGATCCATGCTATTCTCAATGAGCTGAAAGCTCACAAGCCCTTCTTAAATCAGAATTAGAACCAATCTCATAGGAATTCATGGGCAAGCCTAATCATACCTCATGAACTAAACCAAGGTATACACAAGCTGTATCACAACATAGTTCCTTCCAGTGCTGGATCTGGGTTTATTTTATTAAGAGAGCTGGGGATTTTTTTATTCCTTGGTTCAATAACATCCTTCTCTGAAATCTTTGCCACTTGCTTAAGAGCTGCAGATGACTTCTCAGGTATTCCTTCATGTTAATGACTAGGTTGCCTGTGTTAGATAAATACCATGACATTCTGGGTCCTTTGTTTTCTTTTCAAAAGCTGTTTTAATTGAGATGATTCCCTTCTGGCCCTTGCAAAAGAGATAATAGTCCCTTAGAGCAAATGGATGCTGTCTTTTATATCACATAGGGTCACCTCGTTGCTGCAGCTTGTCTATATTTCCAGTCCCTGTGGTGTTGGTATCTCTTTCCACTGTTTAGCTCAGTGGAATTTACTTTCATTTAATCATTCATTTGCAGCATGTCAGTGGAAAATTGGAGGTACCTGCCATTGAGTTGGAAAGAATTCACAGGGACAGTCAGCTCTTAGTATGTTTTTATTTGCTGAAAGGAGTCCCCAAGGGGCTCTCACAATAAATATTCCATTACTAATGATCTACTGTCTGATCTGAAAATCTAACTGGATTAGTAGCCTAGAAGGAAGGGGCACATAAATATTGTTTTCTTTAAACACTGGTGTTGTCAGTGTTGTAATTCAGGACTCAAAAAGCACGAATCCAGCATGCCCTGGATCAAGCATGCTCTGAGGTATGAGATTACCTTCTTGGGCCCTGCCTAAGTTCCTCTTTTGAGGACCATGCACTGACCAAAATGTCCCCTCCCTATTGTACAGGCTGACATTCACCTTTAAAAAAATTGACATTATAAATTTTTTGCTGAGACTGCTGTGATTCCTTCAGGGAAGTCTCTTTTAACTGGAAATGACTTTGTTACACCATATGGAAGCTGTTAAAATTAATAAATTAAAATTAAAAAAAAAAGAGATGCTCTCTGAAGAGTTCTGGGTTTTTCCAATGGTAACTGCCAAGTTCAAAAAAACTCAAAAGAGTCTTTGGTGTGTGGGGGCAGACTGTCTTGGGAGCTTTTCTCACAGGACCTCAAATTTGAAAAGCTGTTGCCCTACAATGGAAACAAGATCTCAGCAGCTGCAGAATTAGTGCTGTAATATAATTCTGCAACCTGATCCTTTAGCTGAGAACTGTGGTGTTTCATGGTGCCATTTGGTATGTGCCACACTGCTCAAATAATTGCCTTCTAAACAGAGCCAGGGCTTGTTTAAGTGTTTAATTTACACTGTCCATGTTTGCCTCAATTACACAGTCATTGCTTACTAGGTTAAATCAATACCCAGTTTTCAGATATATCCAGATTTCTAGGAATCCAATTTCGTCTATAATTGAGAGTCTGGGTAACTGGTTACTACCAGACCAGATTACTACCCAACACTGATTGTGGTATTTTCCTTGGGAAGTTTAAGATGTTGTTTGCCATCTCAAGCTTTACTTTCTCACTTGCCAAAATCTTCATGGCTGAAAACATTTTCTACTTCAAAAATATAAAACTTGGTATGCTCTTCAGTATTTATGGCTCTTGTCAGTAAAATGCATTACCCTCCAGGGTTAATGGCACTGCAAGTGTGTGCTATCAGAATAGCACCATTTCTGGACTGTGTAAAAGTTACATTTTGAAAAATTAAGCACAATCCTTTAAAGACCTGTATGCACATACTGTAAAGCACTTGTGGAATTTGCCAGACACGTCTGTTCTAGGGAGGGAAATACTGTCCCCCTAAAACATTCTGAGGAAAAGCCAAACCACCCTGCAGTTTTTCCCTCTCTGCCTGCCTGTTTTCTCTCCTTGTGAGATTTTTCTGCCTCTATGTTATCTGCCTCTAACGTTAAGCAAAACTGCCTGCCATTCTTCCTACCAAAGGGCTGACTCTCCCCCCAGTGTTTAGGTTTCTTTATCCTGTTATTGGGCTGCAGTTTGTTCACACCCACAAGAACAGCATACATGGGTGTTGGATTTGGTTACCTGCGTTGCAAATCCAGTGTGGGCTGTTTCATGAACATGAAGAAGGGGAAGAGTATTGTTGTTTCAGCTGGTTCCACTTGCTGTGTAGCCATGTAAGTAATTAGCTGATATCAGTGTTAAGGACAGAGTAATTAAAACAATAACATAATGAACATATCCTTTTTATGAGACTTTTTCCTTGTAAAAGCTACTGAATTCTGACTCATTTTTCTGACTCATACTGAATTGCTGGCTCCTGTTGTAGAATATCCTCTTAGAAAAGCCCCTGAGCATAGCACACTCTGTCAGAGGGACAGAGCTTTCCAACTGTTGCATACAAAACTGAGAAGGGGACCTGAAAAGGACTGAAAATGACAGGGTGAAGAGCAAAAATAGAAAATAAAGAACTAAGAGGAAAAGAGAGACTGTGTAACAATAGAGGGTAAGCAGTAAATCCGGTTTGCCTTTCTAGCTCAGGAAGGTGTCTTGGAATCTGTATTTCAGGGCACCCACTGGGTGGTCACCACAGCTCTTTGAGTGTGTGAAATGAAATGGAAAACAATAGCTCAGCAGCAATTGCTTTTTTCCCTCTGATGAGGTGTTCCTTGAATTGCCAGCACGACTCCTGCTTGATTTAGCAGTGAATACAGCCAGGCATTTCCTGAAACGACAGCACTACATGGTGCTATTAGAAATGCTAAGTGAAAGGTTCTGCTGTGAATAACGAGGGAAAGGGAATAGGATACGGGAGTGTGTCCCACTAAACTGTCTGTGCAACAAAAGGGACAGTGAAATGTAGCACAGCTGCACAGGGGTCATCTACCCAGTCTGAAAACCCTCATCTCATTCCACAAATAGGTGATAGGAGCCAATAAGATCTCCCTGGAAGATATATACCTTTTTGGAATGGTTAGGAGCTAAAGCCAGCATTGTTGTCCTACTAACTTGTTTTCTTTTTATTTTAACTCATATTATGTAATAAACTCTCAACTATCTCAATTCTCATGGGGAGTTTTCACCAGTAAATGAGATATCGTTTGTGTTCTGGGCCAATAGCCCATTCTGATGAGTCTCTGTGTATGTATATATCTGCTTACTCATCTGTTCTCTTAGCTCCAAATAACCAATAAATGATTCCTTTCAGGAAGGGTATCTTCTCTGAGCCTTTCAAAGACACAAATACAGTGTATGGCTCCAAGAGTACTGCACAGACTTGGCAGAAACTATTTAAGAATCACTGCTACCCCTCCTCCTCCCTGATTACAGCTCTTAGGAAAGAAATGTGATGACTCCTCATTTTTTTGTTATTCAGCACATTTTTGTGGTCTTTTCTTTCATTAAAGTTTGTATTTCCTCTTTGCCTCACCTTCTTCCTTCATCAGGATGGATGTTAGAGAGCACCTCATGCAAATGGACAGGGAGACCCAAAATGACATTACTGTGGCAGATTAATTAGTTATTAGCTAAGCAGTATCTAGTCTCATCTCATGCCTTTGTATTTAGTCACTTGTGCTGGTTTTTATTCAGTATCTAATCACTCATATTAATTCCCTCCTTTATTTTAGAACAAAAAAATTTGTACATTGCTGAGATCAGTTTTAAACCCTCCCACTGTCCAGGGCATTCTCCAGCTTACATAGGTGTTATGTGTACTATTTTCTACTCTGTTAAAAAAGATCCTTTCCTATTGTACTTTGACCTTGGCTACAATCTGAAACAAAGTTAATTGTAGTTTAAGTTAATTGAGCTCTTTAGTTTTTGCCTCTGTCCTGGATGTGTTCATTTCCATTTGCAGGCTCTCATTCCTGTTAACTGTTCAGCAGTGTTCAGTGTCTGTCCTTTCACTCAGACACTCAGCTTGGTGCCTACAGCAGTGTGGGGTCTTTTCCCCACTTTGCTCTATATAAAGCACTAACATTCTGTCTTTCCTTTTTCCTCCTCTGAGTCAAGTCCCTTCTGTTTGATTCAAACTTCCTTGCAAGGTCACAAAGTGAAGTGTCACAGCAGTTTAAGAGCTCCTGCATCCTGCCTGCCCGTGTTGTGAGGCCAGGACAGACCTAAGACCTTTTGGTTCAGGAGAAAGATTGCAGTTTGCCCTTTTCTTCACAATCCGAATTCTTGTGTAGCACCTGTTGCTAAAACTGAAATTCTCAATTTCTTGTGTTACTTGACTCAGATTTCAGTAACTCTATTAAGAGGAAAAAACTTGGACTTACAATTTAGTGCCTCCTCCTACCCTGTCTTCAAAGTGGGCTTGTTTTCTACACACCAGTGGAGTTCAATACTTGCACTGCAATCTGCCAGAGGCCATTTCTGCAAGGCTGTGAATAGATTTTGCAGACAGAAAGCAAACAAATCTCCAACCTTGTGAGAGAGGCAGGATAAAAAGGGATTGTTCTTCCTACCACCAATGATCAGCCTTTAGGACATGTCAGTAACGGCTTCAGAGTGTGAAATGAGCCCATACAGCATCCAGGTATGAAGTCAGGATTGCTGCACTGAACTAAAAGTGCAGGTTCTAAAGAATGTAATCAGCTCTGCAGGAATCTGGGCAGGATGCCATGGATAAGAGCTCTCTGTTTAGGAGGGACACTGTAATGATGATATGGATGTCTTAAATGGTTGTGGTCATTAATAACCCCAGGTAGGCAAGAAGTCTCCTTTAATACTGTCCAAACAACAGCATTTTACTCCTAGAGACTCAGTATGATATTGGCTTCTGGGAATAGCCACTACCTATAATTGCAGAATAACTGCTTTAATAATGTCTTTGTTTAGTTTCTTCCTAATGGAATTCCCACCCAATGGAACTCTCTCCAAACTGCTGCCCTGTCCACATTGTTACAGTAGACTAAGATTATATTTATGGAGAAACTAGTTCCATATGTCTGAAAATGGACATTACTGTCTTACACCTTTCTGGAAAACTGAAACTCCTCTTTCATGGCACAAGCTGTGGGAGTTAAGATTTTATAAAATTGACAAGTATTTGGGTGCATAGATATTCTCAACTGGTCAAGACAAGAAAATCAGGAGAAAATGGGACAGCCTAAAAATAATTTAAGGGTTCAAGAACATAATGGACTTCAAGTAGATGTTAAATTTTTAAAACTTGCCTTGCATGTCAACATTTTGAAATGTCAACAGTATAACAAAAATAAAGTAGATGTAAACAGTGAAATGTATTATGTTGCTTGGATCTTGGCAGTCACTTCCAATGAAATAATAGCAGGAAATTATAGAGGAAAAAAATGGTGAAATCATTCTGTAGTCATTGGGTATTCATGTGAGTCTTCTGTGTTGAGATAACACTTGGGTTTATTTGTATTAAAGAATGAAAGATTGCTGTTATAATTGGAAACTGTTAAAGGTTTTGTAGCTCAGACTAAAGGTTATCCAGGCTGCTGCAGCAGATATCCTAATTCTAACAAAAGATATACAGTAAGGACAGAACATTATAACTGGAAGAGTAATCTAAAAATACACATAGTGCAAGAATTCTGCGGTGCTAGGCACTTGTGAGAGCTGATAAGAATTGGTGATTGTTGGTTTTTGTCCCAATCCTTCAAATATGTGAAGGTATATTGAAACTGAATCTTACCACTTTGAGATTTCACATATGTTCTTGTCAAGCAGTGCCTATTTTTCTTTCCTGAGTGATCTTTTGTACCCAAGCCTAAATTCTCTCAAGGTTTAACCTTTTGTGGAAGTGTTCTGATAGCAAACACAGTTAATGCTAATGAGTTCTGTGTGAGTGTAACAGAGGGGAATCGATTCAGCTCAGAATGTGTTTGAGAGTGGGAACAGAGCCCATATAGTTAGATTAATTGTCAGAGGACCTGGCATGGGATCAAGAGGAACGTCACTCAAAGCTCTGTCAGCTAACCTGCTTCACTGGAACATTAGGAACATACACAGCTGAAACCCAACATGCATTTAACATAGCAAACTAGTTTTGCTACCAGATTAAAATTGTTATTGTGGGATCTGGTTTTGTGCATCTCCTAGCTTTTAGTGCATTTGTTCAACCCAAAGAAATCTTCTGCTTGTCTTAAAAAACCCAAAAATGTTCCACAGCCAGCACAGCTAGTGCTAAAGACCTAAAATGTGAGCATGTGTAACTTACCTCCTGCAGGATGTAGCCAGCAATGAGAGATGCACAGGATGATACAACTGGCACAGAGTTCACAGCTGCTCACTGATCAGAGTCATTTTGAGGGAGTTATCTGTTGTTTGCCTGGAAAAATCAGCTATTTTAAACATTTACTTTTGTACTCCACTGTAAATAAACATGAACAGGCTTTGTCTCATCTGTTTTGTTTGTGTATACCAGAGCACCTCCCTGGGCCATGCAAACTCTGCTCCTGGCTTGTGCAGCCTGGAGGATCCACCAGAAGGGAACATCCCTGGATTTGGAGCTGGGGTGTAGTAAGGAATGGATCTACTGCTATTGCTGTACATAATAGCACTGAGGCACTTCATCATGCCCAAACTAAGGCTATTTTTTCCAAAAGGAGTAACTTGTGTGGATGACATATCAACTGGGCTTCAGGAACACCTTGTGCCTGCTATTGAATACCCTGCCAGCTGCTGCCAGGGCTTTAGTCAATGTGAGTGGCTTTAGCCATTCAAGATGCTCTAAGGAGAATCAGAGTAAAAGATGCAGCTTATTTTATTTTATTTTATTTTATGCCTGCTTTTCTAGATGGTCAAAGCCTTCTGTACTTGGTGTCGGAGGTTGTCTTGTTGTTTACTCTCCATTATTAATGTAATGAGATTTGTGTGTCTCGTTGAGAAGGCTGTGGCTTGTGGAGTGAGATGTATTTCCCTTTTTTTTCCCTTTGTAGCCTGAGACAAAACAGCTGGATAGTAATCTCAAGGCTCATTCTTTTTTCGCTTTAATCATGCTGTATGATTCTATTGTTCTCAAATCAAAAAACTAAAGCCAGTAGTTCAGTTAATGCACCAGTTAATTCTTGTCAGGATGGCTGACATCTAGACTCATTCATATATCCATTTTCCTGTAACACTTTTAAACCAGACTCTGATGCATATTTTCACTTTTTAAGTGGTAAAGTTTGTGTGATTTGATCCCCCATTATCCTGAGCTTATTTGGGTATGGTGACCAGCAGCCCAAACCATGGGTGCCAGTTCCAGAGAGGCAAAGCTCTCCCTCAGGGCTGTAGGTGAGTGGCCAGGCTGCAGCTGGGCTCAAGCATGATGAGAAGACTGGCATGAGTGTGAAACACTTGTGTTTCCATGCTGAGTCCTGCTACTCCTCACCTTTCTCTGTACGATTTTGGGTTGAATCCACTTGGTGAGCTTTAGAAGGAGGGGGAAGTTCAGTGTTGTAAACAAAATCCCCAAATGCAACAAAGCACACTGCTAAATTGATTCATGATGTCTTAATCTGTGTTCAAGAAAAAGGTGAAGCAAATCTTGTGTATCCAAGCAACTGCAAAGCCTTCACTGTAGCAGTGGGAGGTTTTATCAGTGATGCAGTGGTTGAAGTTCTTTTCTTCTAACTAAGGGTTATAGTAGGTACAAGAAGGAGGTTTCTAGACAGAGAGCTTCTTGCTGCAGAGAGTCAGCAAGGAATAATCTGGAGCAGTCACACACACACAGACACAATCAAAGGTCTGATCAAAATAAAAATTATAGAACTCAGTCACATCCAAAATATAAATATAAGAACCTCTTGAGGCTTTGCTTTTGGAATGATTTGTCTTATCAGGCCACAAATAAAACAAATGTAGCATTTGACCTGAAAAGAGAATTCACCTGCTCTCACCCAGTTAATCTAATACAGCAGGAATATTTATTATGTCTTACCAAGCAGACTTATAAAAGCAAATCCTCAAACACATGTACTTAATTAATGATTTTCTTCTTTGGTGCACACACAAAAAGGGATGCATTGTGGGTACCATCTGATGCTGAATACTATGCATGAACATGGCACTTACATGTGGCATATGGCTCCTGACAGGCAGGACTATCTTTTAGCATTACAGATCTATGGATGTGTTGGAGGACACCTGCATTTGGGGTTTGAAAGATGGCCAAGGAAAAAGAACAAATTCCTTGCATAATATTTGATCAGAGAATAGATTTTAAATAAAAATCTGAAGTTATACTGCTTTCTCACTTCAAGAGAAAAATGCTTTGTATGTTTCAAAGAGCAGATGCCCAACAAACATCTTTGTACAGGAAAAGGAAATATTTCCTTAAACATCCTGCAGCAAACGTGACTGATTGAGCTTCCTTTTCCCTCTGCCTGGTGCATTTCCCTTCTTTGCACAGACAGGATCTAACCAGATTTGGAGGGTATGAACTGCAGGTTACTTTCAAATTCATAACTATGAAATGGTTCGTTTAGCAGGACAAAGGCCAAGCCGACAGACACCCTTTTTCCAGCTCAGCATGTGCATAGCAATGGGAGGGTGGCAAGGAGCTTTTGTTAATCTCAACTGAGCTGGCAAGTATGCTGCAAAATGAAGGCTTTGAAGATGTTTTTTTTCTTCATTTTTAAAGCAACAGTTTGTTAGAACAAAGCTTAAATCTTGCAAGAAAAATAATCTGCAAAATATTGAATGTCCTCCCTGGCACTCATAACTTGGGCAAATTTCTCCGAATTAGTCTATATAGTTGACTTCACCAATCTTTATTGGTTTTGGAGGGTTTTTTTAGGTTCTGTTCTGCTGCATCTGTGAAAATGTTTTTCCCCAGCTTGAATGCACTTTTGAAAAAAAAGAAATGGTTGGCAGAAAGAATTAGGGTATCAGGTCAGGTTGGGGCTGATCCAAGCAGCAGAATTTTTTTCCTTTTAGTTTAAATGTGTAGAAATTGAAAGCTTTAAAAGCTTCATGCTTAGAGCTGTTCCCAAAATAGCTGGGACTCACACTCCACTTCCTAATGTGCTCAAATCACAAGACCAACTGCTGCTAGTTGCTCTCTTTTGTCTGAGGCTTCAGTGGAGAGCTGAGATGCTGCCTGCTCTGCTCTGCAAGGGAGCAGCCCTTCCTTTTTCCCCAGAGGTGACCCAGCTCTCCTCCCTAAGGGTAGCCCAGGTAATTTCCCTCTGGGCACCCCACATCCACCTTCCTGAGCCCAAACAATCCCGTGGCTTTCACAAAACACAGTGACCCTGTTCAGGGATAGGTTTACATGTTTTTATTTTTATGCGAAATCATAAATACAAAATAAAAATAGTAAACAAGTGCTATAGATTTATCTTTTCATTGGGATGAGGTTCAGGCCTGATCCTAAGCACTTCCAAGGTTTTAAGTTCAGGACTAGATCTTTGTTCTTAGAAAACAAATCATAGCAAAAACCAACTTAGACTTTTACCCTGAAGCCAGTGACATCAGTAACAGCATTCTCTCAGGTTATCTTTTAAAGCACAGCAACAACTAAGAATACCGAAGGATGAGATTAAATATAAAAATATTTTTTACTTCTTGCAGGTATTGTTGGGTGCTGCCCCACTGATCTCAGCCACAAGTTATGGTTTTGGTAGGATGATGCTGTGTTTAGTAGCACATGCACAGTTAGCACTGGCTTCTTCCAAGAGGTCTTTCTGTGTAATTTTTTCAGGTTTTGGTTATAAGAAGATCCAGCCCTGCCTTGATACAAGAAATTTGGCTTGTTAAAATTCCCTTCTAAGGCGTGGGTTTCCCTCCCTCTCTCAAAGACACCACTTTTTATTTGAAATTCTAGTGATGCATTGTCCAGAAAGATTTCATCTTTTGGTCAGACCCCAAATTCTGCAGCACTTCTGAAGGCTCTACTGTTCATGCAGAAAAAAAATGCAGACATTTTTGTCAGTGGAGTTTAGTTCTTTAACTTGAGACAAAAGAGAGGTCCAGGATTTGGGCTAGTATCTGTGGACTCATTTGCTAGACACCAGAGAGCTGAGTGAGGATGAGTGACAAATACAGTTGACTGTTACAGTTTAAAGTAAAATAGTCATTAAACAAATAAAGGCACCAAACCATATAACAAGCCAACTTTGGTAGATTTCTTGCAAAATATAGGCATTTAAATACAATTACAGTTTACAAGGTTACACTGCTTTTAAAAAGTTGTAATGATGAAATACAGAATATTTCACTCTTGTACCAAAACTACATATCACATCATTAAAACAATATTACAGCTTTTATTTAAATGGAGACAGTATTAGAACTGCACCTCTTTATAGAGCAGAAGTAGTTGTAGACATATTGTTCTGATTTTATATTCTCTGTTGAACTCAGACCCTGCTATTTATGTGTTTAAAAAACAAAAGCAGTTATCTTCAAAAGCGTAAATCATGTGCTCAATATTCAACATCAACATTTGTAGGGGCAAGGTTTTAGTCTCTTATTCCAGTTTTTAAATTGCTGATACCTCCAGGGTTTTAAGTTTATTAAGCAAGGCAAGAACAGAGCCTCTGTAAATCTGTCATACCCACAGTTATGGTTTGTCAATAAAAAAAAAAGCTGCAAGACTTAATGCCCAGGTCAGGTGTGCTCTGTACTGCTACCTGATTGTGAGGACCTATGAGGTCGTAGTGTTGTTCTCTGAGGAGTATAAACAGCACATTTCCTCCCTAACTCTTGGCAGAAATCTCCTTATGGCATTGCAGGTGCTGCCACAGTCAGTAGCATAATCCTGTGTGGATTTACAAGTAATTAGATTGGAGGAGTATCACACCATCCCCTTAAGCCCCTCCTTTAACAAAGTTTGTCTCTGCAGTGTAGAATGAAAAAGTGTTAGCTAGTATTTCAGACTGTGGTGAACTTCAGGAGGTGTTAACCTCAGGAAAATTAATTATGTTGCCCAAACCATCTTCCTTCCAGTCTGCAGAGTGTTACTAGGGCAATGCAGAGGAGCTGAGAGCTGTGAGAGTTACCAGTTCACAACTGATCACCTGGCATAAAGTCCCAGTCAAGATATTTTTGGTAAAATTCTTCTAGCAATTTTTTGCTTGATTTGGTAAATGAAGGAAAGCATGTGTTAACAAAACCATGGTGGGGAGCCAACCAAGTACATGTTGAACACACATTTTAAAACTGGCAGCAAGCAGAGTTTGGCAAGAATGCCACAAAGACATCATTCCCCCCAGCCATCAGTATCTGGGGCGATTTTTACATGTCCAGTCTCATGTAGTGCAGATGAAAAGAGCAGAGGCCCTGGTGGAGCCAGGATATACAGTGATCTCCTAGATTTTTTTAAATCTAGTCCTCGAATAATTCTGGCAATGAGTTAATATTCAAGTAAAAACAGAGCATAAGCTGAAGAAGAGATGAAGAACCTCAAAAGACAACCTAGTGTTATCTGACTTGTACTCCACTAAAGGACAGTAACTCCTCAAATCTCTTTCAAGGTTTCGAATACACACAGACCAATACACTTCACTGAGGAACTGAAACAACTGAAGAAAATCAAATAACTTTCTCCAAACAGCTACTGCTTGTGGGATTAAGGACCAAGGTTAGTGTCATGCTTTGGACAGGATCCCTATTTTAGTTGCCCAGATAGATCAAACCCCCCCCTTATCAGTCCGAGCAGGAACTGCCAGATGCAGCCTTTTGGGAGAGAGAACGAAGATGGGAAGCTGTTCCTCGGCTACGGTGCGCACCCGACGCCCGGTCCGAGCAGCCAGGCGTGCCCCGAGGCAGCGGCAGCGCCAGCGGGCGGTGAGGTACTCACAAGTGTCACGGTAACGCCGGGGAAGGGCCGGGCCTGCGGCAGGAGCCGGGCGGGCAGGCGGCGGCGAAGCCCGGACGGGGCGTCCAGGTAAACGCCGCAGTGACTCGCCCGCGCTCCTCGGCTCCCCCGGCCGGCCCGGGGAGACGCCGGTTGGGCTGCTCTGGGCGGCCGCGGAGGGCTGTGCTCGGCCGGCAGTGCGGTCGGTCAGTACCGGGAGCCGGCGGCGCCGAGCGCGGCGCTGCCCGCAGCGGAGCGGCCGGACCCGCCGGGGAGCCGGGCTGGAGGGCAGCGGGGCGCTGCCCTGCCTAGGGCCGCCGCTTCACGGGGGTCCCCGTTAGGAAAAGCCTCCAGGCAGGGGAGCGCTGGAACTCCCAGCAGACGCTCCCGGGCCGCAGCCGTCTGTCCGTGCCCCGCGGGGCCGCGGAGCGGGCCAGCCCCGCTCAGACGTAGTTCTTCTTGTCGTACTCGCCGTTGGACGTGGGCCGCCGCGGCGCCGAGTACTTGACGGGGAAGGAGGTCTCGTCGCGCTGGGAGCAGGAGCAGCAGCAGATGAGGCAGCCCCCGAAGAGCAGCAGGGCCGTGGCCGCCCAGCCGATGTAGAGCGCGGCCCCCATCTCCCGCTTCTGGGACGACGGCACGGTGGGGTCGTAGAAGTCGCTGATGACGATGTTGGCGAACCAGCAGAGCGGGATGAGGACCAGGACCCCGCAGAGGATGTAGATGGTCCCGCCGGCGATCACGATGCGGGACTTCATCTTACCGGGCCGGATGCAGTTGGTGCACTGCGCGCCCACCACGGTCACCATCAGCGCCACCAGCCCCAGCAGTGCCACGATGACGGTGAGCGCCCGGCCCGCCTGCACCTCGGGCCGCAGCGCCAGGATGGAGTCGTACACCTTGCACTGCATCTGCCCCGTGCTCTGCACCACGCAGTTCATCCACAGCCCTTCCCAGATGGTCTGCGCCACCACGATGTTCACGTCGATGAAGGCCGACACCTGCCACATGGGCAACCCGCAGGCCAGGATCACTCCCACCCAGCCCAGGATGCCCAGTCCCAGCCCCAAAATTTCCACCGCCGCCGAAGTCATGCTGCTGCTGCTGCTGCCGCCGCCGCTGTCCCACGGGTTCCGCAGGAAGGAAGGCGCGGCGGGTCTGCTCCGCTGCCCCGGGCGGCTGCCGAGCCGGCTGTGCGCGCCGCCGCCGCGGGCAGTGCTATATGAGGAGCCGCGGGGCGCCCGCCCTCCGCCCCCGTCCCGCCTGGCCCGGCCCTGCCGGGCAGCGGCACCGCCCGCCGCGGGCTGGGCAGGGGCAGGGGGCGGCTGTCCCCCCCTCCTGCTCGGGGGGTCCCACGGGAGCCAGGAAACTTCGCTCTGCTTTTCCCGGCACCCTGCTCCGGGAGCAGCTCGCGGGCAGGGTCACCGTCCGTTCCCAGTTAAGCGTGGGGCGGGAGGCATCTCGTCTCGGATTTCGGCTGCTCAAATTCCTTTTAGTGCCGTTATCTTTGTATTTCCTATTTACTGATAAAGTCCGCAGCCAGATCTTCGGAGAGGTCCTGCCAATACAGGCACCCACAAGTGTGGAAGTCCCAGTTATCGGAGTCTAATTGATCATTTTTCAGAAGACTAAACACTGATGAACAGGCACAGCTCTCTCCTGCACACTGTGTCAGGCAAATGTAAAAAAACCAGCGTCAAACGCTTAGGGACCACCCAGAAAATTAGAAGAGCCTTGGATATGGGATCTGCATGTCACCTGTCAGTACCACTAGAGAGATTCTTATATTGGTCCAGGAAGAATAACTAACTGCCATTAGCTTATACCAGGCATGAAAGTCTGTTTAAGAGCAAGGCATACAATTTAAACATGTTTTCGCAAAGATTCCAAAATTGACTTTACTGTTTTAATTGTTCAAGTACATTTTGAGTCTTTGTAGTATGTTAAGGAGTTAAATGCCCATGTCAAACCCACTATATTTACAAGAGGTTTTATCATCAGGCTGGGGAGACATTTTACTTGCTACAGTCTCTTCATGCACTATTGGTGTCCTCGATTTTTCTTGCAAAGTAGCCTTGGTTCATCCCCTGCAGCCAGCAGCAGATCTCAGCCCCGCAAGGCTGGCAGATGCAGGGAGTGTTTGTAGTGTGAATGCTGCAGTTACAGCAGCTGGAGAAAGAGAACAGACCTCACCAGCTGCCTCACAGCACTCACAAGGAGCTGTGCCCCAGTGCCTTTGCACTGGGTGTCCTAAGAAAGGCTTGTTTTGATTGCAATAGGTTTCAAGGTTATAGACAAAATTGAAAGTTAAATTCACAGTGACTTTTGAATTGGTTTGACTAGATTTAGTTTCAGTTAGCCCAAAGTGTCCTTCCAGTGTAGAGGAGATCACAGAGTTGAAAAGAACACATTTCCTGCCCCTATATAAGCAGTTTTCTCTGTTGTACAAAAATGCACAGCATGTATTGTGGCATGCAGAGGTTTGTGATCCAAATCTTAAGACTCATATGAATGCAGCATGAATGGAAAAATGCATATATGAAGCAGAAGCAGCAGAGGAAAGAATAAGCAAAGGTTAAAGGAATCACATGGATTGGCAGCTGAGGATGTGAGTGCTGAGGTAACAAGGAGCCATGCCCTGCGCACATCCTGACAGGTGACTTCAGCAGAGGACCCCAGTGTAGTAACAGGAGGATGACAACAAGGTCACAGCACACTGAATATGGCCTTTCACTTCCTTTTTTTAACGACCAGAAGATGAACTTTAGCCACTAAGCACCCAAATAGCCACAAGACACCCAAAAAAAGAAATACAAGAACATCGGGAGCTTGTGGACCGTCATGGAGTTGGACATGCTGATACATAATGACTACAGCCTTTTGATTATCTGTGGATGAGGAGCTGTAAACAGCACTAGCATGGAAAATGTCTTCCTTACCAAGACTGCCTGGTAAACAGAGTTCAGAGGATTTATCTCCTCTTCCAGTTGGATATAAAATACATACAGTTTACTTCAAATATTCAAAACTGCAAATTCCAGTGCGCAAGTCCAGGAGGAATGTGTGACTGGGGCTGTGCAGTTTGTCAAACTGGGGCTGCTTACAATCACTCGAAGAGTCCCTGGTGTCAGGGAGAGGAGAATGTGCAAAAAAACCATCCACAGAGGCAGAGATATCTCAGAAGTGGACAGGAAGAAACCCAGAACCCAGGCTGAAACTGAGTAGCATCTGTATTTATGATGATAATAATGATTATATAGAAAACAGCACAGAAGAACAATTAAGAAAGGGGGGAGAAATGCCAGTTATCTTAGCCCATAAGCACAGGAAAGCCCCACCCTTGCCACTTGCCAGGGAGCACGGAACTCTGAGTTTCCTCCCATACATGGCCTGTGTGTGCTCCTGTGCTGGCTGGGAGGCACTCATGGGGCTGGTGCAGCTGCCTGGGTCTTTGGGCTGAAAAAGGAAACCAGCCCAGGGCTTGTTTTACCTCTGCAACCCTCACCCCACCTTCCCTTGCTACCTGTAACCCAGCAACAGATTCCTACAAATCACTTAATCCAAGGCAATTATTTCTCTGGGGAAATACATGCTTAATAATCACAGGGCAACTTGAACCATTCTGCTTAGAGGCATTTCCATTCCTGGTGTTTCCCTTTTGTCTGTTTCTTTTCATTACCACAGATATTACCTTTTATCCTGGTTATTGGCAACAACCTCCATTTTTAATTACTCTATTCCCTGATCTTAAAAAAAAAGTTTGCTGCACAGACTACCTTTAATGAGACCACTGGTGCAGGGTGCTTACAGGTTTGCTTACTTGACTTACTGCTACCTTGACTAACACAGCTGCTGGGGGGCCTGAGGACACCATCAGCTTCAGCATGTTGTGGTTTCTGATGGTGTTAATGTCAAAACACTGGAAATTAAACCCCCAGAAATGAAAAGGAATTTTCTTAAAAAGAAATACAAATCAGCATGACCTTTTATTTGGGGTGTTAAGTAAAGAAGATCCCTCCTTGTAAGTTAAACCCTCGCTGGAAAAGTCTGGATTCCTTTAAACTCAAAGGCATGATGTTCTTACAGCAAAGTAGCTCTCTGACAAATGACCAGTCCTGTCATTACATCCATTTCTGCATCAGCTATGTATTAATTAAATTACTCTAAGGGGATACATAGGGGGGCTTTACAGCCTGTGAAAATGGGCGGAAGTGGTATTCAAGCTGAGAACAATTGCACAGGAGCCATACTATAGCAAGAGGGGCTCTGGGATTAGAGGTGATTGTGTTTTTGCTCCTTTCCTGACAATCAGGACAAACACCAGGCGCAGTTACTGGGAGGGCTGCTAATGGGGGGTCCAGGCTCTCACCAGCATTGCTTGTCCTGGTGTATGAACCCTGTCCCGTGGCACAGAGCTGCTGTGTCCAGCCTTGCCAGGGCTTTGCTCAGCCCCAAGGCCTCCCAGCAGCACTGTTTGGATAGATTTGTCTTTGGGGACCTGAAATGTTGTATGCTGAGCACACTTGGTTTATAATTTGTGGAGTGTCCCTTACCTAAGTGTTTCTGATCTTTCTAATCCCTAAAATATTAAGCATTCGGAAGACAGAGGGGAAAATGACATTTGGGATCAATCTTATGCACAAATGTTGTATTGTTTGTGTGAATAAGATGGAGTATGAGTCAAAAGATTAATGAAAAGCCCAATGATCTCGAGACAGCTTACCATAACTTTTGGATCAGACATAAGCAAAAGTGAAGAATTAGAAATCCTATTAGAGACAGATTTTGTGCCATATTTTGTATTCTAATTAGTGCTGAAATAAAGGCAGGGAGATTTACAAACACAGAGGGGTTGAGCAAACGCTGATCTTTATTTGGAAAGCCTGAGGTTTCTCAGTCAACATTGCTTTTTTTCTGAATTTTCCTTTAAAATGCAATTCTTTTCCCAGCAAAAGAGATTCCATACTAGGATAGGGCTCCAGGAAATTTTTGTCAGCAGGGCCAATGAGTCTTCAGTGTGACATATCAGAAGACTGGCACATGGGAAATGAGTTCTTGTCAAATGAGCATGTTATTACAAAATGAAAGTGCTAAATTTCACCATAGGATTTATTTCAGGATCATTTATTTTGGAAACAAGCTGAAGTGGTTAACACGAAATTGTCACTTCTTCTCTTAGATCATCTTTTGAGCAAAGAGAAAATCACCAGGATTTTGCAAGAACAAGCAGTGTTCTCAGTGACTGGTGCTAGAGATGTAGAATCCAACATTTCTTTTAGTACAAGTGTTGCTGCTGCCCCTCAGGATTGAGAAATGGATGCCCTGTTCCTCTCAGTGGTGATGTGACTAGACTCAGGTAAAAGAAAGGAAGGAAACGGATATACAACAGTAGCTGCAAAAACACTGAAAGAAGTTATAACTGTGCTTCCAGCCTTCATATATTTGCTGCTGTGGCCATTATTTCCAGACACAGTGGCCCTAGCCCTGTTATCAGTCTCTGCTCTTTACACACACCCTCTGCCTGGGTGCAGCCAGGACTACACATGGTGGGAATGCTGAGGCAGTGTTACAGCTGCTTTCCTCACTGAATGAGGAGAACATTAGTGGTAAACCATCATTAGAACTAAGTTCCACATCCCGCCCCCGAATTTCTTTGCACACAACTTCTGGAGCAGCACTTGAAACTTCCCAGTGTAGGAATTGATCTTCACGTCCCTCTGTTAAAGCATGCCCTGCTGAGAACATTTTCAGTCACCACAGTCAGGACCAGCTGGGCTGCACTGGTGACCTGCTGTGCACCCAACCCTTCAGCACCTTGTTTTCTGGATTTAGCTTTGCAGAGAACACTGTGGTATAACTGGACAGACATAACCCCATATTAATGGTGCTCCAGGGCAGTTATTATGGGCAATGAAGGCCCTTCAAAGTTTAGAATGTCATGTAGATGAGTTTGATCATCTCACTCAACAGAAGATCACACTAAATATATGGTTAGGCCATGCCACTTCAAATACTTCTCTTTAATGCTATGGACAGATCTTGAGAACATAGTATATTAAAGCTTGGCTAGGCAGGATGGGGAGGAAGCTATAGGAAATACACATTGTTTCATGCCTAATGGTCCATTCTACACCATGTTTCCTTCAGGACAACTATAGTTTAATTTTGTCCTCTTCCAGAGTTAGCCTCCTTCCACAGATTGTGGTGTACCAGGATCCTGGTAGATCTCTTTCCCATGTAATTCTTGGGAAATCACATGAGATGTGAGATTGTAAAGAGCAGCGTCAGCAAGGACAAATCCCATTGTTTTAAATATATATTGCAGATGTTGAAAGTAATTAATAATGACATGACCATGAAGTTACTGAAAACTATTCAGGGTTAGTGATGGGAAATATACTACATTTATCTCGTGTGTCAAGAAATGTGCATTGCTGAGAAGATATGGGAAGTTTGAGACACCTCTTCTTGGCAGTGCAGCCCTCAGACAAGCTCTGCTTTTGGGAATAATGCACACCTGTTTGGTCAATCCTGATTTCCTTCTTCAAAGGGAACTTTGTTTCCAGTAAGAGGAAAGGATGGCTGTTATCGATGAAAAGATGCAAAATGTCTCGTATACTGGAGAATATTTGTAGGCTTTTCTTATTGCTTCTTCATTGCCATAAGTAGCATCTTGAAAAGGAGGGCTTGTATGTGCTTGTAAATGCAAAGGAAACACTTCTGTTCCTCTGAGACTACTATAAATCAAATACAATCTTCATTTCCTGGAGAGTGTCACTGAACATGAGGCTTGGGCGTTTTTTGCAGCAAGGGAAAATACTTATCTGTTGCAGATTTTCTTGTAAAGCAGCTTGTGTCAGTAAATCCTGGTGCCTGCACAGATAGTGGCTTCCTGTTCATATCCTGCCCTGTTCATAGCTGCAGGTCTCCAAAGTGCTCATCAGTGAAACCAGCTTTCCATGGACTTGACAGCTCCGATTCCTGATGCAGCATCTCTGTAAAAATGAGGAAATTTCAGATGTTAGAATGGTTCTCCCATTGGTGATCCCACAGATAAAGCCCTACACAAAAGAGTATTTTGATCAAATCAATGGGAACTTCACCCTTAAATTTCTGTCTTTCAGCACACCCAAATTCCTACAAATTAACCCAGGGAATATCTAAACTACTTTGTCTGACATTCCCACTAGTTATATTCAAAGCACTTTTTTCTCTGGTAATCCTTTAAAAGCAGATGTCACCCACAGTGTGCAGCAGATTTATTTCTAAAAGGTTTGGACCTGGAGCCACATACTGTAACTTGGAAAAGCATACACAAATATTTTGAATCTAACACAAACTAAATCTTATGGAAAAGGATTTATGTATATGATTAAGTTGTTTAATTGGCACTTGGGCAATTTTATCTCCAGAAAGGACTGGGAGGGTTCCAGATGCTCAGTGTCTTACAGTAGTGAGTCAATATCTCCATGAATTGCTTTTATAGTGCAGCTATTACAGCAATCACACAGAATTTCAAGCTTAAACCTAGGAAAAGTGAGGAAAAGACTGCACTGAAAGAAAATCAAGGGATCTCACAACTGAAAAAAAAAAAAGAGTTTTAAGCAGAATATCTTAAGGAAAGTAATGCCAAGGAATGTGGAGTTGGTTTATCTATTAAAATTCAATTTAGGTTTCAGTTTATGGCTGTATTTATTTCATTAAAATCAGTATCACCATTTTCTGTGGTAAGAACTGGAACAAAAGACACATTATGCTGAATGTATGAGGTATTTCTGACTTACTAAGATGTGACTACACAAAGCTGAGATTTGAATTCAAGGAAGGACTTTTGTGCTTTTGATATTGTAAACCCTAATGTATCAGGAACTATAAGAAAAAGCATTGAAACTTCCAAGGGAAAAATGAAACAAAATTCTTTCAAAAATAATAATTCTGGGAATGAGTGATTCACAGTCAGACTGTTGTTCATAGCATGAGTATTTATAGACTATTTAACCAGTGTTCTTCAGTACAAGCACTTCTTCTGTTTGCACCTCTGCTAATATTGGTATGAGAAATAACAAACATGCAGCATGTGTTTGGGGGGGGTTGCATTTGCTGTAGATGTCTGCAGTGCAGCATTTCTCAGTCACACACCCCAAAGAGTTCCAGTTCTGCCACCTGGCATTTCTGTGAACTGCAGTTTCATAACAAGTCACATAATAGGTTTCAAAAGTAATAAAAGTACATTTTCATCAAGTGACTAATGCACTGTAACACTCATTGTCACAGGATGCTCTTTAATGCCAGAAGCTGGGATAGGTTCAAAAAGCAAGAAGAAAAATTCATGGAAGAACGAACTATCAAGATAAAACTTCTGGCTCAGGAAGCTGCTGAGCTGCAGATTGCCGGAAGCTGGGAGGATACACAGGCACGGTGCTACTTTATCTTTTCCTAAGCATCTGCTCCTGGGCACTGCAGGGGCAGGGCACTGGCTAGGACTGACTTCTGCTCTAACCCCAGGTGCCCTTCCTTACATCACTTTCTGGCCTAATGGGACTTCTTTGGAAGGATTGTGGCTTCCCTGAACATTTTGTGTTACAATTGGTCAGCGATCTGATTCGGCCATGACTTGGGAAAATTATTGGTATGCCTCAATAGTGAAGCATTTGAAATTTCTGGAGAATCTTTCACCCCTTGCACTAAATCCTGCTAAAGGAAAGGAGTGACAGTCTTGAGAAAGCACTAACTTCCACCTGTCTGTGCAGATGGCAGTCTGCAGTTCAGCATTGTCTGTGCCAAATTCTTATAATTTCTTCAAATACTGGGCAGTTCTTTATAATAGCAGTGCATGTGTGTAAAATCTTGTGTCCATCACAGTGTTCTAATTTAATGAAAGAAAAACTGCCACAGTTGTTCCTCTGGTGATAGTATAAAACACCTCTATGGAAATCCGTGGAATAATTTAAAATAAAACCTTAATTTCCAAGGAAGACTGAAAAGCCATCTTTTAACTCCTCCAGGAAGGAAGTATGTATCAGAACTCTGAGTTATAACATTACATTTTTTCCTAGGAAATGGAGCTTGCTTGTGCTTTCACTGGCTTTCATCTTGTTCTTACTCAGACCCCATTGATGCTTTGATGCTCAGTCTGCCTTCAGCAGCATTTGTTTTACTTCCACATTTTCCTGTTGTGAGCTGCAACCCTGTTTGCATAATGGATGGGAATACATAACAGAAATGTTTCTTGGTATTTAGAATTTTAAGTCAAAATATTTGCTGCTATGTCATACCTACAAGCTACTCTGTCAAAATGTGTGGATGGATGTCTAGGAATTTTCCTGAACACAGTTCTTGCAGCTGGAAGGTTGGAAAAAGCCTTTCTGGTATTTCTGCTAATATGCATTTTAGTTTTGACTGTGTTGCATTCAGAGTTTGGACTATGTAACACTGTTTCCCTATGATAAGAGTGATCTGTTTCTGTAATCTTACTGTAGGTATCATTTACACTCCAGGTTTGCCTGCTGGAGTCCCTGATACCTCCGAGACCTTGCAGACGAGAATCCCACTCGGCCCTTCAGAGGTGACAGCGCCCAAGACCCTCACAGAACCAGAGGGAAAGCCGTCAGGGAAGAGAACAGAGTAAGTAAAACGAGTTCCTTGCATTTTTTGTACAATGTTCGGGAGAGGAATTTGCTTCATGTGTGAATCTGCAAAACAACTAGGCTGGTGTTACATACTGCATTACAGTCAAACAGCACAAAATTTAAGCTCGATTTCCCCCCGGTTATCACACCAGCCAGGTTTTCCAATAAGGAGTATCGCTAAAACCCGCTGTAAGCGGGGCAATCCCAAAACTCAACGACGTTTGGGTAGAAAACAGAAACCAAACCATTCCGTGTAGATGTGGCACATCAGAACACGGTTTGGTGGCGTCCCGGGCGCTCGGGCAGTCATGGCCGCGCCCAGCGGGGCGGGCTGGGGACGCTCTGTCCCTCCTCTCGCTGCTCCGGAGCCGCCTCTCGCTGCTGTCTCCGACAGGGCCCCGCACCATAGAGTAGGACAGGGGTAGGCGGGCGCTCTGCCGCGGTGGCTGGTGGGATGCGGGAGGGCTGTGGGGCGGAGCGGCGGATCGCGGCCTGGCGGCGGGAGCGGCCGCGGCCTCAGGTGAGCGCCGGGAAGGGGCCGCGTCCCCCGCGGCGGCGGCGGCGCCTCCGCCCCCACAGCGCTCCAGGGGCTTCCCTGTGCATGGCACGGCTTCGGCGCTGCCTCCCGCCGCCGCTTGTGGGGGGATTTGTGCAGCCGGTGTGTGGGGACGCGAGAAGTGCCCCGGGGCAGGAGCCTCGGGACGTCGCGGTCGGGCCGTTTCGCACACACCTTGATTGGTTTTTAAAGCAACGCAAGGATTAATTTGAGATGTGCACAAGGCCGCGATGCTGGGGTAGCCGGCTAGGAGAGGCGAGGAGAGGATGGAGCAGGAAGTGCTGTCTCCACTAGGCATTCCTTGGATGCTTTTAAAATTGCAGCACCCACCATGGGATTGCGGCTGCCGGGAGCCGGGGATGCAGCAGGGTTGTGCACAGACCGACCCCGTGCTTTACTGCTTTTTTGTCTTTAATTATTGTTCACATCTAGGTCAGAGACTTCATGGTACGGTGACACTTGGGCATGACTTGGAAATGATTTAAATACAAAGTTACCAGTTTGCTGTGCGTTGGCGCTATGTACATCATTTACTTAAGCTCTGTGGGTGTGAGGCAGAGCTGACTATTTTATTCCTCATGAGTGATCGTGGCTAGTATGTTTGTCTGTTTAATTTAAAAGAGCCCTTATTTTTCACAGTTATAGGTCCATTTAACAGTGCTTTTTGGCACAGTAACTCGGCGAAATTACTGTCAAAACTGCTTGCATAGAAACATCATCACTAAATCTGATAATTTACAAGAACAGTATCACTGCCTCCTTTGTGCGTTTCAAGTGACTATTCATTGAAAAGACAGTACAAAAGGAAGTTGTTTAGAGTCATGTTAGCGCTGAAATGGAACTTTAAAGAAAATGTTTAGGATTACAGCTTTAGGTTCGTGTGTTGCTTTTTCTTGCCCTTTTAAGAATATTGCTCATACAGGTGGTTGAACTCTTGTTTAGTTCTTGTTCCTTTTGCTGTGCATATGTGTGCTGTTGAGTCACAGGCATGTTACAAATTTTGATGCATTCCCAGTAGTAATCGCTGTACAGTTTCTTTGGTTCAAGTACAATGCCAGAAGGAATTCTGTAGAACTTACGAGCTCCGAACATCAGTTCCAAGCCAGAGCAGTGGCTCACACTTAGTGTGGTCTGTCTGCAAAGGTCACAGCTGGGTTGTTACATTTTCTGTAAATTCTGTGTTTAGTGGAAGTGATATAATCATTTTCCTGAATAACTGTAAGGCAGAATTGTTAGTGTGTAAAAGAACATTACTTCAACTGATGATATCTATTTCTAATGAAGAAAAATGAAATCACCTGCGATTGTTGCTCTAGAGGGAGTGAGGGGAGAGGATTTACCACAGTGGAGGTGAGGACATGCCAGGAACAAAGCATGGCACACAGAACAGGCTGACACACTTGTTAGAACTCAGTGATTCACAGAATCATGCAATTTTTTCTATTACTATTGATGTGACTCAGACATTTCTTCCCTGAGTATTGTAGTTCTTTTAGTGAGAAACTACAAATACTGCTGTTTTACTGATGTATCTTGGTGTTTCTGTCTGCTTTAAGTCTAAAAAGTGACTTCAGAATACTGATGTTGTTGAAACCATTTCCAGCACTGGGAAACCCGTTTAAGTCTTTTCTCCTGTTGGTGGCTATAAAGTACTGCCAAAAAAATCTGAGTTGTATAGCCTGTGATGGAAAGAAAGAAGCCTCATTTGAGAAATCAGGAGGGCTGTTCTGCATGTCAAGATGGCTGTAAGGTCACTCTGAAGTGATTATTTGAAAATGTTGTTTGATATCCTTATATGGACACACTCTTTGTACATGTTTGGGAGTACTTTCTTTGTGCTATTAAGAAGCTCCCAATCTGCCTGTTCCTCACAGTTTACTTCTTGCATCCTGACAGGAACAAAGGAAATGACCCATTTTCCTTCCCCTCTCTTTCTCTCTCACCGGAATACTGCTCTTAGCAGAGGACTTTGGGATGGCACGTTCCAGCTGCAGCTGAACTCGGTGGCACTTTGCTTCTTTACAGTGCCAACATCGTATTGTTCTGGATAGGAATTTGTTGGGATCCAAAATGAAACTGTTCAAAACCAGATTTGGACATCCCCATGCTGTAGCACAGTGTCCCTTTTTTTTCTGCTAGGCCTGCTAAGTAAGGCCCAGCATTATCCACAGATAAAGTTTCACTGCTTTTTGCAAGTTGTTGCAAATGGATCTTACCTGTTCCTTTCTCCTTGAACTGTTTTGTATGTGCTGTTTTGCTTATCTCATACTGATGGAAAGAGTATTTTGAACATCTAAAGAAAACAGATACAGCTCTTTCTCTGGTTTGCCTTATGGGGGCTTTTTTATACATTTTATTCTGGACAATTGATAAGAAATTGGATGTTGCAATTTCCAGGTGTGGGAACTACTCAGTGTTGTCAAGGACTCAGCTTCACGTTGTTTTGATGTTTGAGTCAGCTGCGAGCAGAGCTGTCGTTTCTGTGGTCACTGGTGCGCAGCGGGGACTGGTCCAGCGCCAGGCTCTCACTGGTGAGCTGTGCTGACAGTGCTGTGGCTGTTTGGTGCTGTAAGAAGATTTAATGTATGGCATTTTGTTAATTCCGAGGTTTTGATTTGTACTGTATGGTAGAGCTTCGGGAAGGCAGCACATGGTCGTCCGGGGAAGTTGTTTGGTGGAATGATTTTCGAGGAAACCTCATGAGGGCAGCATTAGGAATTGCAAAATGTCAAGGCTGAGCAACTGAGCTCCCAAATGAGCCCCATCACCTTAAGTGCTGTAGAACAGCACATGTTTCTGTGGGGATTTTTGTTGTTGAGCTAAGTTTTAGCTAGCACATTTCTAGTCTAGCAAAAGACACTGGGAAATTACTAACTGGAAGTGTGAGCTGCAGTCACGATGTGATCAGAGCAGCTGGGCTGCTGCTTTGGCTACAGCAACTTTTTGGTCAGAGTAAGACACAAGGTGATGTGGTTTGCCTTGTAGGAAACAGGTTTTGTAAAAGCTCTTATTTGTGGAACAGATGAATATATGGAAAAATGTTCTTTATGAGATGACAGACTAATTTTGAAGCTGAGTGTGTCATAATCAGTTGACAACAAGTTTTACTCTTCTGCTTTTTAAAAAAGCAACTTGAGTAATGATACAATGGATGTGACTATACTGTCAGTTTAAAGTAGAAGTAGGGAATTTGCCATACATGTTGAAACCTGAATCATTCCTTCATCTGTCCTTTTTCTATGGACAGTGGGCCTGGGTGACTTCACCTCTGGCATTACTGTGAAAAATGGGTCAGGTATATCTACATTGGCACTCAGAAACTATGAGCTTTTCTAAACTCTTGAACTATGTTCCTGATTTTATTGACAAGGTGACAACAGAGGTTTCCAAACTTAGAAACAAGATGTCAACAGAGCAATGAGTTACTTCTGTCAGTGGGATTGTTAGTGTCTTTAAGGATCTGTGACAATGGTTGTTTGGAGGCTGGCATGAGCCTTTGCATACTGGTCAAAGGAAAATAAGCTCTGGTTTTCAAAACCATTCTCAAGGGATGTTTTCCAGAATGTTTTGAGGAATACACAATTAGAGTCTGACAGAAGATGATTAGAATCAGGACCTCCCTATTTTCCAGGCAATGAATGCATTGGGCTTTCATTAGTAATCAAATGAGCTGGATATGGGGGAAAAGTAGTTGGAGGAGGAAGAAAACAACTTTCCTTGCTTTTAAGGTAGCTGGTACCTGCACAGCTGCCAGGATTTTAAATGCCTGCTGCAGGGCAAATGAAATACCATGGGACTTGAAGATCTGTTTTCTTTCAAACTCCAAGCAGCAATTACGCTAACTTCGACTTTTCCTTCAGTCCAGAGCTTGGTGTATCTCTGCCAGGATTTGACTGTCAAACTGCCAGTGTCAGAAACTGGACTGTATCCTGCTAAAATGACTCCTGCTACCCAACAGGAAAGTCTGAACACACAGGTGCCTGCATAGGTCACTTCCCTGCTTTCCCAGGCCAGGAGCTGCATTGTCAACAAACCAAGCTGTGAAGTGCTCCTGCCGCTTCTGCGTTTCCTTTCCCTGCTCTGGGGCTGCTCTAAATGAAAGGGCCTTGCTATTGCCCTGATAACTAATCTATAGCACAGCTAACATCCTTGAGTAAAGAGATAAGGGCTTGCCAAAGTCCATCTGTACTGAGTGTCTGAAACTAAAGAACAAATCTCTTTTGATAGTCCTTCATACTGGCATAAATTTTTGTTCCACCGTGGGTTAGCCAAGTGTAGTGTCCTAATCAGCAATAGCACTTTGAAGTCACTGAAAATGATATTATGTTCTGACCCTGTCCCCTTACCTGGGAATCATGTAGGTGTCCTGTTCTCATGAGAATTTTTGGATGTGGTGATGATTCTCACATGTAATGCTTGGACAACATTTGCATTACATTCGCCTATCTGTGAACCATCCCTCTATAAAGACAGGATGGGTGAAAGTTTGTTATGATACTAAATTTTAATATTTTGCATTTTAAAGGAATATTTATGTTTTGAAATTTTTAAGTATTTAAATTAAGTATTTCTGTGACTTATTTCAGAAGGAAGATATTTTGATTATGGCTTGTTTGTTCTGGTAATCCTTAAGTATGTGACATTTCATTCTACTAGAATAAAATGTGATTATTACATGCAATTGATCAGTTCAAAATTGAAAGTAATGTAATCTTCAAGTCAGCTAACGTGCACTATGGCTTTTTTTCTTCTAGTGTCTGAAACTTGAAGTGAAGAAACATGTCTCAGTCAGGTGAAAAAGTAAAGGTAAAGAGCTATGTAGCCATAATTTTGTCTAGTATCTGTTCAACTTCTGAAAACATTTTTAGTTTTACTTAAGTGCTAAAATTGTGAATAAATGATACCTTATTGCTTCAGATGTGTTTCTTAAAATAAACACTTAGTAGAAACAGATTGTATGTGATCCTGGTGATAGACTTTCTGTTGTTCACCTGACATTCAGTCTCTGCTTACAAAGTTGAAATGCCACTTTCACCTAAGGAAATTTCATCTGACAAAACTTAATTTCTAATGTTTTTGCCCACCTGGATGGGTTTTAAAAGGATTGTTAGCAAATAAATATCTTTGAAATGGTTTCCCTTGTATCCCCCCCACCCCACATCACTGGAAGTGTATGACATTGTAAAAAACCTGTTCTCATCATAAACTCATTTGTGAAGAAGACATCTGGTTCCAGGTAGCCCATAGGTCCCTAAATCAGGTGGCTGGAGTTCTTATTTAGGCTCCTACTAGGTTTTCAGTCAATGGGTAACAGATGGTGGAGCAGACTGCCCTGTTTATAGCCCAAATCTCTTTGATAAGTTTTTCAGGCATGTTTCTCTTTCCTGCTTTTGTGTTAGAAGTTAGAGATTGTGCAGATAGGTGAACAACTTAACAAGCAAAAGATACATCTCTGTGTGATTGTATCTCAGTAATCCTCCCATTAGTACAATGTTCTTGTTTTTTACCTGTAAGCATATGCATTATTTTTATGGATGATAGTAGCAGTAGGCACCAAATCTGAACAGAATTTTTTATTTTAAGCTGGATTTATTTCTTAAGATTAATCGTAGTGTGTTCTTGCAAGCTTACGGATTTTTATTTTATCCAAGGGGAGACTTGTTTGTGTAGCTTAAGGTAATTATCTGATTTCTATTTATGTCAACCTGCTTGGTAAATGAGCCTTTTCAAGGTCTGCCTTGCTATTGCAGCAAAAATTGTTTCATTCTCTATTCTTTCTTGTGCTTTATATACCCTTGCAGTTTATTGTGTCGAATCAAATAAACTCTTTCTCAGCTTTTTTGGGGGAAAGGGATCTCATTTATATTCAACCTTTGTTTTCTTGTCAGTTTTCCGACTCGGCAGGCTATGTGGGATTTGCTAATCTGCCCAACCAGGTTCACAGGAAATCTGTGAAGAAGGGCTTTGAATTCACACTCATGGTGGTTGGTAAGTGAGTTCTTTAAGTATTTTTGACTGTTATACAGCAGCAACAACAACATTTCTTTCACATAGATGTATGCATCTTCCTTCTTTGCAATTGACTGTTACACAGTAGAAAAAGCTTTGAACCTCTCTACACTTTCTAATTACATCTGTTATTATTTTGTCATGTTTAGTAGGAGGGAGTATTTATAGTGATTAAAGATGATGACTTGGAGCCAACAGAACATTTTTGCATTAATGATTCATTGTCAAATGACAGGGGCAGTTGTTTAATCTTTCTTTTACTCTTGTTTCCCCACTGAAAGCATGAATGCATATGGTGAGTATCTTGCTGTTGAAATGGTGATGCTGCTGTTGTGTTTTCTGCTGTTCTGTACTGACTCACTCTGGTGTCAGAGATAAACCTGTAATTTGCCTGTTCTGTCAATGAGCATCTTTGAGTCTCTTTGATGGAGAGTCCTTTGGGCACAAAGCTCTTCCAAGTGATGTGTTCAATTTACATTAAATCAGTTTAATGGTGTGCCTGTGTAAAGGGAGTCCACAGTACTGTTACCCTTCTGTAGCAGTTAGTGAAAAATGAAAATGTGCAGTACCATTTGGGATTACTTGGTGACAGTATCCAGCAGTGTTTGTTAGATAAATCGGTAATTTGTGATAATTGTAGAGTTCTTGCATCATGTAGTTTGTGATGAGAAATACAGGTAACATTTTCATCTCTAAGATCAGGTTAGTAGCATCTAAAATAATACAGCCAGTTGGTCTAAATGCTGACTCCCTTGATTCCTTGAGTTAGGAAACAAGTGTTTTTTTGAAACTCGGATTTAGTAGTTAAATTTACACGTTTAACTTCGTTACTTAGATGTAGGACAAAATTGGTATCATTTGAAGTTAACAGAATTATGAAACTTCCCAGGTGAATTTTGAATAATTTGCTTTATGATTTTCAGTTTCATAGAACCTATATGGGCTTAACTGTAAGAGTACAAAACTTGACCATTAATTTGGAGTCGCTTTACTCATTCATCTTCCCAGCAGCGTTCCAGGTTCAATTTCTAGCTTCCAACGCTCAGAAATTTTCAGCAGGAGAGTTATAGCTCCTGATTTTGTAAGTCTAGATGAAAAAAGATCTAATTTCCCTCAAGTAACTGAACTATCTCTAGATCTATAGTCCAAGTGCTGTATGACCTTTCAGCTTTTATTGTGGCATCTGTTACAGTAAACTTACAATTTTCATGTAACATTTATGAAAACACTGGAGGCTTGTTTTTCCGGTGTTTTCTTAACTGAACCTTTGATGTTTTTATATCAAAAGCTAGGGCGGATCCTGATGAACAAATTATTTTTCCTCCATAATGTGGACTTGGAGAAAGACAAGGTGCTTTAAAAATCTTGGAGTAAAAAGTATATATGCTTAATAACCTGAATTATTTTGTTTGTAGGTGAGTCTGGCTTAGGAAAATCCACTTTAATTAACAGTCTGTTCCTGACTGATCTTTATCCAGAACGTTATATTCCTGGAGCTGCAGGTAAATGTGGTTTTGCAGTTCCTCCAGCACACTCCACCCTATAAAATTTCATGTTCTTTCAATTAATATCGCTTCGTTCTTCATCCATTACACCACTTCATCATGCTGTATTTAAATTTTTTAAATTATGTTTTGTAAAGCTGTCATTTTCTTATTTAGATTGCCTTTCAAAGACAGCTTTTGTTTCTCTATCAGCTGCTATTAAAAAAACACCTCTCAAATCTTTTAGGTATCAATATACCTAAATGTGGTTTTGCTCTAATCCCCATTTCTTCTTACTGCTTTTTGTCTGTAGTGCCTTAAATCCTGGTTAGAGGTGTAAATACCTTTTTGACAAAGAATCTATTGTGCTTTCAACTATTATGATTTTATTTTTGCATATTGTCATAAACCCGTGTTTTAGTTCATTGTTTCTTGTTTACTTACAAAAACCGGGGCGTTAAATTCCGCTTACTACTTTGTATATATTGATAAAATATTTTATGTCATGTAGGTTACAACACACCTGGGCTTGCAGTTCTTCCTCTATTGCTCTCTCCTGTGGTGGTCTCTGCAGGAACTGATAGGCAAATAACAATCCAAATGTTCCTTTATTTTAGAGAAAATAGAGAGAACAGTTCAAATCGAAGCCTCTACAGTAGAGATAGAGGAGCGAGGGGTGAAGCTGCGTTTAACTGTAGTTGACACACCAGGATATGGAGATGCCATTAACAGCCAGGACTGGTATGTGTGTAAATACTGCTTTGTTAATAAAGTGTGTGTCTTACACAAACACTATTCTAGTGTGTCTGGTACTTTCTACAACTTCCAGTTTCAATTTTCTAACTACTTTTGATGTTTTTAAAAGTTTTGTAGGCTGTATCTATGATTCTGCCTCAAAATTAACAGCCTCTCCTTCAAAACATTTCTCTGAGCACTGCAGTCAGCTTTTTGCCTCTATGGCCACTCCAATAGGACAAAATTCTGGTGGGAGGAAACTTTTTGTCTTTTACTTTCTGTGTCTCTGGCCCATCCAGTTTCCATGTTTTTAAGACAGTTCTTTTCATTCTCTGTCCTCTATATGTACTACGAGCAATTTGAGTGGAACTGGTGTTTTTTTTATGATAAAGTTACCACTTGGCACTCTCTGGCCTAAATATCACAGACAATTTTCAATGGATGAAATAATTGTCAGCAGATACACTGGAAAATATACATAATTGCTTCGGTATGATTATGAAGAAAGAAATTTATAAATCAGCTAGAAAGGAATTGTAACAAAGCTAGACTTGCTACGTTCATAAATGTAATTTCTGATTTCAGGCAATTCTCTTTAACTGTGGAAAGCTGGTGAATTTTTTCAAATAAAGATGAGATGTCCTTACTGGGATGCTTGTAGTTTCAGTGGATTAAACTTTGAATTTTCACATGGTTGTCTTTTAAGAAGTGCTAACAATATTTATTTTACTTAGCTGTTAATTTTGTTGACACTTTATTTCTGGTAGTGGTGGTAATCCCAAGGCAAACAAGGATCACTGTGCAGAGAAATGGAGCATAAAGCTAATACAGGTTAATTTGAGTCCTTCACTATAAGTTAAAGACCAGGAAAGAGACAAATAGCAGATAAAGTAAACATATATAATGCTAATAGAATGTTTTGCAATCTTTCATTGACAGAACGATGTCTCTGCAGTGCTCTTACCAGATGGTTTTTCTCTTCTTTCTGTGGTGCAGTTGGTGTAGGAACACAGCAAAAGTGAAAGCAGTGAAGTTCTGTAATATACAAAATGAAAGTCTGAAAGTGAAGCTCTAGTGAGATTTTTATTTTTCTCCCACTTTTCCTACTTGAGTAAGTTGAAAAAAATGGAACTTCTGGAATTACACAAAGGCATCTTTCTGGGCTGCATCATGGTCTTGCTTATTTGTGCACTGTTGACTAGAGCTTCCTTCCGCTGGAGCTGAGAGCTCTGCAGCCTGTGCATTGTGTTATAGAGAGCTCTTCCTGTTGATTGTGTTCTAATGCCCTTTGTTTATTCTGCTCAGATGTTTCTTAGAGACCTACGTGTTCAGGTTTTCCCCTTTTTTTGGGAGGTTTTCTGAATAGAATCATTTTGTGGTGATTCAGATTCGAGTAGAACAATTTATACGTAATTTTCTATGACAAATCTGAAACATCAAATAGACTACAGGAACAAATAGTACTTGCATCCTACAAAATAAAAAGATGCATTTAATGATATCTCTTTAGTCTACTTATGTCACATGAAAAGCCTTTCAGCCATGACATGTGTCATTTTGACAAAGACTTTTATCTTTACAGGATGTCTCAGGGACTTGGATGGACAGACTCTTTGTTTTTAGCTGTAGTGAAGACTAACCCAGTGCAGCCACCTTCCTTCCTTGGTAGTTCAGAGGAAAGAGCAAGTTCATGTTCTTGAACTTATATTTATGTTCAGGAACATTTACTGTAGTCATGGTTCACTTTTAAATAGTGCTGATCATGACCCAAGGTTTATAAGGCTGCAATTTGTGCAGACTGGTTGTTTTTCGAGGTGACAAATTTTATTAAGGCTGTTTTTGAACATAGGTGAATCAAACTGTCGTGGTGTCTCTAGGAGGCAGCAGTCACTGGGAGTGTTTTCAATATCTTTCTCCTGAGTAGGTTCCCTAATGGCTTTTAGTCTCTGTGCAGTCATGAAAGGGCTAAATTTTAGAGTTTGACTTTCATGAATGGGAGCTGAGGTAAATTTTTATGTATTTTGTGTCAAAGAAAAAGGATTCTGTGCTGGTAGGAGTGTGTCCAGGAGGTCTACTGGTTTGAAAAAACAACAGTATTGGATTAGGAAATGATCTGTTATAGATTTAGTACAACACATTTTCTGAAATAGAGTAATTCTTGATTTCTGGATGCTACTGTACTTAAAGTAATATGAAAGGAAAGGTGGAGGTGAATCACAGTTAACCATGGTGATTTTTTAAGATTCTGTGTGGAGCTTTAGTGCTGGCTGGAGTTCTGTATTCTAGAATCAGGATTGCTTATGGCATCAGTTTAGGGGTGTGTTTGGAGAACAGCAAAATCCTTTATGGTGGGAGGTTTGACACATTCATCTTTCCATGTGTAAGAACACTGGGATCATGAGAGAAGCATGTCCTTAAAATAACAACTTTGATGAGAAGAGAGGGAATCTGATCAGAGGAGGAAAAAATTGCTTGATACTTTAGATTTGCTTTGATATCTTGCCTCAAAAAGTGGTTGACAAAAACAGACTACAGGTGAACTCGTTGGATATTGCTGATCACACTCTTTATTTCATCTTGCTTGAGGTGTCACAGGTCATTCTTTGATAGCTGCTCTCTCCTCTTTGGCTGCTGCTAAATTTTTAATTTTTTTTTTTAAACTGGCTAGGGTTATATTTTGTTGAGTTTGGCAGCTTGATAATATTGTTAATTTTCCCCCAGTGTGTTTAAATGCAGCATTTGTGTTGTTTGCTGTTACAATACAGGATGTGCTATCTCCTAAGTAATGACAGCACTGTGGTACAAGCCAGGTGTTTCCCGGAAGTCAGGAGGTACAGGACACTGACACCGTATTTACAGGGAAAATTGGAGCTGTTAGACCTAGAAAACTGCACGTCAACTAATTACATTGCCAGAGAAATGTGTGATAGTTCTTTTCCATTGTTAGTGTTTGCTTTCTGTCCTAATATTTGTATGTCTTCTGTTTTGTTACCTTTTACCAGCTAAGAGAAGTATTGAAGATTAACAGGAACAAAAACCATATTGATGTTTTTCTGCAGGTTTAGGTATTAAGATGCTGTTTCCGAATGAGTAGCACTAAGGTCAAAACCCAATTGTTGTCTTCTGTAATATGATTTAGAACAGCCAAATCTTGCAATGATGTAAATGTGTGTATGTATATTCTACCATTGATTTATTTCTTCTCAATCCAAAAGCTTACTTAGCTTAGGAGAAATCAAATTCCCTCCAGGATCCCTTCCATCTTTCTTGTTACTTTCTTTTATTATCTCCTTTGCAGCCATGCATCCCTGGGTCAAATGTTGCTGCCTATCACAGAGTTTGCCAGAATTCTTTGTTCATTTTCCAAATTATTAATTTTCTTTTCTGTTATCTGCTCTGTTTCCTCCTTAAATGTATATCATCAAGTCTGTGCTTTCTCAGCAACAGAAATATGGCTATTCCTATTTCTCAAGTTAAACTTTCTGTTTAGTTTTTTCTCAAGTAGTTTAAGACATGTTCATGATCCACAATCATTTGCTTAACCTTATCTACGTCAGCTGCTCATTTCCCTTCCTTTGGAGTACGTAATATAAAGTGTTCTTTTATATTAATGGTGTTTGCAGGTGTCTGCAGGCTCTGAAATAGCTTAAAATGATCTTCTTAATTATGCATTGTGTTTTCTTCTCTCTCTCTAGTCACTGCTCTCTGTGTCTGATTAATCTATGTGATCAGATTTTTGTGCTCGTTTACTCCTTTGTAGGGAATATTTTAAATTGCCTTGAACTAAGTAGGAATTATTTTTCTTTACCACCAGAAAAGAATGGTGTAAAGTAACAGAAATAGCTTAATAAATCATGTGATGCTTGAGTGCATGACTTGCAAATGTAGTTGTACTTAATTCAAACAGACTAGAATACTAGAATTTTCATAACTATAGAAACCTGGCTCTAGGGTCAGGGCTGTAAATCAAGAGGATATCCGGGAAATGTCATTTATCAACCAGTTTGAAAACAAATCTTCAGCCCCTACCCCCAGAAATAAAGGCAGAAAAATCCTCAATCTTTTGTTCCTGTGTTTTCTCAGCACTGAGTGCTTTTTTTCTGAGCTTGCACTTGAACTTTTTATCCAGTGAACAAAGTAACACTTGGAATTGGCTCTAGGTGTAAGTTGACACTTCGTGGTTGTTATGAAAACACCCAATTGCATTATCAAAATATTTTTCCTTAGTACTAGATAAAATGCTAGGAAGTTGAATTTTTTGAAACAGCAGTGTTTAAAATAAAAGTTTCTCCTCCTGTTCTTATCTTTTCTTGATTCTTTCCTTATTATTTAAAGCTGATGTAAGATACCTCTCTTTCTCCCCCCTCCCATACCACAGCTTCAAAACAATTATCCACTACATTGACAACCAGTTTGAGCGATACCTGCATGATGAGAGTGGTCTGAACAGGCGCCACATCATAGACAACAGAGTCCACTGCTGCTTCTACTTCATCTCTCCTTTTGGGCATGGGTAAGGAAAAGCTCAAGATTTTGTATTTTAGGGTGTTGTACCTTCGTAGCAGTTCATAAGTCTGTTCATTACTTGAATTGGTAACTTAGCAGTAATGTTAATTGAGTTACCAACCTGTCAGTTAGCCAGTGCAATTAAAAACAGTCTTTGGAGATTAGTGCTTTCCTTTACTTTGTCCCCTTTTGCATTTAAATATTGTTTCAAGGTGGTCATTGTGCATTGTTTATCACCCAGAAACATAAATGCTTTTAATATCCACTTCATTACATGGTGGCACTTGTAATTACAACTTAAACTTTGCACAACCAAGTTGATAAGCAAGGACATTAAACTTAATGGCTTAATTTAGTATGAAAATACTGTTTATGTGGACACTTGAAATAAATAAATTTTAATACGTTTGGTCTGTTATAAAACAAACAACACAAGACCCCATGCATATTTTAAAACTTTTTTTTCCCTGCTTGTTGGCAGACTGAAGCCATTAGATGTAGAATTCATGAAGGCTCTTCATGGAAAAGTCAACATTGTCCCTGTGATTGCCAAGGCTGACACCCTGACGCTGAAGGAGAGGGAGAGGCTGAAGAGAAGAGTAGGTCTAACACTTTATCATGACAACAGAGCAACTCATACAATATTAAAGCCAAATATAAAGTAATTTCGAACTGAAGAGGGGTGAATGATATTGGCCAAGGACCTAATCTTCGGGAAGTGTGAGGTGGGAAATCTTCACTGAAGTCTGATGTGCTTTGCCAGTTACACTTGCTAAGGATGTGGCTGTTCTTGGCTTCATGTATCTTAGCAAAGCAGTGCACCCAATAGGGAAGTTTTAAGAACACAGTTTGTAATGGGTTCAGACAATCCTGGAAGGAGAAGTGGAGATGTTTGACTCTCAGGGAGCAGTGGCCTGAGTGCCCCTTGCTGCTGGGAGTGCATCAGGTGTGTTCTGAGGGCACATCTTCAGTTCCATCCAGAAGGTTCTTGGGTTGTGCACTCTGCTGCGTGGTTTGTACCAAAATGTGGTTGGAAACTTTTTAAATAAGTGCACCCATGGTACAAACTAAAATACAGAGACAGGACAGTTGGGTTAATATATATGAGCAGGATGCTTTTGTGGCTCCATTGTTATGGGAAAATGCATGTTGTTGTGTGAACATTTTTCCTGCTGGGTGATCTGTTCATCTGGAACATCAGGACATACTCAAGGTTCCAGTCGAGACTGTCTTGTCTTTAAAGACAGCAGTACTAAAATCATTCTTTGCTTTGCAAGGTTTACTTGGCATCTTGAAATTTTGTTTTTTGATAAACCTTTCTAAGACAGCCAGCTTTTGCCAGGTATGACATTGTAGTGAATTAAATGGAATAATGTCAATATTTGTGGTTGTACAAGTCTTTGACCTTAAATCAAATTTCCATTTTATTGCATCATCTGAGCAATGAATGTAAGTATTTAATCTGTTCTGGTTTATTCTCTGAGAATGCCTTTATGCACCTTGTTAAAGGAATGGCTAGGTGGTGTGATTGTATTATGCACATTAGAAGTGGCCCAGTAAAATTTAGATGTTAAAATATTGAGGTCACAAGCTTTGTCAGGTTCAATTGACTCAAAACCAGTACAATAATTTGTAAAGTCTAACAGGTTTGAACCCTACGAAGCCTATGAATTTTTACAAATGTAATGACTTGCCCCTTAGTAGTGTAGAGATGGGGAATAGTTCTAAATTGCAGTCTGTGTTTTACACCAGAGTAAACCTTTTCATGGTAAGATATCTTTTATATTACATTTTCACGCAGGGTATAACAGTTGTTTTGATTGTGACCCTGTGACTTCCTGTAGGCCTTTAGAATGATTATTAGATCTTTATTCTAAGGGTGGTTGTGTTGGGAGTATTTTTCTATTTTCTTGAGGAGAGACTACATTTTTATTTAACTGGGAAAACAGTATAGACAAAATCATGCTTGCAAAGCAGCACCTTGGCTGAACTCCACCTAAATTCAGAGGATTTGTTTGGAGTTTTTCTGAGTGAACCAGTGCCACAGTGGCAGGTGAGACCATGGTTTGTGTGAGCAAGTAAAGAGCTACATTTTGACAAGGTGAGGTACTGCTGCCATTGCTGCTGTGTTTTATAAAGCTCAGTGGTGTAAGAAAACTTGCCCAAGAAATGGAATGAATCATTCATAGCTGAGGAAGTTAAAAGTGGGGACAGTTGTGACTGTATGAACCTTGTCTGCAATGCAGGCAAACATTCACTCAAGAGGGGAGGAGATACAGAAATGAGCAGCTTTATGGTGAGCCAGGCGAAAGGAGGAAGGAAATTTTAAAAGTACATTAATTGGGACTAGAAGGACTTCTAGATCTTGGTGGAAGAAATTCTTTCCAGGCTCTTGAGCTTTAATTTTGTTCCTCCACAAATACTATAAGGTAATGACAGGTGCCCTGCATTCAAATTGAAAGACCTCATAGGGACATCATAAAGCAAAAATGTGGCTAATTGTGCAGGTTTTATTGCTTTTCCTTTTCTGTTACCATACTGACTTTGTGAAAGATTTTTATCTCACATTATTTGTGGAGCTGCTACTTTTTGTAAAACCCCCTGTATACACCCTTTCAGCAGTGTACTTCAGGCTCAGTGTTAATAGTTGCTTATGTTTTGGTTCAGCATTTGGAAGCAGAATGATGTTGAAAGATTTCAAGGAGGCATTTAAGTGGAACATTAGTTTTTATTTAAACTAGAATACTTCATTTTAAAACTTATATTAAACTTTATAATTTAAATATATAGTTCATAGTTCAATAGTCACGCTCCAAACTAACTTAAAGATAAAGCTTTATAGTTTATGTAAATATATAAATATCTTTAACTTATTTAAACTTTATTTTAAAATAGTTAAATTCCCAGTGAATACTAACTTTTAACTAACTAATCTTTAAAGCAATCTGGACTTAGACATATGGACACCACATTTATGCACTGGCTAAGTACAACAAGATGAAGGGCATCTGTAGTGTGAGGGAGTGGTTAGGGAGCAGGTAAACAAGCTTTCATTATTTTTATACTGCTGGCAAAGGTCACTCTGCAAACTGAGTTTATATTAAGTCAAATGTATAATGTGCTTCCAAAGCTTTGAAAATCAAAGCTACTGTATATTGTTCTAACTCAAAGCATCTTGGCCAACAGAGTCTCTAATCAAGAATAGGAATCAAAGTCCTGCATTGCTGACGCAGCTTGAAGTCTTACTTTTTTTAGATGTTTCTGCCATTTGGCCGTCAATCTGAAGTAAAATGTTTTTGTTTTGCTGCTATGGACTAAGCAGCAAGATTAGCTTGTGGTGCTTGCAAAGGAAACCCAGCTTGGAGTAATTCCTGTTTGGGCTTTCTGGAATTCGAAGTTATTTTTTAAAACTCTTGAGTGGGAAGAAATGCACGACAGTCTCACAAGCTGTGCCATGCAAGGCTGCTAAGGAAACATGCTCAAAAGAATGACTTCATGAGAGGGGAACTAATATTTTGACTTTTTTTTTAATTTCCCATGGGAAGGCTAATCTTTAGGAACACAGAATCCTCTGAGGCCAATAAAATTCGGATTTGAAGAAGCAAAATGCTATTTCATTGTTAGGAGCATAAAATACAGTTTGTTTTTATTGCAATTCTTTTTCCTTTCAGGAAAGCACTAGGTTTAACAGCTGTAATATATTATTCTAGCACCCCTTGCTGTTGGCTTTCCCGTTATTGTTCCACTTGCGTTTTATCTCAAAGATCTCAGCCAGGTTAAATGTGCTTTCTTGTTTTATGCAACTACTTAAAGGCATCCAACTGCAGTGCTGCCCCACCCATCCCAGATGTGCATCTTCTATTGCCATTTGGTGACAGTTCACAACATCCATTGATTTAAATGCCATGGTGTGAATATCTTAATTGCTTATTGGCAACACTTATTCCCAAATTTCTTTGCTCTCTGTGTAGGTGGGGGCTCGTAGTGCTTCCCTCAGCTCTCGTGTGTGAGTGCGGGGGGGATGTTTGAATACCTGGCAGGAAAACATCAGGGAACAGCTGTGGCTCACACATGGCCTTTCCTCTGCTAATGGTCTGGAGAATTGTTTTCTTTTAAACACCTGTTTAATAACAAAGTTCTGGTGGGACAATTTTCATTTATACTGTAGCTGTCGGTTGCCATCATGACAGAGGATGGAGGAACCCAACAATACTCAGAGAAGGCTCGTTAAGATCTCTCTATTTGAAGTCTGCTTGTTTCATTCTACCAAGTTAATCACCAGTTGTATATCAGTAATGGCATCACAAGTCCTTACACAGGCTCTTCTGAATATTTTTACTATTACTTTAAAACTCTCCCTGAATTTGCCCAAACTTTGTTAATGCTGAGAGTTCATTCAGCAGGGCAGCTGCTTGGTTCAGGTGCTGCTCTGGGAAGTTTGCACAGTTCCCCTTTTCTGCTGAAACATCCAAGATCTCTTTGGAGAGAGTCATTGTGGAATCTCAGCATTCTTCATGCTCTCCTTATGCCACCACACTTCCTTTACTGAAAGTAACTCTTGTCAGTGCATTTGATGCAGTGACAAGAGCTGACTTGAGTATATTCAGTATATTCAGTAGTGGCAGCAGAAGCATTTTCTTTGGTTTTGAAAAATGAATTGACTTGTGCCACCTTTTGAAACTGCTAAAGGCCTGGAGTTATGCTGGCTGCTCACCCCTGCAGTGATTTCATTAGGAAAAGAATGTGCCCAGGAATACAAATACTGTATTTTTTATGTTAACTTCAGACATTAATGACAAAGAAAACTGTTAAAGAATAGGGTCTTTTTCTTAGTGGATTTTTAATGACTTTCTCCAGTTTAAGTGGATAATAAGCTTTTATCTTTTTTGATTCAAGAGGTAACAGGTGCGCTCTTCTACATTTTGAATATATAAAATGCACAAAGATGTACTTTGACCTGGGGTGGATGGTTTTGATTCTCTAACTACTGAATTCCTTCTTGTTACTTTTACTCTTTTTTCATATTAACCTCACTTTGCTTCTGTATTTGCCTTGTAAATCTTCTGGCATTTTTAAATTATTGTCTTGGTATGTTTTCCAAAAATACATTTATCTTTTGTACCTTTTCAAAAACCTTCAAGTCTGTGGTATTTTGCAGTTTGGACACTGAATCAGGTGAATATTTGTTACAGACTAGTAAATCAATTTCGTATAAATGTATTAATACCTCTTCAATGAAATAAGAGTATTATTCTTTCGTTTTTGCGAACTTTCAGGTTCTGGATGAGATTTCTGAACATGGCATTAGGATTTATCAGCTCCCTGATGCAGATTCTGATGAAGATGAGGAGTTTAAAGAACAAACTAGAGTTTTAAAGGCAAGTTTCACTCTGTTTATTATTTTGCTACTGTAGTTCTTCAATCTAAAATATGCCTAAAGGTACTTTATTCCTTTTACATTGTGTTGAAAATTTCAGTTTCCCTTGTATGTTGACTCTGAATTATAATCCCTTTTATTCCAGTCTCTGCTTCATCAGAATTTCAAGTGTAGTGTGTCATGACTTTCTTCTCTTCTCTCTTTTAAGTGTAAACCACTGTTCACTATGAACTATTATTTGCAGTCTGTTTTCTGACTCAAACGTTTTAACATGTGAGCAAGGAGAGAGATTGTGTTATGGTTGCTGTATTAATTAACAACTTGCCTCGTGTTAAAGCAGATAATCAAGGTTTTACTGAAGTAATTTCCTCTTTGTGCTTTCAAAGGTGTTTGAAGAATGTGTCTGAAATTCTCTTTCTAGCTACTTCACTCTGCATCTGAAGTATGTTTCTGTTGGCTGTTCTCCATGCATGATGTTGTGTCAGATGACACATTATGCCCAAACTGTATTTGAACAACAGTCAAGTGTTCCTACAGCAAAGTGTCATTTCCTTCTGGGCCTCTGTAAAACAAATTGATCCTAACAGAGTTACAGGTGCTCATAAGGAGAGGCTGCACTGCCTAGAAGGGGATTTGTTGGTTTTCTGATGTGAGAGAGTTTGTCGACATTTCTTTTCCCCTTCTCTTGCCTGTTACTTGAATCTTTGACCTTTCTTTAAGAGAAAGACAAAGTAAAACACAAAAACTAACCAGCCAAAAATCAAAAGTAACTTGTTTTTCCTGTCTCAATTAGGCTAGCATTCCCTTTGCTGTTATTGGATCCAATCAACTTATTGAGGTGAAGGGGAAGAAAATCAGAGGCCGCTTGTATCCCTGGGGAGTTGTTGAGGTTGAAAATCCAGAGCACAATGATTTCCTCAAGCTGCGCACAATGCTGGTGTGAGTAATGGTGAAACGATCCCATCTCCTGTGGTGACGTAACTGCCACAATGACTAAAAACCTATAGCAACCTTCATTCCTTCATTTAAAACTAGCCCTGATGGCAGTGTAGAGTTACATTTTAGTCCCCTGCAGCTTGTTTTCCTGCTGTACTCTCTGATCTCTGAATTCAGAAAATATTTTATGTTGCCAGATATATGTGATGGTTTTGTGCCTTATGTGAACTGATCTGATGGCTGTACATACCAACTGAGGTTTTGTTATAGTGCAGTTGGTAGGGCAGAGAGGCTTTTAAAATACTCTTCAAAGTGAAGAATATTCCAAAAGCAAAGTGCAATATTCTTGGCAGTATGGGAAATCCTTTGTTAAATATGATACCCCACCCCATTATGATTTTAGCCGACACGGATATTCTGCCTGCGTAAATGGTTTTAAGTGATTTTTAAAAAAAAAAAAACGATGTTTTGCTATTGTTGGAAGTGAATTCCGTTGTGTCATTCCAAATTCATTCTACACTGGGCAGGGATTGCCCTCTGCTGGACATTGGGAGCAAGCAGGTTTTCCTTCTTCTTCATGGCAATTGGAAATTGTTAAGCAATGTCAGCTGTTTTGCAAGCCAAGCAGCTCCACGTAGTTCCAGTCACAAATTATATTTGACAGCATTTAAGAGTAATAAAATACTTTTGAAATTAAAGTGTCTTTCTGAATAACTGTGTTTGCATGGTTCTTAACACTGCAAAAACAAGTGTAAACAACTTACCTGAAATAGTTAATGTCCAAGAGAAGGACAGTATATTTTGGATCTTTTAATAGTATTGGTGGGGCACTTAGGAATGAAAGCAGTGTTCTGTCTGGCTTGGTCTGTAAGGATTTACTTTTCAGGTAAATGCATCCATTAGATACAACAGAAACAGAAGATAAAAGGGTGTTTTTCTTTGCTTTGCTGAGAATGACTGTTCAAAGCCCTTTGCATGTTCTAGGACACACATGCAGGACCTGCAGGAGGTGACCCAAGACTTGCACTATGAGAACTTCCGTTCCGAGAGGCTCAAACGCACTGGCAAGTGAGTGTGTGCTGCCCCTGGGCCCTGCTGCTCCTCACTGCCCACTGACAGGGGTCTTGCTCTTCCTCCTGACTTATCCCACCTGTAAACAATTATTTCTGCTGAGATTTCAATCTGGAATTCTGAAATTTGTATGAAATGCTCTTCCCAAAGAGGAATAATAGATAGCAAAGTGCTGTGCTTATGAGCAGCTTAAATCCCCTTTTCTCTATGCTTTTAGTTGGAATGAAGGAATAAGGTGCCTGCAAGCAAGATAGGTTTTGTGTAATGGTGTCTGCTTGAAGACAATGAACACTAGTGGGCAAATTTCAATAGACCCCAGTGTATCTGCTTAGGGAAGTATTGCTTCTCTTGCTCCTTCACATGTAGCTAAAGAGAGAAGTTCAGACTAAACAATCTTTTCTGCTAATTTGTGTGGTTTTATGGAATTTATTATATCTTTTTAATTTTTGGCAAGGTTGTCCTTGGCAACTTAATGCAAAAAATCCACATCTACCTTTGCTGCATCTTTTTGGATAGCAGCTTACTCTTGTCCACATTCCACTTGTTCTTCAAGTAGTCAGCAAAGCATTTTGATGTTAAAGAAGAAATGAAATAGCCTACACAGTTTTTTAGTGATTGATTTTTTTGTAACATGGATAGCTGGTGATGGAAATACCTTCACTAAAGTAAATTGCAAAAAGAAAAATCCATATAGCAGTAAAGAAATCAAATTTTAAGAAATAGAGAGTGAATAGCAGAAGTCTGTGAGATAAAGATGGCCTTTTACAAAAAGGAAGCATGATTTAAAAAATATCTTAATTTCCCCTGTATGGAAGAACGTAGACTTTGATGTTACATGAATTGAAATATGAGTCTTGAATCTGTTCTTGTCAGTTTTTACTTCTGTATTTTATGCTGTCAATGTGTTCTTTTCTTCAATAGACCTGTTGAAGAGGAAGTGGTAGACAAGGATAGAATCCTCCAGCAGAAAGAGGCTGAGGTAAGAGGAACTTCATAAAATCTGTTCTTTAATATAACATGCTATGTTCCAATTTCAGTTTTCTGCATCAGCTACTGCCTGTGGCAGGTAGGATTGCAGTTGTGCAAAATGACAGATGACAGACCTAACCTGACCATACAAGTTGCCCTTACAGTGTTGTGTTTATAGTCACTTGCATTGTGCATGGGAGGTAGTGTGTGCACTCTTGGTTGTATCACTTCTGTTTGGGTGCTAATTTTCCAGAAGGATATTTGCTATTTTAAGTATTGAAATCAATTTATGTTTGTCAGCTACACATGCTGCATGCTGTAGTGAGATAGACTGACAGTCTCATGGCATTTCAGATGTGCATGTGGTTACTGCAAGCACATTGCCAGTAAATTTCTTATATCATGTGGCTATGGAGTAGAAGTAGGCTTTTGAGTCTTAAAAATCCCATCATGTAATTAATACATGTGTTTTTTCATCTTAACCTTGACTTAAATCATAGTATTTTTGTTATGCCTGTTGGTTTATGGATTTGGTGTTTTCAAACTCTGATTTCTCACTCTGATTCCAAGTCATTGCTAGGCCTTTTCACTTAGTATTTTTATGTTGAAATTGTAAAGACTCTCAGACATTTTTAGCCTGATATTTAAATTCCAGCAGTACGCTGCCAGTGCTTGTACCATTTGCAGTGTGAAAACTGAAGACTTGCTGCCAATTGTAAGATAGTGGGTTTTTTCTCTGTATCCTTCTTTTATCCAATTCAGCTTGGATCCATGTCCGTAACTGCAGGAAAGCATGATTGGAAAGATCATTGCACTTGTGCAGTGATTTGGAATAAAAAATAAAAAAACTACAAGCAGTTTTGTGTGTTTCTGAGGTGGAAGATTGACTCCCATACATGGAAATTTTTGAAATTTCCTTTTTCCCTTATAGCATCCATATTTAAAAATAGCTAACCCTGGTTAGCTATTGGCTAACCCTGGCATGTTGATATAAATAGCAAAAAATTTTCCTAAAAGGAAATGCAGAAGCAGCTGATTATCACCATAATTAGTAGTTAATAATATGAATTACTGGAGATTGAGTGAGCTGCATATTTATCACTATATAACTGCATTTCAGCAGCATAAGCAGGCTTGATGGCTGTGCACATACAAGAGTGGAACTTCTGCAAGTGTTCTGTACACAAATTAACTGCCTCCCATTTACTGGAGCATGAGCAAAGCAACAGAAGCCCATCAGCTGATAGCCAGCAGTACTGAATACTTAGAAAATGTCAAAAGCATTTTTTGAAAATGTTTTTTATTTTTCCTTAATGATTCCAAGCAAACAAGTAGACTTAAAGAATTTAAGTCATAACTGTTTCTCCTGTTACTTGAACTATGTAAGTTGTACATGCCCAGTAGTTAAACAGAATCTTGGGTATCCTTGTAGAACTATTTGTTTTAAGATTTATGTCTGGAAAGGTCTCCTATAAATATTTTCCCTGGAAACTGTTGATATGACAAGCACTATATATATATATGTGTGTGTGTGTGTGTGTGTGTATATATACATATATATATATATTCTATTTTAGCCTTGACACAGAATGGTCAAAATAGACCAGTATATAAATATGTAATGTGTCTTTTATATAACATGGCTAAAGGGATGAAATTTTGAATTTCTCAGGGGACAGTCTTTGAAAGTTTCCTCTGGGGCTAATCATCTCTGAATAATTGCTGCTGAAGTTGTGGGGGATTAGGTTAGAACTTGAAAAAACAAATACATTTTTAACTTCTGCATTCTATTGTTCCAAAGAGATCAAGAGGCTTTGCTGAATCTTCTGTAGATAAGCTGGTATGAAGTCCCTTCATCTCCAAATCATCCCTAAGGTTCAGACTGGGAAAAATCTGTGGAGGAAAGAGGCACAGAGGAAATGGGCTTGCATTCCATGGCCTTCACAGAGAAAACAAATATCCATTTCCCCTCCTGTTCTGCATTCCCATCAGTAACGGTGCTTGATGTTCTATTTACAGTTTTGTGAGGTTTATATAACCTTGGAAGGAATGAATGCTTGAACTAGTGCCAGGATCATCTTTATCAAGGCATCACTTTTGCTAAATGGTCTTTTATTATGCCAGAGGATGTGGTCCACAGTTCAGCCAATTTGGAATTGCTAATCTGTCATTTTGGATTTATTGCTTAGTCTGGTTGTGCTTTTGCTCATTTGCAAGTGATGACTTGTTTAGAGCTGGAAAATGAGAATAGACATAAAGATTTTCTTGTTCCTTACTGTAAATATGATGCAGAACAGATTATTTTGATATTCTAGTGTAAGTGGGCACAAACTTAAAGTTTGTCGTTTTCTGCCATATTTTTCCTACTCTGAAGATGTCTTGTTAATAAAAACCTTTCAAGGTTTTGAGAGGTAGTACTTCCAGAAAAATATTAGGGCTGTGGTTACATGAAAACATGGCATAAACTCCTCTGGATTTCTCTAGCGAGCTGCCCTGAGACTTCGGGCAAATCTCTCTGCACTTGTGTTTTCAGTGGGGCTGGTCAGCAGTGGGCTGTATGTAGTAGAATGGACACAATGTTGAACTTGTTTTCTCTCTGTCCTTCCACATTCTGAACGTCTGTAACCCTTTGGCAGATGAGATAAAGAGCCCTGGGGTAGTGTGGGAGTCAGGAGGGGGAGCAGCACTGGGGTGCCAGGCCTGGGGGCTGCAGTGGCCTTGTGGGGAGTGAGGATGGCACCCGTGTGTGCAGGTAACTGCTGCTGCTGGGGTCTGGGAAAGCAGTGTCTTGAAAGATAAATGACAAACTTTTATAGGAAGAGACAGCATGACTGCTGATGAAGACCTGCAGACCTGAGGGAAATAAAAACAAGTCTGAAGTTTAATTTATTTGTGGGATGTTACTGCCCAGTGCAGGGGACAGAATGCTTCAGTCTATGAAGTGTGCAGTCTTAGTCCTGGAGAACTTTTGAAGAAAAAACCCCAATTAGCAATGGGAGTCCCTGAGGAATTATAATGAAAAACTTTGTTTTTGGTAATTGCTTTTTTTTGGTCGTTTTTAGCTGTTTTTTGAAGCTGCTCATATACTGCAATGGCTGTGGCCAGAGTGACTTCTGCTCTTTGTCAATATGTCCCGTGGAAGACATTTATCTCAATGATAGCCCCATTTCCAGTTTATCACGAGTATTTTTCTTGTCTTCAGTTGACAAAATTATTTTTGTTCTTTGGTATTGGAAGTATTTTTAATCAAAAGAACTCTTATGGTAACATTCACTAGAAAAATTCACTGTCTGCAGTTTTCCATCTTGCCCTATTCTTGCAGCCTCTTCATTTATGCCTTTCTTATGTAAAGGCATGGATAGAAATAAACAGATTTGGTAGAGGGGAAACATACCAGTGGGAGGTAAATACTGTGTGTTTCTTAATATCTCTCCTGTGATACCTGCATGTGGGTCACTGAGAAGCTGCTGATGTTGTTTAAACAGCAATAGTATTTGTTGGTATTGTGGTGAAATTCTGTAGGTACAACAGAGCTGTGTCTATGTGGTTCCTGTTAAGGGTGTGGAAGCTATTAATGAGATGTATGGTTCACTTTTAACTCTGTAACCTTAACTCTCATTTTAAATGTTTGTTTCCTTTCTGGTTTGCTGCAGTAGTTACATGGTCGTTTGAACTGAATTGTAGACCTGACATAAGTAAACTAAGGGGCATTTATACCAAGGTTACGTTTATTCTTTTGCCTTTTGTTATCTGAGAATTCACAGGAATTATTTGTTTTAACAGATTTCCAAACATTGTTTCCCAGCTTCCTTTTCATGATGTGCATTGGCCCTATGCTGTCATGTTGTAGCATCCGTTCTTTAGGGGATGAACACAAATATATCAATGGTGCTCCTCCAGTGAGAAGGGCTCACTGCACAGCAAGATCAAAATCACTTTCTGCCCTTGATGCTTGCAGTCCCCAACAGCAAAGGGAACACAGATGTTGACATGACAGCAATTTCAGTCTTTGGTGTGATTCTTCTACATTCTTCTTTATTAAGAGCAGAGGGTTTTTTCTGTCTATTTAGTAGGTCCAGTGAGGTGAACATGAGCTGGTTTTGATTTGTAGTGTAGTGTAGAAGAGCAGCTCTTGTATCCTGTCCTCTACTCAAAGAATTGTTGAAGAGACTGGCACTTACACTTGAGCTTGATTCCCTTTTTAAAATCTTACAACATTGTGCCTAGTTTTTTTCACATGCCTTGTGCCTGAAAGCTTTTCTACTGAATTATTCTAAAATAGCTTCAGAAACTTGCCATTCCTTGCCTAAGACTGAGACTTCACCAGTAGGTCTCAAAAACACCACATGAGGATGGAAAAGGAAAATCTTTTACAGTCTTAACATTAGAGCAGAGTAGGTTTCCTGGGGCTTTTGTGCTACCTTATATTTGTGTCATATGCAGCATTTGATTTATTTTGTGCTGTGGGCCTATTTTTATCAGATAAAGTTAAGAAAATGCAATGCTCAGTGCTGTATTTAAGTCTTAAAAGATGATGTTAGCTATTAGCAGAATTCTGCATTTGAGCAGTCACCATTCTACGTGTGCAGCAGCATCTCCCCGTGTGATTACTGAATGGTTTCTATTTTGGGAATGTTTCATGGCTCAGCTTGGAGTACTCTTGGGAAAGCTCAAGTAGGAGAGCTTCCAAAAAGCTACTTTTATTCTGATGGTAAATCTGCAGAGAGGCAGTTCAAAAGACCAGGTGTCTTACATTTTTACAAGTTGATCTTTGAAACTTTTGGTTTTTCTTGTCTCATGAAATCAAGGCAGCACTCATCTTGGGAACTTTCTGCCTTTTTTTTTTTCCTTCTTCCTGCAATGTTATGACATCTTCTTGATCAGCAGCTTTTTGTTATAAGTACTTAGCAGAAAGATGTAGATGGGTTTATAATAATCCTCACAGACTTAGCTGTATCTCATGCTGTTCCTGTGTGAATCCCCTTTTATCAGAGGGCATCTCTGCAGCAGTCACAGGAACCTGAACTCCCCTCTCCTGAGCCCTGTGCTGCTGCAGCAAGAGGATAAGTGCATAAGCCAGCGAGTTTTAGGCAAGCTCTGGTACTGCTGGCTGTGCTGCAATCCTTTTTACTCTTTAATCTTCTGTTCCTTACTATTTCCTGAATCTCTATCTGAGAGCAGGCAAGAAGAAGTAATGTAGGCACCTGCAGTTAGTTTTTCTTGTTCTGTGTTGTTTCTTTGTTTGATGGGGTTTCTTTAAACAAAACAAAACAACAGCTCAACACCACATGCATGCATTCAAGCATTTGTCTCAGGTTCTTGTGTACTGAACCTGGTGGAGTAATGAGTATCACAGTAGTTAATGTGGTTGACTGGATGAAAACAGAATATAATTGTTTAGACAGAGTGCTTTTTCAGCTAGTTTCCTCCTGAAAATGAATGAAAACAATTCTCTACATAATTAAAAAAAAAAGAGAACTTGTTATACAAGCCTCAGATTTTTACGTGATCTCTGGTTTGAGGTGGACTCAATGTTCATGGAAATAGCAGCCCATTTCCTTCCCATTTTGTAAAATGAGGCTCTTGTAGTTCTGTGAGTGGAGCTTCCCCACCTGCATTTGGAAGGAAGTACCCAGTCATTTGTAAAGCAAATTAGAGGTATTTGCATATATACTTTGAAAATCCATATTTGTTTTCTTTCTTCTGTCTTAGGAATGTTTGTTTGGGTTAATATTATTTTTTTGGAAAAAACAACCAGCAACAAAGTATTATATTTAAGTGGCCTTTTATGAGATGGAAACCAACTTTTAAGTGTTATAAGAAAATGCCTTAAGAAAACAGTTATTTCCAGGAAAAGTAATTGTTTAGATATAAAAAACATTGGTGCTTAATATGTTTAGTCTGGCTTTCCAGATTTTATAAACATCTTTCTATTTCTCTTTTGAAATGGTTTTTAAATCTTGTTTTCTTGTTTGGCTGTTACTTCTGCTAAAAATTTGCAGAATTCTCTGGTAGTCACAGGATGAGTGTTCCTGCATGATCTTATGCTTTGAGCACCTGTATCAGAACCAAGCTGCTTCAGCTCACTCTAGGTGAGCTCACTTGAGGTGTAGCTCTGTGCATACCTAAAGGACATTTCCTGATTATGGGTTAAATGTTGATTTACAGGTCTGCAAGCATAGCTGGCTTCAAAAGGTTGCTTCATTTTCATTATAAGTATTCTTACAAATCTTTTGGGAAAGTCAGATGTACTGAACTGAAGAATATGAGATGGAGAAAACCAAAGTATTCAGTTATGTGAATTACTGAACATGTCCAGTTTGTGAGGAGGAAAAAAGGATCTGTGTTCTACCATAGAAAAAAAGTTTTTAGGTTTCCTGGATTTTTGGGCTTCTCATGAAATCGTTGTAAACACTTTTGGGTGTCTTTCTGTTGCAGCTGCGCCGCATGCAGGAGATGATTGCCCAGATGCAAGCCCAGATGAGGATGAAGCCTGGTGATGACTAAGGTGCTTAATATCTGGATGAATCAGGTATTGTTTTCTGACTTGTTTTCACCTCTTACATAAGATTTTGTCAATGATTATTGTTAATTTTGCCCTTTGGGCTTGTGTTTACTGTACTTAACAGGAAAAAAAAGTGGTGTCATGAGTAGACTAGAAAAGATGTATGTCAGTGTTACCTTCCAGCTGTTTTTAAGACCTGTACATCCTTCAGTGCCTTACTTTTGGATCATCAGGCTTTGTTTCTGTTAGCACAAGCTGCTGAGAGAGTTAATTTGATATGTAAACAAAAGTTAGTGTTTTGGGGTGTATAGGCTGCTGAGTTTTTAACAGTTTTCTCAAAGAGCCAGACAGAATTTTGGTCAGGTATACTGAATACAGACTTCCTTAATGATATGTGTGATGTATTAGGGGAGATCAGAGTGAGTGAAGAAGAAAATCCCTTTAGCACATACTCATTCTTTCTTCTGGTAGAATTTTTCTTTTAAATGCAAGAACAAGAAATAGAAGGATATGAGGAGTCTTGTTGCTTAATACTTCAGTTTAATACTCTAGTTGTGATTGCTGGTCTTGTGGAATGTAAAGCTTGAATAAAATGGATTATATTATCCCTTATGACCTTGTGTCAGCTGCCAACATTCCAAGCCTAAAATAATGAGTTTTTTTGTTGCCTTTATTTGAACTTTCAGTCTTCCTGTTTACATAAAATAAAGAAAAAAATAATTAAGAAATAAACTTATTCACTGGATTCTCACTTAAGCAGAAGTTGATGGTTTTACTGGTATGTGCACTGTTATCTTTGAATGAAGTACTTTAGGGGAAATAATTAATTCCGTCTCAGGTTTTTTACTGTCACAGTTTCAACTGTTGCAGATAGAGGAGCCTTCACATCATGTCTTCCAACTTCCATACTGAGATGTTCTCCCAGAGTTGGAAATCCAAACACTGAGGATAATTTTGTGGCTGACCACACAGTGTATGTGATAGCAGTGTCTGACAGAAAGCTCTCATTCCCCAGCCAGGAGCTGGTCATTTTGCAGCCTGTTCAACACTGTTAAATACTATAGTCTGAATTGAAGGTTCCAAGTTTTCACTGTGACTTTGTTGTCATGTGGCCAAATTCTTACCACTTGTGGAAATGGTTATTTGGTGTAGGAAAGCCTTTTTTAGTGTAAACAATTGTTACTGTTTTTTGCTAAGAAGCTCAGTTCTTTGTAGGAGTTAGAAATCAAGTTTAATCACATGACACCTTCAAACTGATACTCAATAAGAAAAAACCACCATAAATCTGCCCTTGTCCACAGTTGCTGTTGGCAGAGCAGAGAATGGCAAGAGGTACAAGTATATTCAGAATTCTTTCCTCAGTTCCTAGATACTGGCTTTGCTGTGAAATCAGTATCTGAGGACTGATGGGATGTAGTATTCCCACTAATGATTAGCCAGAAATGGCCCCAGATCCCCTGTGTTTCACAGCTTCTGGCAGTACTGGATATAGTCTTTATAAAAAGGACCTGGAGCATGGTTTGTCCCAGGCTGAATTTGCAGCCATGGCTACATCAGTAAACAGAGTTCTGAGCATGCTCATGTCTGTGCAAGGGAAATGTTCTGTGGATACCTCACACTGCTAATATGGAGTGCAGCTTGGACCACTCTGTGTGTTAGGCAGGAGACTTTGCAGATTTAACTGAGTGTTCCCATGATCTTGTGATTTGAACTAAATCTTGAGGTCAAGTTAATTGGGCTGAAATACTGAGTGTGTGATGAGCTCAACTTCCACCATTCCCATCAGATTTTTTTGCCATATTTTATTGAAATCACTATTTCTAGAGAAACCAGGAAACTTGTAATTAACACAGTGGTTAACAGAACCAAAGTGCTAACAAATTTAAATGTAGTTGGTATTAATCTTTTTGTTTGATCACAGTTTATCTTGAACATCTCTCAGGTTCTAGTTTTACAAGAACTTTAAAGGATCACCTGTGCAACTGAAAGCACAGTCTCTCCTCCCATTGCTCTTTTGCACCCTTACTTTGTGGTGAGAAAAATATGTGACTTTATAAAGAGTTTAGAGAGTTTATGTAACAATGGTTATTTTCACTTTTTTTATTCTGGATACATACCTAATTTTTGTGTTTCCTTCAAAAGTCCCTTAAAATATTTTCCCCTACATAAAGCACAGATATACAAATATTTTCAGGTATTTTGGGAAAAGTAGGGTGTGGTATGGTCGAAGACCTTCATAGGTAAGAGCAAGAGAATAAGCAGTAGGGTAATGAAATGTGGTAATATCCAAATATTTGAAATACCTACTTCTGATTTCAGTTGTATTTTAGGGTGGAGAGGAGATTGCTGAGTGCTTTGGATTTTTCTAGGAGGAGCATTGCATAATGATTAAAAAGTGCTAAACTCAAATCCTTGCCAAAAAAACTGACAAGTCTGTGTTACCAGAAAGTGCTACACAGATGGGATGACTGGAAGATCTGGTTTGCTTGAATAGGGCCATCTTTAAAGGTTCTGTGGAAAGAGCAAAGGGAGAATTTACTTCAAGCAGTTTCCTTTACTTTCAAGGTTGGAATAAGAGAAGAATAAGGAGAGTGAGAAAAGCAAAGATTAGATGCAGGGAATACATTCAAAGTTTCCAAAGAGAGCAAACAGATTTCTTTCTGTGGAGAAGTAGAATCCAGAAGGGAATGAAGATGAATGCTGGGGGAGACTGGGTTAGAGGTAAGAAAGGAAGATGGTTTTGGCACACTGGTCCTTCCTGTTTCCAACTGCAGTTTCTGACAAAAGCCTGTGAGAACAGATTGTGGTGATTAAGATCTTTTGAGTGCAGCCCTGACAAAGGTGTGTTGACCTACACTTTTGTCTCTTTCCTCTAAACGTTTAATAGCTTCTGTGTGCAACTAGTGCAGGTGGAACAGGCAATGAGAGCATAGCTAGACACCAGAATAAGACATTTCTTATTCTTAGAATAAGAAGTAACAAATTTTTTACTCTGACTTTTGATATACTCACCTTACTAATGTTCCTCGGATTTTTTTTTTCTTGTAAAACACAAAACACTGCTATAAAGGGTAGGAGCTTATTGGTTCTTATATTTGACAGTTCACATGAAAGATTGAAGAGAAAGATGGAAGGGTAGGATAAGGTAGCAAAACCTGAAACAGGTTTTGTTTTATGTGGGTGCTCAAATATGAAATGCTTTTGGAACAAGCCTGCAGTAACTCCAATAGCCTATCTAGTTTCTGAACTTGTCCATCTCAGATGAGCAATTATTATGAAAAGCTGGAATAATTGTACCTAGTGAAATGGTTATTGATGGATGTTTCTTCCCTTTCCTTCTCTGTTTCTCAAAGTGTATCTCTTTGCAATCTGTTTTCCTCTTGTTATTCTTACAAATCTGGTTTGTCTGTCTTCACTCAGTTTCAGGATCATACTGGGACAAATCAGTAACAGAAGCCAGGCTGTGGAACACTAATACAGCCATCTGGAAATGTAGTTATATTTAGGGAAATATGTTTAGACAAAAAAGAAACCCAAGCATCTTGCACTTAAAATATCTGTAGGATGTTGAAAATTCTTTTAGCATAGCTTGTAATTTCCACAAGTATTTTAAAGCCTCCTGAGCACATTAACACTGTTCTGGTTCTTGATAAGAACAGTGCTAAACACACCAAAGAGATCCTTCTTTCTACCAATGAATTGACATCATTTAACAGAACAACACAAAGCACTGTCATAGCAACCAGCCTTCTAAAATGATGCTGCTGAATGCTGGATTGATCTGATGAGAAATGTCATTTGAGGAAGTAGAGATGATGTTGTAGTTTATTGGCAGCTGAAATTGAAAGCCTAGAGAATTTGAAGCTTGGGCAAATTTGTAGTATTTGGAACAACTGCCTGGCATTGCCAGTGGATGTTTCTCTAGCTGGAAACTAGACCAGGAGAGTGTTGGCAGTGTCCAGTTCTCCTCAGCTCTTCTGACTGTGAATTTGTTCAGCAAACCCTGCATTGATGTGCTGGCACAAATTTTTTCACCCTTAGGGAACAGACTGCTGTTGGAAATTGTATAGTAACATGGAGAACCTAAAAATGTGTCAGGGCCACTTTTTCCTAAAGAAACAGAGGAACATTTCTAATAGTTTTGAAGCTTGGATGCTGGTGTGTAGATGTGACTCTGTGGTTGTGACCCCTATTAACACATTTAACTGATGAGCACTGGTAATCAGTTCAAAGGCCGATTTTGTAACTTACTGTGAACTGAGCTGATGATGTTTGCTGTGGGGAAGTATGAGGTCTCGCTACAGAGTAGCAAAGGAAATGGAACAAATGTGAAGCAGTGAAGTCAACAGAGGGTGACTGAAACAGCAGAAAACCAAAATGGGGTGCAGTGACAAAATGAGTCAAAACCTGCAGCAGAGCACTGGTGTCATCCTGTACTCCTCTGCCTGTTGGAAAAATGCCATTTCTCAGAGTTCTTGCTGACAATGGGACACTCAAAGGGCTGTAGTTATAACATAAAACGGGTGCTGTTTGAAGAAAAACAATTGAGATGAGTGAGAAAATGTAGCTGCTTATCAAACAAATTTCTCTCATTTGGAATTCAGAAATGAAAACGGAGGTGTCAAGTCGCCCTGCATTGTAGTGGTGTTCTTGGAAGAGCTGAGGGGGAGACAAACCCATTTCCTTTACAGGGTGTTCAAAATCTTCACAAATTCAGGATTCTGAGCTATGTGACCACATGATCAGGGTGCAGGTGTGTGTAGTACTTGCTAGTTATGCTACTTACTGAGAGGGTTTTGTTTTAATGGCACACTGGAGAAATATCCTCTGTGTTCAGTGGTGGTATGAATTCACACTGCAGACGGAGGCATTTGTTAGCTCTTTGTGTTGGTGAAATGAGCACGGGGGACTGTAAGGTTGATCTAGTAAAACTGAAGGTCAAACTTGTCAAGAATAGTATCAACCTAATTGTATCATAAAATACTGCCTTACAAGGAGATGAGGAAGAAAGAGCAGTGAAATGAATCCGTGTTGAAAGTACACAAACATCCTTTGCCCAAGTGTGTTCTATGAGCTTATAAAATGTGGGTATGGTGTTGCTAATGCTGCTAACATCAAGGCACAGCTGGGCTTAGAAGTTATTGGAAATTCCAGTCTTTTTGTGAGTTTGAAACATGAGTTACAGTTTTTTCTTGAGATATCTTCTGTAACAGATTAGAGTTGGGCAGGCAGTGTCAGAAACAGAGTTTCTCTTTCAAACTCGAAGTAACAGTGTAGCACAACAGGTTGATTTTGAATTTGAATATTGAATTTGCTTAGCAATGGATTCTGGCTTTAAAGCCTTATTACTGGCTTGCTTATTTTAGTTGTTATTAGAAGTGATGGGCTCTTTAAAATGACAAGGAATTGTGTATTGAACAGAACACTCACAGTGAGAATGGCAAAGAGCAAAGCACGTTGCTCCTTATCCCCACTGTAGTCTGGATGAATGTTACAGTGTATTTTACAAGTAAGATGGCAGAACAGTGTTTTCTAGGATATTTCTATTTTTTCTATCCAGATGAGCATTTAGATTAAGCTAGCTTTTTCTGTCAGGAATGGGTATTTTTGGGACTGGAGAAATTGAGGTGTTTCCCCTGAGTTCCACATCTGACACAATTTCTTAAGCAGGATCCAACTTTCAGGGAAAGCTGGGATTCCGCTTTCTTTGTAGCAACCTTTTTGATTGGCAAGTAACTGTAGAAATATCCAAAACTGATAGTTATTTTCGAAATTACAGACCAATATCCCTTTTTTTTCAGCCACGGGAACACTGCTGTATGAATGCTTGAAAAAATTTCTGCTTTCCTGTTTTTCCTTAGCAGTGTTGGTGCATGATGTTGAGCTTGCTGCCTCCTGCTAGCCCTGTTTAGCTGAGTGGTTTGTTTCCCTCAGCAGCAATAATGCTTCACAAAACAGGCCAAGGTCGATGTGCTGTGTGCAGGACTGTTGAGAGGAGCTGTAAAGCTCTCCTTGTGTTCTTGTAGGCTGAGGGGGGTATGGGTGCCCAAGAAACTATGTAGCTAAAAATAAGTTCTCATTTATAAGCTCTTATTGGACATTTGTGATAAATATTTGGGACCAAACTGCTCAGCTGATCTAGTTGTAAGGCAGGTCCCTGTGCTGCAGGAACTGAAACTCCCTATTCCCTGGATTATGCTGCTTTGCTCAGAGGGGCTCTGGCAGTGCTGAGAGTTTGTCCTTTCTAATGCTCTGTTTTCCACTTTTGTTCCCAGCAGCATACGGTTCTCTAAGTGGATGGGTGCTCTCTTTTCTTTGCCCGAGTGGTAAAGTTCAAATGCAAAAGCTGGATGCCACAGACCAAGACCTGCGTTAAAACAAACACAAAGTCTGAAGATCGTGTTGTAAAACTGCTTGTTTTATATACTCAATGTTATTCAACTTATCGTGTATCTTTTTGATTCTTTTGGTAACACTGTCTTCATACTTACCAATGTGGTTTTATTATCCTTCCTATACCTTTTTATTCAGAAACTGCCAAGAGTACACTGTTTGGACTAGTCATTGTGGTGGGTTTAAGGAATTAATCATTTATCTGCTAGGTTGTTCTGAACGGTTTCGTGGTTAATACTAAGACTTTGTGGCCTGTTTACAGTAAACGTATGTGTGTTTGCACAGTATTATAACTTTCACCTGCCATTTTAGGTTATTATGTATCGTATCATTTTTTCAGAACTTTCTCTGTGCTTTTGTTGCTTTTGAAGCCTCATCTCTGGTGATTTGCATTTGTGTGATGTATGAGAAAATGTATGAAACGCCGATGATTCACCAGTGATTGGAAAAAGCTGACTTTCCTAAATCGCCGTGCCTTAACACACCATAAACACTCCACACACCAACAACTTGTGTGGATGCCTCTGGAGGTTTGGATTCAAGCCTCAAGTATTGATGGCAAAAATTTGTCACAGGCATTTCTATCTGTCAGCTGAGCAATGGCATGTACTGATTTTTTAAAATATACCATAGCACTACTTTTCATTGAAGTTTTGTAATAAATTGTATGAATGTGGAAAACGTTGGTTTTCATTTTGGGGTGGTTTTTCTTGTTTTATTTTATTTTGCCTTTTCAAGCTAACATATGAAATGCTGTAGTGGTGTTGTGCACAGTGCATATTCAAAGGAATTGTGATGTTTACCCTGGGGTATGAAGGTGTTTTCTGAAATTTGTCTACCTGCAAACTGCTTTGATTTCATTTCAAAACAACTTTAAAAGTGTTTTGCTTATAAGTTACGTAGCAAAGCTTCACATCTGCTTTTTTCCCAAAGTTCATTAAGTACCTACTGATGTCTTTAGGTGGTTGAATATCTTGGAAAATCTGATCACACACCTTACTTTATAAGTTCATGAATGTTATTTCCTTTATGTCATTGCTGAGTTATAGCTCTTCTGCATGCTTTTGTAGTCTTGTGTGTTTTATATATGCACAAGTGTAAATTACTTTCCAAATATGGGATTGAGACACTTTGTCTTCTGTACTAAATTGGGATGTCTTTCATGTAATGATTACCCCTAATTTTGTTGTCTAGCAATGAGTGTTTAATCAGGATAGGATTCACAAATGATTGGCATCACTGGGATGCATATTTGGCTTGCTTGGAGTTGAACTGCATAAAATGGACGTTACATTGTTACTTCAGTGGTTGCTATAATGAAGTTGAAAGAAGAAATGGAGTGATAGATTTACATTCACACAAATTTTCTACCATTTTAATGAAGATTTGAGTTTAACCATGTCTGTCCCGAGGGCCAAGGTGAGAGATCTAATGGCAAACTTTTTCTCATGATTTGTTTGCTGTTATTTACACCTTTCTTGTTGTTTTTCTTCCAGAATTTTGTGTCATATTTTGCAACCCCCTTAATTTTGTGCTGTCTCTTTGTGCTTGTGAAAGTCAGGACAGCCACACCCCTTCTGAGAAACCCTGACTTCAGTTGGAGACCTTAGTTACAAGCTAGATTAGCTCTCTGAGCAAAGGTGGCATGAAAGCTTTGCCTTTCAAAGCCATCTAGGACAATGGGGAAGCAGACTATCAAAAGCATCTAGTCTTTAATTTTATTAAGTGCAGAGGAGTTTTTTGTCTCTCTTTAAAGCAAGGCACCTAAAGTCACTGTCACAGTTCTTTTGTGGGAAGCCTCAGTGAAAAGATTTTTACATGGGGATACCCATGATACCCATTGATAGTCTGTACTTTGGGTTTGTGAATTCCAGATGGAACATTTTGGCTCAAAATTTGAGATCTATTTTAATAATTGTCTAGGAAGGGCTTGTAGAGCTGCCGATTCCATATGTGAGTACTTTCCTTTCAATATAGGCTTTTTTTTTGTCTTTCTACCACTTCTTTGATGTTGACTGATGTTAGTTTTCAGTTACATTTGAACTTGGCTTTGTTAAAATACTTAACAGCTTACTGGGGTAATATATAGTTGTTAAGCCAAGTCTTTGTACTGTGGAGCTCTCTGGATAGAGGACGCTGGCTAGAGCCTGCTTTCTGACTTTGCATTTCAACTCCCATAGGTGTTGGCAGTGCCAGGCCCTTGGAAGACAAGTCCCTTTCTCTGAATTTCATCCTGGCCTTCTCCAGACTGACATTTTCCAGTATTGGGACAAAGTGCCCACATGTAACTTTTTTAATGACCGTTCAACAGGATCAAAGAGCATTTGACTGCAGTCCTTTCAGTCTTCATTAGTTTTAAAACACTGTGGCAGACTATAAAACAACTCATGAAAGGCTGATTGACTTGTTGGTGCCTTTAATTGTAGTGCAGAGTCTCTAATGGTCTGTGGCTTTCTAGCATTTGAAAACAAGGAAATTTGCTGACAATTACCTGATTCATTTTTTTCTGATGCTTTGAATCAATGGCTGAAAGTGAGCTCAGGGTGAGCTAATGCGGTTTTAAAATGTTTGTGCCTTGGATTGCCAGGCCTTGAAAGTTCCTCCTTGTTTTGTTATGAAGGATGTTTTGAATGAAAAGGTGGAAGAAATGCCAAGATAAATGCTGTGATGACTACAAGAATTTGAAAAGTTGGTATTGTGGCATCAGATTTGTTCCCAGGCAGGGCAGTGCCCTTCAGTTATGCAGCCATCACCCTGCCAAGCTTATCCCGTCCTGTATTCAGAAGAGTTTCAGGTCTGATAATTTGCCTGTCCTTGAAATGGGGAAGACATGACCCTTCCCTGCAGCCATGGAAGTCAAGGGAAGGATCTGGGTGTCCTTAGTCTCCACATCCCATTCTTCTTCCTTCTCTATTGTTGAGTTTTCTATGAGTTGTTCTCATTTCATGTGCAACTGCTGCTTTTCATTTAAGTTCTCTCTTGCCTCATCTTAAAGAGTTATGCTGACAGCTTTTACCTAAAATAACTTCCCATGGAATCTCTTTAAAATTTTCTAATGGAAACAGAGTGCGCATTCCTACTTCACACAGCATGGTTGCAGTATGATTCAAGACTTCCCACTGTATTTTGAGACGCTAAATCTGGAAGCACGTTTCCTATTTATTCCATTTGTGTTTGGGTTTTGCATTTTTTTTTTCAAGACTGTATTCCTCCTTCTCGGTGCTGTGTTTCTGTTCGAGAGCAGGGAGCGCTGCCTTTTATAGTGTTTAAACCTTCGGGGAGGTGCAGCCTGCCCGGGTCCGGGTGCCTGCGGGGGGATTGTTCCCGCACATCAGCCCGGCCCGGGGCTGTGTTCGCCGGCACGGCACGGGGCGGGGCTGGAGGGGGGGATATCGCTCCGGTGCTGCGGCCGGCGGGTCCCGCTGCCCCGGCCGGCTCCGGCAGCCCCCGGCCCGGCTGTCACCGGCGGGGGCGGGCCCGGGGCGGGCTCAGCTCCCGGGATTGGCGGCCCCGGGCGGCCCCGGCCCCTCGGCGGCGGCGCGGGGCGGCCCCGCCGCTCGCACTCCCTCAGTCCCCCACCCACCCTCGCACACACGGGCACGGCTGTCGCTCCGGGGAGGCACCATGAGTACGAGCATGCGGTACAAGAGCAAGCTGGTCAACCCAGGTGAGGCGGCGGGGACGCGCGGCCGCTCCGCCCCGCGGCCCGGCGTGTCCCTCCCGCCTCACTGTCTCTCCTTTTCTCTCCCCGCTGCCGGTCCCCCCCGCGGGCATCCCGCCCTGGCCGCGCCGCCCCGCAGAGGAGAAGCAGGTAGGTGGGTTCCCTCGGGTGGTCGCGGGGATGCGGCAGCTACCTGGGCACAGCGGCGGCTTGGCTGCAGTCATCCGGGAAATAGGCGCTTTGCCTGCCGCATCCCCCCGGGTTTTGGCTTGGGTTTCTTTTTTGTCGCTGCCTTTGGGTGTGTCGAGCGGGTTCGGATGGAGAAAGGCAGCGCGGGGCTGGCAGAGGCGTTTGGGTATTGGGAGCACGTCTCGCATCCCTCTCCCCTCCGCAGCACAGATGCGCAGACACAGCCCCGGTCCTGCCGCTCCTTGGTGCTGCAGCCGATCGGCACCTCGCAGGCGGCCGCGATTTGGCTGTTAGGAAACATCTGTTTTGTTTTGCAAAGCTAATAGCTGACATGCCTTTTGAGTCCTGGAGAGAGAGGAGGAGTGATGCAATCAGATGACATCGACAGGTTTTTTTGTTGTCTGTTTGGTATTCGGAGGGATTTAGGATGTTTGAAAAGAAGAGGAATCTTCCTCTGCAGAGCTTGAATGCTTAGGTAAGGGGTTATCGGGGTCCTGTGTGTTCCTCAGCACCCATCATTGCGATATAGGGAAGTCTGTTGTAAATGGAAGAGCCTTTCTGTCTCACAAGGGTGGGGATGGAGGTGGTGGTTAACACAGCAAAGCAGTGCATGGGAAGAATCCCACCCATTCCCAGCCTGGCTTACACTTGCCTTTGGGTCCAGTCTTTCTCTGAGGCTCCAATTCTGTATGAAGCAAACACCTTGCTGGTAAGACCCTAGTACTGCACAGCCTTTTCAGGCCACAGAAAAGCAAATTAGCTTTGTAGCAGCTTGGGTATTCACCTGGCCATGGCAAGAGATGATGGTGTTTCGCTATGTAATGCAGACTTGGCACTGTGCATTTTTGTGAGCTGCTGATCGCAGTGATGAGAAGAACAAAGTAAATCCAGGGGTAATGGGATAATGGGATCACCAGATGCATTTTTCCCACAGTGCTTGAAATTTTGCTAGTTATTTGTGAATATTGCAGTAAATTCTTGTTTTATTTCTGGATGAAAGCAATCCAGAATGTGTTCTGACACTGTAGAACGTCTAGTGTAAGCTGTGAAGTGAGGAGAAGCTTTGTGACCCCCCAGAACCATGCTGTTCTTCAGTTCATGTTTTCAAATTAAGAGGGAAGCGGGTTATGTATAAGGCTCCTTTCTGTGCGTTCCCTAGGGGAAGAAGCAAGGTAGAGATCAGAGGAGTCTGTTGTAGATTATTATCATAACTCCTGAAGGCTCTTGTCACACTACATAGGCAAAAGCGGGCTGGAGTCTACCCCAAAGAGCCCGTGTGTGCAGGGCAGTGCAGCTCCTGCTGGGGCAGAGGAGATCTTTTCTCCAGTGTGGAGAGGGTGTGTGTGTGTATTCCGTGTCTTACACCGAGTGTGGAGTGGGTCTTGCATGACAGAGCACAGTTCATTATGGATTTGGGCCAGCCCTGTTAGTTGTGGATGGAAAGGGGAAACCAAGCTGTGAACACAAAGCAATCTGTTAAAATTAAAGTGAACATGCAAAAGCATAAATGATTTTTATTTAGCATTTTTTTAAGACCAGGATTTTTCTTCCTGTGCCTCTTTTTCCAATCTTCTTGCATCTGACAGCAGATAACAATTTAAAGGATCTACTAAAGTTATAGTTCTTGTCTGAATTAATTTTAAAAACAATATTATAAAAGCTATTTTTTTTGACTATTTGGGAAATGAAGTGAGCTTCTGAGAGGGCAGTACAGTAGATTGCATGTAAGTAGTGTTGCCTTTGGTAAAGTCTTAATAATATTCATGACTTACCTAGTCCATAGAATGGAACAATGTGATGTCAAAGAATGTGTATTCATCCTCCCTCACAGCATGGTCAGGGCTGATGCCTGGGTTCAGGGTACTCTGATTTGCACATTGGGCTCCTAGTTACTACCATTCATCAGGAAAAATAACGGTAGATTCCTTACCTCTCTGATTTCCAAGGAATGACCTCTTCATCATTGAAGTCAGTGGAGGTTTCATACTGGTCTCTGTGTGCAGAGCATCCAGCATTCCCAGGGGACCCTGTGGTTTAAGAGCTTGGGCTGGTGTGGAGCTCTATGGCACGTTGCCTGGTGACACCAAGCTTCTCAGTTTTATTATACCTTAGTTCAGCACCTCTTGGAGAGGGATGGTTTGTCTCCTAGCAATTTATTTACCACTGGATCACTAAGAGGGATTCTCATGGTGAAGCTGGGTAGGAAATGAAGCAATGACTAATGTCCCATGTGCAGAGAAGTAGGCCCTGTGTGGGGAAACCCAGCAATTTGTTAAGAATTTGACAGGGCAAGCACAGCAGATGGATGCTCTGCCAAAGCCAGAGGTGGGAGGAGGAAAGGTGAAACCTCCCAAGGACCTGGTTAAACTGGAGTCTCCTGGCACACTCCTCCAGAACATGTTCCTCCAGAACATGCCTCCTAGCTCGTGTTATTGGCGTGTGTGTGTGTTTGAGGTGTTACCTTGCTGTGTCTCTGAAGCTGGCTCCTGCTCATTCAGGCTCATATCTCTCATGTTCTTTGAAGTCATTGTTTCTTTTTAAATCAGGAGGATGGGAACCTCTCCTTCTCAAGCTGATCTCTCCCCACCCCATCAACTTGCAAAGTTGTTTGGGTGTGGGTGCAGAGACTATCTGGTGGATCCAGTTCTTTCAGTGGGTTTGAAATTACAGGGCTGTGCCTTTTGCATTCAGCTTAATCCTTTTTTTCTATTTGAACTTATTTTGAAGCGGTCTGCTTGTCAATAAAAATACATATATGGGGAGATGTGTATAGAGAAGATGCTGTGCAAAAGGTAGTTTGATTAGAGAAGTGGTTTCGATGCGAGTCATTGAGAACTGAATTCACTGCCTTTGTGTTTCAGTTTTTGAGAATCTGGGGTTTATGTGTTAAAAACTTACATTCAGACTCCTTTGATTTTTTCTTATTAAAAATGGAGCAGAGATTTCTATCGTTCCTGGAACAGCAGATATTGCAACAGCAGAGATATCTTCTATCTAAAATAGCAACTGTGCCAACACAGAGCATCATTTTTAAGGTCAACTTTCAACCCCAGCCTTGCTTACCAGAGAACACTGGCTGGTGGAAATCCCCCAGTTCCCTGTTAATGTGTGCTGAACTGCCTTTTCCTTTTCTCTACTGTGCTTATGGAGAAATAAGCCCAGGTGGGCTACAGGAAAGTGTATTCCGTGAAAAAAACTCTGCATAGAGCTGAGGCACCCAGGGTAGTTGTAGATACTGCCCGTAGCACTGAGGACAACTGCAGTGGAAGCAGCTGCTGATGACCAAGGACAGATGAAGAGGAGGGAAAAGTGGAGGTTCCTTGTGCCTTGGGCTGGTTGAACATGAGCTAATGTGACCCTCAATTTCTATGTAGGGAAAATTGATTAACTGGGTTTTGTGAAACATGTGATGAGAAGTATCATCAGAGTGGTAGGTTCTCTTATACAGCAACTGTACAACAAAGACCATAAGCAGAGCTTGGTCTTTACAGAATCTCCCCAAAGTCTCTGCTGGAGTAGCTTGGAGGATTTGTACCTGCACTGTTCCTATGTGGCATTGTCATCTTTCACCTAAACGTTTTTCTTACAGTAACAGTTCTTGTAGTCTTGTGACTAGAGGAACGTTCTTGCTTGTGCAGAAAAGTATGAACCTGGAAGGAGAACAGACTACCACTGACTCTTTAATTTTCTCAGAATTAAAACAATAATTTTATAACTGTGATTCTTTGAGTCATTGGGAGCAGCAGTATGGAGCTGTGTTCCCGCTCTGTCTCAATTCAGGGTGGTTGTGGTGAGGTGGCTTTTTTTTTTTCCCCCTTGGAGAAAGCAAAATTATGTTTGCAGCTGTCTAATGGGATATTTCACCACAGCTGGATAGTCTCTCACTGTGTCATAGCTTGCCTGGGTGAGGCTGTTTCTCTTTGACTCCCCACATTAATGTCTCTTCCAACCTATGTGTTTTCCAACCCTGGTCGTGCATCCTGGCTACCAAGATGCGCCTGCCAGAAAGGGAGTAGCAAATTAGTCACAGAATTTGGAGGTAAATACTGGAAACACTCTTAAAGCAGCACATCCTTGCTTGTTTTTCTGATGTCCCAGTATATCTTGGCCAGATTTAGCATAGGAGTGGAAGCTTTTGCTTCTCTGTGAAAAGACTTGTGTATTTCATTCATTTTTTTTGGCCCATTTCAAGAGACAACGTTGGTCCCTTGCCCTCTGAGCTGGGCAGAGGCTCAGTGCTCAGAGCACCGTGTTGAGAGTGGGTGGGACTGCAGCAGATCAGGAGGTGCAGCCCTGCCTGTCTTTCTGTTGTGCATCTGTCTAAACAGCCTGGCTGCAGGAGGCCCTGTGTCACAGATGGACTGTTCTGGGCTGGGAAGGGAAGTTCATCCTGGGCATGTGGACTTTTTTTTTTTCCATTCTTTGTCTGCTTGGCTACTTGGAAAAGGGCTGTAAAAAGAGGTCAGTTCATGGACTTTGTGCTGAAGCAGAACCGCTGGAGAGCTGGGCACAGATTCTGTCTCCTGCTGCTGCTGTTGTCTCTCTTTAATTATTTATGCTCCAAATGGATGAAACAGTTGTGAGTGCAGGGCAGGGGAGAGGTTCAGCCCTCTTGGTGCAAGTACCAATCTGCAGTTTATGGAAAGGAGAAGTAAGTGCTTCCTGCACAGGAATTTTGTCACTTCAATTTCCCTGCCCAGATACTTGTGCACAACTCCAAAATTCTGCTGCACTTGTGAGAGTTGTTCAGGGCTGTTCTTGTATTCCAGGCACATTAACCAAATGTCTAAGTTCAACAGATGTTAGGGGCTGATTCTTGCTGACATTAAGAATGTAGGAATAACCTTCATTTAACCCCAAGAGATGCTGGTGACACTTGTTCAGCTGCTGGGTTCTAGACTGCTGGAGCTTTGCAAAAGACAGCTTGCAATTGCAGAGGGGAAAATGTTGCTGACATTTGCACTAAAGAGAAACATAGTGCCTGGTGCTTTTTAGTCTCCAAGGTCAAGGAGTCTCTTACAACCACTTAGGCTCTCAAAAATGTTACTGGCTTCACGCTGATGCTGTTCTTCATTTGATGGCTCTAGCAATAAATGTAAGAGGCTTATGTTATGACAGTTCCCTGGAAAAGTTGAGGAAAGGCAAATCAAGAGAGAGAAACAGCTGCTGGAGTTCAGTCTTCTAGAACCCATATTGCCCAGTTTCAGTCTAAGGTGCTATTCATTGAATACCCAATGAAATGGGCATCTTGGAAATCCAGAGGAGTTTCCATCTCAGCCAGCTGTTTGGTTGCTGTGCCAGGCCAGGCTGGGTGCCTGCTGTGTATCTCTAGAGCTTTGCCAAATTAGTTTTAAATGTTTGGTCCAAGGAGTATCCCCAGCTGTTTTATAGGAGTGGTGGCTCCTGTAACCATGCTGCAGTTACTGCTCATAAGTGCTGAAACCAAGCCTGGGGAGCTCGGCTCCATCCTTAATACTTCAGGTGCTTCTTGCTGAGAGACCTCTTGGCTAAGTTGAGAGGGTTCCTCTCCCATTCCCGTTTCTCTTCCAGTTCAAGTGGTCTCTGTGTTACCTTTTTTCTTGTATATTAAAGCATGAACCGGAAGGTGCGTTCTTTGCTTACCTGTCGAGTCTTCTCTCCTGACCAGCACTGTTTGTCCCCTTCTTGCCCAAGGCACTGTCACTTTCCCTGTGACAGTGATACCAGACAGAATAATGCTCTATTCATAAAAGAAACATGTGACACCTTTAATATGTGTGTGACTTAGGATGTATGTGAAGTGTATGCAAGTTGTTTCATAGCATACTGGAATAATTCCCATAAGGGCTGGATTTTGTGTGTGTGCATGTCTACAGTGTGGTTAGCCTTGAAGCACAGGAAAAAATGTTTGTCTGCTGTTACACATTCCTTTTCTCCCAGAGATTTGTCCCTGGAGCTGTGAAGAGGTTTGCAGTCATCTTGTTCCCACAAAAGTGTTCAGGAGCTGGATTTGTGTGTGGTGTTGGGATGAGATGCCAGAACATATGCTCCTCATCAGGATGTATGTGTGCTGCTGTTCATCCATGACTTGGCTTTCCAGAAACACTGTTCAGCATGAGCAGTGGAAGGCAGCACTGCATGCTGAGAGGGAAGATTTGGATGTACAGTGCTGACCATAGGGGCTGGGCTGCAGGAAGTGGAACAGATCTGTTGCTTCTAACTTAAGTAAGAGCTGTCTTTGTTTTAGGACTGAATGGGGTGATAGTCTTAATTTCTTGTTTTTTGTATTTCCAGTGCATTAATTGAAATCTATTACCTGCTAAACATTCAGCTCTAAACTGCCATCCCTTCCCTCAGTCCTCGCTCCCTGCCCTCCAGGCTGATACTCAGCAGCATCACAGTAGCCAAGTGCTGGGGGTGGCTGGAAGGGAGAGTGTGCAGAGAAGATGTTGGGACTGTTTTGCTAATGAGCTTGGCTAAGTGTTGGCCAAGAGCTGAAGAGGAAGTGAAACCCTGCACAAGCATCTGCAGGGGTATAACGCCAAGAGGGGGAGGAGGATTGTTTAGTTTCTGGCTTGAGTACAACTGTCCACTCCTGAAGTCAAAAGAAATAAAAAGTTGAGGCTGAAGTTGTGTTTTGGAAGAGGGATGTAGCTGTGCTGGGCAGGGCAGGACAGTGCAGGGATGCTCAGGATGGCAGAGACCTCTCTGGATTCAGCTGTGGAGCCCTCAGCCTGCCCCAGGCTGGTGCCGTGCCATGGCAGCCAGGGCCAAGGGAGGCTCAAGGTTAACGCTTGGAAATGTAGCACTGGAGGATCTGGGGCTGTGGTTCCTGCAGGCCTGGGGCTCTGTGGGCTGTGAGCCAGTGTAGTTGTAAGTCAGTCAGAGGTGGAAAGCTCTTACTAGAAGTTAACTCCAGTTTTTCTCTCAGCTCTTAAATCTGGGCTGTGTCTGTGCACAGTGGCAGGGGCTGGTGGCAGCGACAGCCGTGCTCGCCCTGCCCTGACTCCTGCTGGGGAGAGAGGGGCCCTGCCTGTGCTGTGTGACCACTCGGTGCCAAGGACAGGGAGACCTGAGCTTTGTGCACCTCAGCCCTTTGCTCTTCCAGGGATCTTTGGGAGTGCCCTGTTTGTCTTAGAGCTTGTTCTCCAGTGTGTCCGGGGTGTGTGTATGGAGCTGGGATGGCCCGTCTCTGCCTGACCCCACCCGAGGCAGTTGGTGCCGTTCTCCCAGAATGACTCCTGGCAGGGGAACTGGGAGCTGAGTGCAGGCTGAGCAAATAAACCACGGGATCATGAGTGCGAGCTCCTGGAGACTGGCCATGAGGAGTGAGCCCGTCCCACTGACCTCTGGACGTTCTCAGTGCAGAAGCAAGGGAGGGGAAAGAGATCCACTCAGCTTGTGAGAAAAGAGACTCCAAGGGCTTAACATCTTCCTGCTGATTTCTGTGAGGCAAAGCCCATGGCAGTACAGACGTGGCTCCAGTGATTACATTTCATTTTTCCTTGCAGACCCCTGGTGCATGAAGCTGTGTGAATGCACATGAGAGCACAAGCCAGGCTTTTTACTGATATAGTTTGTATTGCAATTATTTTTAAGGTTACTTCCCAGGCAAGTGACTTTGCTTGCAGCTTTTTGTAATATCTCCTTGCTGTTTCCTCAGTGTGGGAACTATTTTAATCCTTCCTGACGCACTGAGCTCATTCTTGCTGTGATATGTACACACATGTAGTCTCTTTAGATCCTGCAGTCTTACATCTACTTTTATTTTCAAATAAATTGCATACTATATTAATTATATATTCAGGAGAAATGTGAATCACAAAGGCGTCTGCCTGCCCTATACACAGTCCCCTTGGCTGTGCTTGCTGTTTGGTTTAAAGCTCTCCTGAGCCTCTGCAAGTGATATGAAGTCCTAGAAATGTGGGTAGGCAATACTGGAAATGCCTGTCTGGACCAATAGTAATTTCCCTCTGCCCAAGGCGTGGTGTAAAAAATGTCAGAGAAATTTATGGCTTTTAAGATCCAATAGATTCTCAGAGGTTCCTGCTGCTTAGGGAGTCTGGTGCCAGCTGGAATCAGTCAGTAACGGAAGGAGCATCAGAGCCTTGAGAAGCTGGTATTTGCCCTGTTTTGAAGGCAGTGGGCTGAATCAAGGCAGCAGGGGTTAATTCAAAGATGCAGCTGGTCTGCAGCAAAGCCTTGCCATGATTACACAGGGCCAAGATGAGCAGGAATGTGTCATTGGGACAGTGAGAGATGCTGTCAGGGATGATCTCTTGTCTCCCAGCGGTTGTTCTTGCAGTCCTGACTCTCAGACATGGTTTCTGTGATGCAGCTGGAGCAGTGCACTGGAGCTATAGCAAGCAGGAAGGAAACTGCTTGTGTCTTATCCCAAGGTTTATACCTGTGCTGTTCAGCTGCTTTAAAGAGCTCCCCTTCCCTTGGCAGCATGTGTATTTATGAGGGAAATGTGTATTGGGGATGACAATCATTTAGCAGAACCTGGTGCTTTTACTGAGCAGTTAATGCTGGCACCTACTTGGGAAGCACTCCAGGTTCACTGAGCTCTAGTCTGCCAACAGCCCTGGGGCTGACACTTCAGAGGCTCAGAGCAGCCCACAGAGGTCAGTGAGTTAGAGACCTGTTAGCTGCATATGCCCCAGCAGTGCCACATGGACCTGTTTGGGACCCTGGTACCATCACTGTGCAGCAGGTGTGTGTCCTCTTGTCCCCTGGATAAGCCTCATCTGTCCTGCCCTGCCATGCCTTGGCTCACACCAGCTTCACAGCATTGGATCTCACAGCAATTTGAGTAAACCAGAAGCAACTGGATGGAGCCCAGCGTTCCTGTTCCTCAGTGCCTGCTCTGTTCTGCTGCCAGTCCCCAAATGGACTTGCATGCCATCTCAGAGCTGTGGGATGGCATTATTTGCAGCAGCTCTCATTAAAGTCAGTGAAAGCCTTTCTGTTTGAGGTGGTAGGGCTGGTCCTTAGCAGCTGCTCAGATGTTCCAGCCAGTGCCAGGCGTTTTGCTGCCTCCTTTGAATGCCCAGTGTCATCTGAACTTCTCCCTGTTCCTCCCATGGTCACACTGTCATGGACAGGTGTCAGGCAATAGCAGAATTGTTCTCTTGGTAAACAAGTGATGGTGTTATTGGAGCTTCCCCTCATGTGGCAGCAGTGCAGTGTGTGCATGGGGTTGCTAATGAGGGATATCATGGGGCTTGTTAGTCTGAAAGCTTAATGAGCCATCTTCTGGTTCTTTGTGAAGTGTGTGGATGCTTCTTCCCATCAGCTGCTCCTGTGCTGCATCTTGCACTTGGGTGTGCTTGGTACTGAAGTATGTTCCTGTGAGTTAGATCTCACACACATATTGGGCATTTTGGAGGTCTCAGATCCCATTTATCATGGCATTAATGGCAGTGGACATCCAGGAAATGTCTGGGTGAGACCACTGCTCTCGTTTCCTCAGACACCCTGTGTGTATGCTCGAGGGCTGAGCTTCCTTGTGGATCCAGTGAATCCATGTGTACTGGCTACCTAGAGTTTGTCCCTTAGCTGATTAGGGATTTTCCTTCATGACAAATAACTATTTTTTCATTATTTTTCAAAGAATAAAATAATTAGGGCATCCACCTACCTCTTGGCTGGCATCCTGCAGTAATAGGCCAGCATGTGTTTTCTTTAGAAGAGGAAGCAGGTCTTACTTTGTGTTTTCAAGGCAATGGTTTATAAATGAGCCTGAAAAGCCTGCAAGGGGCAGTGGGATGAGAACTCACACAGAGAATAAATCTGAGAAAATAAATGCCAGAAAATACATCCCAAGAGATCACTGTTTGGCCTGGCAAGTCAGAGTCCAGGCTAGAAGCCCAAGAGAACCCCTCCTCATTTTCATGTGACAACGGTTCCGGGCTTTGCTTGAAGATAGTTATCTTTGGATTCCTAAAACATATTAAGGTTTGACTTCACACTGTGCTGCACATCCTAAGAGCTATTTATGGGAATCTAATTTGATTTTGCACACAGTTCTTGTTAAAGGGCTGCAAGTGACAAATTACTCTTGAGCTGACATTGAATGGGGGTGCTGGCTGTCTGCTAACCCATTGACTGAGCAGAGCATTCCCCACCCTGCCTCCCTCCTCTGCCTTACCTACATGGCTGTTTCCATTTCCTTTGGGTTGCCTTGTAGGAAAACACAGTCTAGCAAATGCAATTTTTTCCACTCCATTGCTTCCAAGTTCTTTCTAACATTGCATGTTGCTGCCCCTTGTGTGTCCAACAGCCACAGCATTTACAGTCAAATGACTTTCTGTCTTCTCTAATATCTTTTTAATCTGGTTTCATTCTGAGTTCTAGAAATCCAGTGTAATCATTTCAAAGGTGACATCTTCATGAACTCTGCTATTCCATGCCTGCCATGTTAGCATCTCTCATCTTACATCTCATGTACTTCATAATTTTTGTTATTTTCAAATGAGCCCAGAAAGAAATTTATGAAATCAGCAATACCACAGAAAAGTTCTCAGGAGAGAGGATTCCACAATTATCTGTTCTTTACAATCAGGACTGTATTAGTGAGTTGCTGATAACGTTTTTTCTGCAGGGCAAGTAGAGAGTATATTGATAACTCTGAGTGCATAAACTTTCCAGTGGAAATTAAGACTGAAATAACAGTGAAGACCAGTTCATAGTGATATTATCAGCAAAGAACAGATGTTATGGAGAACCTTGTTTGTTCAGTGACTGGACTGTGGCCCTGATGCAAGGACAGTTTTTCAGGGAAGAAATTGTTATCTTAAGGTGGAAAGGATTTTAGGAGGTGTAGAGAACACACTTTTGAATGTCTGTCTTTTAATAAACCTCTGCAAGATGTATGGCTTTAGTGTCTGTCTCCTGCAGTCCAGTTGGGTGATAAGGTTTGTTCCTAAGGCTGTAATTTTTGATGAGGAGAGACACAAAATGGCTCTTGAATTCAGTAGAAAATATCATCCCTGAGACCTTGTCAGGACAGTACTCGCATTCCTCATCTGTCCTGGTCAAATTGGGTTGCCTGATCTGGCTGCATTATTTTATACTGAATATGAATAGTGAGATTTGCCAAAATTGCAGAGTTGGGTTGTAAACCTAGTGCCTTTTTTTTTTTTTTTTTTTTTTTGTAAGATCATAGCAGCTCTGATCTTCTTGTTCCAGTATGAAGCTCAGTGGGGCCTTGTGACACGATGGCAGTTATTGAGTGTTTGCCTGGCAGTGATGTCTGTGGAGCCTCTCCTGGCCACAGCCTTGCAGTTTCTCACTGTGCCAGTCCAGGACTGTGGGCTGTTCCTGCCACAAATGAAGTGATCCTGCTTGCAGTGCCTCTGAAATTGTCGGCACATTCTGGATTAACCAAGGAGCTGACACATTCCTCTGGTCTGGGTCGGTGGTGTGGAGATGAAAGGCAATAGGCTGAAACTTGAGCTTTTCCACAAAGGCCATTGTACAATGTAGTTATTTAAAAGGCAAATTTTTTTAGGCAATTTGCAATAATAGGAACCAAGGGCCAGCCTTCTTTTAATACAGATGAAAGTGCCTAACTCCTTTGAAACTGAGGAGCTCGTTACATCCTATATTTTTATAAACTTGGCTCTGGTGAGCAGCCTTGTCACGGCTTTCTCCCCACCATCCCTCTCTGATCTAAGCTGCTGTGTAGCAAGAGCTCTCACCATCTCCCATGAGGAGCCTGCTGCTGCCTCGGCATTTACACACCTGGTGCCAGGCTTACAGTTGCCTTTCATGTGCTGTGGTCCATGGATTAGGTCCAGGAAAAGGGTTGCTGAAGGAAAATAACTGAAAATACTGAAAGAGGTACGTTCCAGGCTGCTCTGAATGGCTCTTTCATCTTTGCCTCAAAAAAATCAGTGAGAGTTGTAGCTCTGTGAAAGGATCATGGCTGTGCTCAGGCGTTTCAGACCCATTTAACATTTTGGTTTCTGTATTGGAACTGAAACTTTTACAGTGCTGCTTCTATTTTAGGGATCTATTCAGCAGAGATGTTCCATTGCAGATTAATCTCATAAGCTCATCCCACCTTCTTTTGAAAATTGTCCTCTTTATTTTCCTTCAGACTTCCCCTTAGACCCCTCCTGTTCTCCCTGGCAGGAGCTGGCTAGTGGAGAGTCACTGCTTATCACGGTGACTGTGCTGCTTTCTGACTGCTCTGTGTGCTGGCAGTTGTCTTGTGTGCTGAGCACAGGCCCTCTGTGAATGGGTCAGCTCTGTGCTCCAGCTCAGCGCCCTGACATAGGGCTGTGCTCCCTGGGAGCGTGGAGCTGACTGCAGTCCTCTCTCTGGGTGACAAATCCAGGGCTGAGGAGCCAGGCAGAGCATTGCCCTGAGGCCTTATGCTCCCACATGCCTGTCTCTGCTTCACCCACACTCATCACAACATGGAAAACTCACACAGGCTTTGCTCTTGCAGATCTTTTCTTATCTTTTGCAGCGTTGCTATCATTTGCAGGGGACAGAGAACATGGCTTGGAGATCTCCAGGGTGTCTGGGTGCAGGGTGAAGAGCATGACCCTTCTTTGGAGCTCTCCAGCACTGGATCCTTAAGGGGTCTGCAGAGAGCACTGTCCCAGCCAGGGCAGGGGTGGGTGTTTGCAGTGAAGTTCTCTATACTCAGACGTGGTGGAACTGAAGGCCAGGATATAATAGTTCTGTCTAGAGGCATTCCTATCTGGAGGCCATGTTTTTAGGGATATGCAGCGTACTTTGATGAAGGAGTGACTCTGCTCCCCTGTGAGTCAATCACACCACAACTAAAGCTTCCCAGAGGCACTTGAACCTCAGGATTCCCCTTAGCCCAAATGTTCAACTTCAGACCTGTTCCTTCCATGTAGTGGCTGGTGTTTCTCAGGGCAGTGGGTGTGAAGCCTGCCCTGCTCTGCTCGTTGCTGTTGGGGCTCTCGCAGTGGGAAGCAGGCACTGCTGTGTAGAAGCTCTGTGGTTCCTCATCTCCCCAGCAAGGCAGCCTGTCTGTTAGACAATCACTTCCCCACTAGGTCCTCACTGTGTTGATGACTTCTGCTGGCATCTTACTGAGTTACAGGTGTGAAGCCAGAACTGGCAGAAAGAAGCTGGTGGGAATGCAGCCAGGTGGGAACAACCTGCTGCTTCATCTGCTGAAACCTGTTTGTCCTGCAGGTATTTATTCCTAGTCTGTGCTGAAGAGGAGCTACCTGAACAGCCCAGGTCCGTGCCTGATGCCAGGGATTGAGAGAGATTCCTTTCTCTGGTGCCCACTGCTTATAGAAGGGCTGAAGCCTCCAAGGAAGGAAGAAAGGTCTCACTTTCATTGCAGTTTTGACCGATTGTTGTCCGGGGGTGGCCTCTGGAAAGAGGCTGAGGAGCAAAGTGGTCTCTGGGAGATGCAGTCGTGTTGTACTTGTGCTGTTCAGCCCCAAGGTTGTTGTGTCACAGAGGATTGGCAGCACACACGACCCATCTGCTTGAACGAAGTCAAAAATTATGCAGTGTGTGATGCATAGCTGCACTCGAGCATGCTCTGCCCCTTGTTCCCCTGTCCACTGCATTTGCAATAGCTCATATCACCCTGTGGGGTCATGCCCAGTGGCTGCTGTGTCACCAGTGAGGCCAAGGCCGTGTGCATGTGTGAGCTGGGTTGGTTTGCAAACAGGGTATGGATCACAGCAGCTATATTTGCTGACAAAATGGCCCCATCCATGGCTGCCTTTGCAGTGAGTCTGGGAATTCTGGAAGAGACCCACAAAACCTGGGTGCCTTCCTGTGTTGAACAAAGTCTGGGGTGAGGGGAAAACCCCATGAGTGTGTAGGAGTATGCATGTATGACAGTGATGTGTGGTGGCTGTTACTGCCTGAGGCTTCTGGCTACTGCAGTCGGGTAGGAGCTTCCAACAATGAGACACTGATTCATCTGTGGTCAATATGTTTTTAGAAGAATGCCACTGAACTGTCAGTCTGGTTTCTCTTGGCTAAGTGTGACCACTGCAAGGCTCTTTTCCTTAGGACTCCCCCATGCTGGTGACCTTAATTTTCATTTTCTTTTCTCAATGTGGTTCCTCAGGCATTTGTGCTGTCTGATCCAGGTGGGAGAATCCTGTTGCCACCTTGGCCAGTGTGGCCACTTGTACAGTGGAAAATGGGGCTGTGCTGGAGAAACCACAGGGTTGTGGTGCTGGTGCTCAGTGCTGCCTTGCCAGACAAACCATTTCCAACCCTGTGTGTGTGGGGAGATAGAGCTGGGCTGCTGCAGTTGGAGGTCAGCAGTTGGAGCTGGCACAAGGCAGAGCAGTGTGGCTGAGCTCATCTGACAACACTAAACTGTGATTCTTCCCCACTGCTCTGCATGGGTTTGGATTTGGGGGTCAAGTGTACTCCCTTGCAGCTTGTGCCATACTCTGCTGCTAATTGAAAGCAGTTTCTGCCAGGTTTGTTCTTGCAGGGGAAGGAGGGAGGGTGGAGGGTTTGGATGGCAGTCGACTGGGAGGCAGAGATAAATTAAGTGTTGAGCTCTTAATGGGGAACATGCTCCATTGGTTTGGGCTTCCCTCCCCACCCATCCCACTCTTTTTAATCTGTGGCACAGTCTTGGGAGCAGTTTGAGAACGGAAGTGATTTCAGACTGGAGGTGACCTCATCTGTCTCCAGCTCTGAGGTGGAGCAGTGTTTGGAGGCCCAGCCAGAGCTCTTTGGATGATGCAGGAGAGGGGCTGAGGCTGCAGAAGAGCCCTGTGCCTCCTGCCCAGTGGTGTACAGCTGTGCCAGGGGGTGGGAAGTGGGTTATGGCTGGGGGGGGTTTTATCTTTTTGTTCTCATCTTTCTACATGCTAGAGCAGGGGGAAGTAGGAAGGAGAAGCAGAGTCTGTAAAACACAGCTGGACATGTCACATATCAGAGCAGTTAGTTCCTGATTAAAGGTCCAGCCCTGTCCTGCAGGGTGCTGAGTTGTGCCCAACAGGAAAACACACTAAGTGTGATCATGTGCTGTGTGGAAAGGTGCTGGAGGTATGGATAGAAGAGTCCCTACTGGGTTCTTTGAATCTGAGGACCCTGTGAATCAACAGAAAAGGGGATCAGAGCCCTCCTGGAGGCTTTGCTTTTTAGGACCCAAGGTGTCAGTGATAAATCTGGGTGATCTGAGGATCTGGAGCATGGGGTGGGAGCCAGCTGGGGTATCAGCTGCAGGTCCAGATAGTGATGAGGAGCACATGAGACCACAGATGCTACTTGCAGAAACTATCAGATAATTCTGCTTCCTGACATGGCAAAGGGCCCTTCCTCCTGTCTTGATGTCTGCTATTTTGAGGTGGCCAAGATTTTCTGTTGCACAGCTGGAGCCTGGAGTCCTTGGACTCTGCTGGTGTCCAGGAAGCCCAGCTCTATCCTGGATTCTAGAGCTGGTCTGCCAGGTGCAGCTCTGGACTTCAGTAAATGTCCATGTTTTTCAGTAAGGACAGCTTCCAAGTGCTGTCTCACAAGCTGTGTGGGGGTGTCCAGCCACTTCCCCTTAAGCTTAGTTGTCTTCTGGCTCCAGCTCAAGCTGAAGAGATGCTGGGCTGTGGTAGGCTATGGCTGGGAAAAGAAAAGCAGACTTTTCTCATGTCTCTGTGGCTGTGTGGCTGCAGAAATTCCCTGTAGCTGGTTAGGCAGTATTGGAGGGGAATAAATTGACTGGAAGAATTTGCTTTTCTCTTGGTCTTGTCCCAGGTGGCACAAAGACTCTTGCTTGGATATAAATTACCCTCCCACTACTGCTAAATAGGGAAAGTTTAACTATTCGTGGGATCTAGCAAGAGACTTTTTCCAGCCCTCCTGCCCCTCTTCCCTGTTGCACTGGGAGCAAGGACTGGAAATGGATCCTGTTGTGACCATGTCACAGTGAGGACAAGAGTTTGCAGACTTTCCTCCTTCTTGCCTCAGAATTACCTCCATGCCTGTACATGATGAAACAATCTCAAAGTGCCTGGACAAACAGGTATTTTGTGTCAAAAATGTCCCTTTTTCTACCTCTGCTCAGCATCCCACAGCTGTGCCTATGACACTGAAGTGCAGTGACAGGCACTGGCTGATTTACAGAGGAGCTCTGCCATGTCTTTGAGAAGGAGTTTGGGTCAGTGGTGACGGATGCATGGTGCCAGTGCTGGCTGCCTGGCAGGGCTCAGGACCTTGGCAGCCCCTGCATCTGCAGCCTCTGTGTGTGAGCCCCAGCAGCATCCCAGAAAGGGACCATTATCCCCAAGCCTTGCCTGTTGCTGAAGTCAGGAGGGCACAATAAAGATGTGTGGCAGCCCAGAGCGGGCTCGTGTGTCGGGAACAAAAGAAGCTTTGTACCAGACGCTGCCTCTGGTGGGAGGTTTGTCAGCTCTGGAGCTGGGATGGTAACTCAGGGCTCTGTGCCCAGCCCTGCTGTGCTGCTCAGGGCCTCCCCTGATTCAGGGCAGGGTCTCTGGTTCTTCCTTCACTGGGGGAGGTCTTGGCAGCAGATCCTGCTTGCCTGAGCACAGCTTTGCCCGATGGGCTGGGAACTGCAGGAGGCAGGGCTCCCCTGGTCTCTCAGGTTCAGCAGCCCTGTGCACTGTGGCCTGAAGCTGTGTGTGCTCTCTGCAATGTCTTAAGTCCCTGGGAGCAGCCTCAGGGTGACAGGGACAGGGCTGTAATGGACCAGGATGGCAATGTCACTTCATCTGGAGGTTTAAGGAGAAATGTCTCCTGGGAAGATTTCAGCAGAGCAGGGCTGAGTGGAGAGGTGAGGGAAGCTCCTGTGCTCGGGCTGTTACACCAGACACATGAGCTTTAGGAGGAGACACTTTAGAGACAGCTGTTTTCCAGCTATTGAGAATGGACCTGAGGTCTGGCTGCTCTCCTAGCTCTCATTGCAGCATCAGTGCCATGTTGTTGTGGGGCTGAGCATGGTGGTGCCTGCCAAGTGATCCAGAATTACCCTCTCCAGAGGGTGTGGTTGAAGGTGAGATAATCAAAAACACAATTGGGCAGAGAAGCTGTGATGGAATTGTGGCAGTAAGACAAGATCATGTTGGGAAGGAACCTTCCATGACTCTGTCTATGATGCTTTAAGATTTTGGTTTTGTGGAAATTTTGTCCAGCCAGTTGCTGTTACTGCAGTATCACAAGTTGTTACTGTTGCTGTGTTTTGTTCATGCTGTGTCCTGATATTCCATCCTTTCTCACCTAAGAGCAATGTTCTCCAGGAACACTCAGTTCTGCTCTCTCCAGTCAAGACCAGGAAGATTTTATTGTGAAGGAAAGAGAACTTAGTATATGTTCTGCTGCTCTCTGCTGTTGTTGTTAGTCCACCACAGGCACCAGATCTTCCAAACAGAAGGAATCTCTGAAGGGAATTGCAGGGCCCATGGCCAGGCTGAGAGGAGCCTCATGTCTCTTCTGGCTCTGAAAAAATGTGTGCTCAGAGAGGAAGCAGCAAACACAGGAAAAGGGTAGTTGCTGAACACAAACTGCCAAGAATTAAGCAATCTGCTTTATACTCTGAAACCTCCTGTTGAGCAAGAAGACTACTTTCCCTCCCAAGCAGGTGTGACTGGTAAAGCAAGGTGGCAAAGTCCTCCCAAAGTTCATCTGCCAGACAGGAACAATACTTCTATAGCCCTCCCCACATCGGGTGTCCCCAGTTTTTATCCCTTTACTCTTGCTACCTTTCTTGGAAGCTGCCTAGACTCTTCCATTGTACCAGCTGCCATTTTCATCTCCATTCTGTACTCTTGTGCTGCACAGACACCACTGGCACATTTTGCTCTTTTGTGAGGCAGCTGGGTACATGGCTGGCAGCGTGTACATGAAAATGAATGTATGGAAAAAGTCTGGGTAAAGATTTCTTTGCATAACGTGATTTTTGCTGGACCCTGATACAGAAAGAAACAATTTAGGAATCCTGGCTTATCAGTGGCAGATTCCTTTTGACTTCGAGAGGGCCAGCCAAGAGATGTGGGAACAGCTTTATCAACCCCTCCTGTGCTGTGGTGCCTTGCAGAGCAGTAATTTGGTGTAGTTGCACTTGGGAGCAAGTCCTCTGTGCCTTCAAGGAAGTGGCCTGTAGGTGATTAATGATGGAGCCTGGTCACAAAATCAAAGGGGGAGGGCTGCAGTGCCTCCCAGGTTCATTTTGCAGAAGGGAGGTATTAGGTCACTGAGGAGGGTGAATTCAGCCTCTTGTCCCAGCTGGCTGGCTGTTCACTCCCCGTGTGCTCAGGAGAGCAAACTCTCTCTAGAGTCCTTTGCTGTGAAGCTGTTCCTGTGAGCCAGCACATAAATGGAAACAGATGGCTCCATCTCAGCAGTTAGTAGGAATCTCTCTCTGCTACAAAACTGCTAATGACGTCTGGGGCTGGACTGAAGCAGACGAGGCTGCTGTGCTGGTGGGCTGTGCTGGGCTCCTGGCTCTCTGCTGGGGTGCCTGTTACTACCCCTCTGGCACAAGAGCACCGAGATTGCTGAGCTGGTCCCCCAGCCTGGCAAACTGTGCAGCAGCCTCAGGCACGATGTCCATCTGGGTACTGCAGAACCACCAGGACCTTACTGTGGGTTCCAGACCTTGCAATTCACACCTTGCAATTCAGACCTTGTAATTATGGAAGGAGATGGGGAGCCCTCTAGTATCTGACACAATCCCTGCTGAGGCTCTGAGCCAGATACTTCATCTAAGGTTCTTGGTCTGTTTCACTACAAACTCAGACTAACTAGTCTTATTTTTGCCATACTGGTCAACATCTCCCTGATAAGGAGAAGCAACACTCAGCAGTCACTGACTATTACTCTTAAGCTTGGAAGAAACTTCATTTAAATTCCCTTTGACAGCACAGTTTGATTTAGATGTTCAGTGACTTGAAGTTTTCTCCCATCATCACATAAAACGTGAATCTCTAGTCACACTGCAGGGCAAAGGAAAGTGGTGAGTTGTGCAGCAAAGGTGTAACCAGGCTTGGTGTTTGCTGGAGCAAGTAGGTGATGGAGAAGGGGAGAGAAAGGTGTTGGCAAGCATTTCTGGATTCTGTTTTTGATTATTCTGACAGCTGACCCCAGGCACAGCCTCAATGTCTGCAGTGGCGGGGTACAAGGAGCCGATGGAAATGCTGGATGGCTGCACAACCACAGGCAAATGGGGAACAATCCTGGTCCCCAGCTGCCTTGCTGCCCTTACCTTCTCCTCTTCATTCATGCAGCAAACTGCCAGGCTCTGTATCTGCCTGGGTGGTCCCACAGCTGTGCCAGTGGCCCTCGATACAGCTGTGCTGGGCACCTCCTCGTGCAGCCGGGGCTGTGGTGCCCTTTGGGAACAGCGCCTTGCTGCCACCGTGATCCAGCGTGGCCCAGTGTGTGCCAGGCCCTGGGAAGCCTGGCCAGGCTGCAAATGATGCAAGAGGTGCTGGCTGTTCCATGGCTGCAGTGTCTCAGCCTTGTGGCCTGCCAGCCTGGCACAGCTGGGCAACACTCCATCCAGCTCTTGACGGGCAGCCAGCAGTGGGCTGGCGTGGATCACAGGGGAGTCGGCTGCAAGCTCCTGGAGTTTTCTGAAAGGCATTTCAAAGCCCCTTGCTTGGAGCAGGCAGCAGTTTGGTTTTTGCAGCCAGGTGTAGAATAGAAGCTACCAAGCCCAGGCAGGGATGTGGAGCTGCTGGAAGTCTCAATGGTTTGCCCTGGAGGGCTGTAAGCACTGTGCTCTGCGGGGATTCAGGACATTGCCCATGGAGAGCACAGTATGTCACAGGGTACAAGGGGATAGAATTGACAGATTGTCTCTGAAAGCTTCAGTCTATAAATCTCCTGTGAGGGGGAAGCTGTGGGAAAGTTGTGGATCCCAGCAGGACAAGTCCTCTCTGTAAGATGGAACTGATGTGTCTGTGCATCTCTGCATGTCCTGGGGATGCTTGTGCAACCATCAGGGCTTCAGGTATCAGTACTGCTTCCCAGAAAGCCACTACTTAGTGGTAGGGGAGGACAGACAATCTTGTATGCTCAGTGAGGATCTCTTTGGATACTTCATCTGAGCACACAATCCTCTCCTTCTCTGGGAGCTCTGAGATACAGCTCTGTGTTAAATTACCCCAATTTCATCATTGCTCAATCTCTTCCTCAGGTTTCCTGCAGGAGGGTGTTATGATCTTTTTCTGAGAGCATCTCACACCATGGCTGAGAATCAGGTACGCTTCTTTAGGTCCTGCCCAAAAGGAGTGTTTGGCACCACTGCTCATAAATGGAGGTGTGCTGCAACCCCAGTCCAGCTGATTGGGTATTCTTGCTGATTAGCTAATTGCTTCCAATTGCCAACAACATCACACTCATTGAATTCACACTATGATTTCCTGGGGAAAAGGGGCAGGGTGCAGCTATGGGAGGGACGCCTGTGTTTGCCAGGCTGAAAAGGACAAATGCTACTGCAATGAAGCACTCAAATCATCATGCAGTTTATTCTGCTGTTCATATTGAACCAAGAACAACATCCTGCGGAGGAAGGGAGCAGAATTTCCCTCTGACTAATGCTGCTGGATTGTGCAGGGCTGCGGGGGAACTGCCAGCCAGAGGAAACCATCAGGAGGACAAAGGAAATGGAAAGGGAATCTAATTATCCATCTGCAAAGACAGATGCTAGTCCCGACATAGGGCCTAGCCCTGGGCAGACTGATGTGGGCAGTGACGTTTGCACAGACTGGTTTTCTGGTGGGGCTGGGAAATGGGCTCCTGAGGGTCTCCTCTGGGATAGCAGATGGTCCAGCACACATCACAGTGAGCCAGGGGAGACTGGAAGGCACACAGCTGCGTCCCCCAGGAACACTGGCCCATGCTGGGCTCCAATGGACAGCGCTTCACAGCCAGGTACAGCTGTGTTATGTGGAGCACAGGCAGAGCTGTGCTGGTGAAAGGGAGGAGGGTGAGTGCATGGCTCCCTCTTAGCAGGCTCATCTCCATCCAGTGGGCTGGGGCCACAAGCCCAGGGATAAGGGTGGGAAGGAAAGTGAAGGTCCCTGTTTGCCTCTGCTATCTCAAGGTGCACAAGGACTCTGTTTCATGTTACTGAGTGTGCAGATACAGCTGACAGCAGGGAGGGAGGGTGTGTGGCTGGAGCCCGGGCATCTGAGTCCTTCATGGGAGACCTGCAGGAAACCCCCTAGGAAGGAGAAGGTGCCTCTACCTCCTTGTTCTGCAGAGCTTTTTGGGGTTATTGCTCACACAGTCTGAGGCCAGCTTTTCTCTCCTTGGGTGCCTCCCAGAACTGAAGGTTTCTTTAGAGAGTTGCTTTTCCCCCCTTAATTAATGGAATTTGAAACTATTTGGTGAGTTGAGTGGGCTTATTCTACTCTCTTTAGGGCATCAGCTACTCCTAAAGTTATGTTAATTGTAGCTGGAAGATAGAGGTTGGGAGTTCTCCCAAGACGTTGGCTTTCATTCTCCCAATAAGGTTTTCAGAAGCCTGCTGGGAGGATAGCGGGGTTAAGAAAGATCTCCTTGCAGACCTGGGAGTATCCCTGAGATGGGTGAACTGGCAATGAATCAGGAGAATTTCTGCTTGAGCATCTTTGTTGTCCACTGCCTTGCTCTCCATGGTCTGTGCTCAGTGTGCTGTTGGAAGGTGTGGTGGCCAGCCTGGACTGTCTTCCCCTGTGATGCCCTTGGATTAGCTCGTGCTGGACCAGGTGTAGGTGTGTCACAATGCTCAGAGGCCGTGATGAACTCTCCGGTTCAGGATTCAGCCTCTTTGGTAGACAGGCCTGATCCTGCATCCCTTACTCATGTGAGCAGTCGTCTCTATTTCAAAGGGACTACTCGGTGAGTAAGGATCGCAGGATTGGGACCACTACCTGTAACTTACACTGCACCTTCTGTAGGATCCTGTCCCCAACCTTTTTCTATTCATGTATGTTAACACGCATCAAGAACTTCCTAAACTGATATTCTTGTCATTTGGATGGAGAACCTGAGAGCTGGAAGAAGCTATGCCTTTCCATTGCAGAGGACAAATCACATTATTTTCCATCCTCTTCCACCAAACCATTCTCTGCCCAGCCAGCTTCTGTGCCCCAGAGCAACATGCACCTGTTTGTCTCCCAAACGTTGTTCCCAGGGCTAGCAGCGCTCTGTTCTGCCTCTCCCTGGTTTTCCCAGCTGTAGCTGTGAGATGAGAGGCCGGGCATCTATTTAAGCCTGATTTGTGCTGCAGAGCTGGAGGATGAATAGGAGGGAGAGATGAGCAGCAGTAGTGCCGAGACTGCCGCAGATCTTCCTGCACCACCTGGTTTCTCCTTCTGTCGTAACAGGCTAAATTTGGAAACCTCTGTCCTGTCCTAAGGAATGTGTTCGCAACCGGAGGAAGCAGCGAGGGCAGCAGGTTTGACCTGCACGTTGATTCCCGTGTGGCCTGGCCAGGGAAGCCGCCTGGGCGCTCCCTGCTCGGACACGGCCCTGGCGTGGGCCGGCTTCTCCCTCGCGCGGAACGCGCCGGTACCGCAGCGGCTCCTCCCGGGGACAGGAGCGGGCAGCGACCGAGGCGTGGCTGCAAGAGATCCGGGCAGCTCCACGTCTGCCCAGTTTGTTATATCGTGAAGATTATCCTAAATGAGGAGCTGGGTGTGAGAAGCTCTGTGAACTCGCTCCAGAGCAAGTCACGAGTTTAAACAAGCAGGAGGCAAATTACGGTCGTAGCTCCTTTTTAAGAGCTGGAAGTGGAGGCATTGCATGAGTCACACAGTGCTTCTTGGGAAGCACGAGGCACTTCAAGTGGAAGCAGAGAGCATAAATACCTTTGAAATAGAATTTGATACATTTCTGGAGGGATTATGTGACAAAGCAGCAGTGATCCTTGAGCGGAAATTAAAAGTTTGACCTGTGGGATAGGTAAAAGAAAATATGAGATCTGACTGCTGTGCAGATGGTGCTTGTGGCACTGAACATACAGGGAACTAATCCTGTGCTTTAGGATTTCTGCATTTCTTGTCTGGTATCTTGCTTTTTCCTGAGCATCATAGGATGAAGCCTGGCTAAAGCACCAGGGCTCTGATGCTCCCAGAAGCCACTTACATGGAGCCTTGCTTGCAAGTTCAAGATTAAATTATTCATCAGAGTTTAGATCAGCAAGGATTTTCCCTTGGATCAGGTCAGCAGGAGCCTCATCTGCAGCTCTGCTGGTGATGGAGCAGCAGAGTTCAGACCTTGTGATACCCATGAGATTCATCTGTCTGAAGTCAGCACTGATGTTCCTTATAGTGGGAGAGGAGGCAGCAGGAGAAGAAGGTGGTAACTGAGCCCTGGAGGTTCCCAGCTATGCACCTGCATGGAGGATATCTGCTGTTCCTCAGCCTCCATTGCCCTGGTCCAAGCTGAGAATGGGTTTGCTGCCTGCTGCTGCTCCTGTTCAGCTTGAGCAAACAGCTTCTCTGGAACTGCCCTTCCCTTCGTCCTAGAAAACAGCTAGGAAGAAAATTTCCCTTCTGTGGGGAATTCTGAAAATAGCTTAGTTACTTCAGAGGAAGAAACACAAATGCTGTTATTACGTGCCTGTGCTGACCCTGCCAAGCCATGGATATGCAGTTTCACCACTCTTCCATGCAGGCCAGGCTGGCTGGGTGCATCCCTAGAGAGACTCTGTTGCCTGGCTCTGTGCTGCTCAAAAGCATCAGTCTGGATCAGGCTGAAGATTTTCCTTTCATGGCATGCTCCTTGTTGTTCACCAAGAATGGAGCTTGAGCACTGCAGTCCCTAAGCCACAGCATCTCTGCCAGAAAACAGCTCCCCCGCAGGTGGAGGACTTCTCTGCTGTCACAGGTTGACAAAGAGCTTGATGCACCCCATGCCTGTGTTGTCCTTGCTGACTGTTTGGCAGATTGGGGCTGGGCAGTTTGGGGATGTCTGCTCTGACACTCAGAAGCCTGGATCATGCAGCCTTGCCTGGAGAGGACCTTAGAGGTGCCAGTGGAAGAAAACACTCTGGATTTGCTCTAGATCTTGGAAGTGCCAAGTTCTTCCCTGCTGAGTTCTGCTGCACGCTGCACGAGATGTCCTCTGTTTTTCTTATTTAAGGATGGTTTGCATCAGATTTCTTGCTGGAGGAGCAGGCCAGGATTTACACTGGACATTTCTAAGGGCTGTGTAGAAAGAGGATTGTGATCAGAAAGAACAGGGGCAAAACAAGATTGGCTTGTCTGTCTTTGGGAAGTTTGGACACAGATCAGCCTGAGCCAACAGTTCTGGGTGTGTCATGCGGCACATCTGAGGGACACAAACGAGTCTATCATTTATGGTTTGGTGACTCTGAGGATGCCACATGAGCATCTCTAGGAGGGACAGGAGAGGCTGAGACCAGTTGACTGTCCTTCAGCATTTTGGAAGCCATAGCATTGGCCACTCAGTCTTAAGATGATCTCTGTAGCCAAGACCTACTCTTCTGTATCTTTTCCTAATCTGCTTTCTGAGTTGTCAGGCATGGCCTTCTGACTGGAATTTCATCCTGGCTGTCAGTCCTGAGAGCATGTGTGCTGTGTGAGAGCTCAAGGCACTTGGGAGACAGTAGTTCCTTGTTCCTCTCTGCACTGTCAGCACAGCTCCTAGGGCCATGAACAACACTGTGGTTTTGTCGCAACCAAATTATTGTTGACTTCATCTGTGATCGCAGCCCAAAAGAATGTTCTGATTTGGTGCAGTGGGCTCGTGGGGACACAGCATGTCTCCATGTGCCTTTGCAAGATGCTTGTGGTTGGTGGCCATATGGCCTGTGGCCCTCAGACAAGGGTTTTCCAAGCCATGAGAATTCATGGGACTTGGAGAGGGTTTGCTTGCAGCTATTGTGGTTTATGGTGTGGAAGGACTGGTGAAACCTCCTGTTATCTTAAGAAGGTTTGGGTGCACCTTGGGTGTGCCACAAGCTATTGCTCTTGCTGCCCAGTGCAAGGCAGTGCAGTACTATCACTGCTCCTCAGTCATGTGCCAGTTGCAGATCCTGGTAGAAGAGTCCCCAGGTCCTGGAAAGCAAGGATTAGGTGAATCTAGGAGGAAGAAGATGTGTCATGAGCATTGCCTGACCTACCACTGAGCTGGGAGACCAATGCAGGGCTGTCAGCTCCCTGGGGAATGGAGCAATGCTGCAGAGTGAGGGCAGAGGCACCAAAAAGGGACATGTTCTGAGCAGTGACAATTCCTGCCACACCTGGATCTCAGTCCAGGCCTTCTGCTTGACTGCTACACAAAGAAACAACTGGGAGCAAAACTCAGTGAGTGTAATTAAGGATGCCACTGGCTGAGCAGGATGGTTTGGAGAAGGGTTTCGTGCGTGTGGTATGACAGCTGTTGTATGGCATGAGTTTTCCTGCTCTGGGAGTGTTTCCCAGTTCTCCTCCATTTATTTTTATCAGCCTTTAGGACCTTGTGCCTGTGACTTCTGACATCACCTATCTTGTAGGATGGCAGCATAGTAAAACATTGGGGGTCTTCCCCCTCTTCTTTCCTTTGCATGCTCACAGCTGCTCCCAGACTTTGGCCACTGGACCTTTTAGTGACTCAGTACCTTATAACAGAACCTGGTGTCAGCCAGGCTTGGGGTACATGGTAGAGGCCCTGGATTGTAGCCCACGGTGACCAGGGCAGGCCTTGCTGGTCTGGCACTCTGTGGAGTCACTGCTGGAGCCCTGCAGATCCCAGAGAAGCAGCAGGAGCTCTGGCTGAGAGTGAGGCAGGAGTGTGGCTGCAGCCTGTGTCCTTCCCATTGGTGAGCAGAAAGCTGCTCAGGAACCCGTGGGGCAAGGGACAGGTTCCTCCAGCACCACTAGTGCTGTCATCTACTGTCACTTCATTATACATGCTGTGGTATTAACCCCCTGGTTTCCAGAATGATGTGATTATATGACATTAGGAGCTTTTGCCTATTTCATATAAATTCCTGTTCAGTTTCTATGGCTGCACAGAAAAGCTGGAGGGCATATTTTATAGAAAGGTTCAGAACCCAGACTTGATATTTGAATTACTTTTTTGGCGTGCTGGGCTGCTGTTGGGTTGGGTCCATCTGCTTAATGAACACACAGATACTTCCTTATTCTGAAACATCTTCAGAGCTTGAATGGTTGCTGTAAGATCCAGAATGCATCTGCTGCTAGTCTAACTGGATTCAGAGATGAAGCTGCAATAGAGCCTGGAGTAGACAAGAGATCAGCCTCCACCACGTGGGGACAGATCCATGTAAACCAGGACTGCCATCTGAGGGTTATATTTGAAGCTTTTGAGGTTTGAATATTTGAACGATCTGAGCTACTGGGGGGCTTTGTGGACCCTTGGAACCTCCACTCACATAGCCAGAAGCAGCACATTTTTGCGGGAGCAGGTTTCCTCCGGCAAACCTTTGTCTCGGCCGCGTCAGGCAGGGTATGTAAGAAATCCTGCAGCTGAATAGGCCCATCTGTCACGCGGAGTCAGCCTGATGGCAGGGACAGCATCCGGTACGTGCGCAGCCTCTCCGCGGGACACTGGTGGGGCGAGCGACATCGCCTCTGGCCTGCGGCCGCGGTGGCCTTTGTCCTGTCCTCGCTGGCAGGCTCCTCCCGCGGCACAGGCGGAGGCAGGAAATCCCGGGCAGCTGCTTGGGAGCCTCCTCGCCTTTCCTCGCCTCTCCTCGCCTCTCCTCCTCGCCTCGCCTCGGCACCGAGGCGAGCCGAGCCAGCCCTGCGTGTGTGTGCACGCGTAGGCGGGGGGGCTGCCGCATGGATTTAGCGAAGGCTGGGAGGGAACACATGGGTTGGGGTTTTTTCCCTTGTCCCGCGGTGGGTGTCCGTCCGTCCTGCCAGCCGCGGTTATGGATTCGATCATTATTCAGGAGCGGTTAGTGGAGCGGCTGCTGTCTCCCCGGACGCAGGCACAGCGAAGCCACCCAGGCAAGCTGAAGGTACAGGGATGTATTTATAGCACTGCGCGAGCCGGGGAGCAGCGGGGACAGGAGGGGGGAGGATGGTGCCCGAGAAGACGCGCGCAGCACAAGATGAGACCTCTGAGGAGCAGAGGAGCGGAAAGACGCCGGTAAGGGAGGGACGGCGGGCACAGAAAGGAGGGGAGCAGCCCCCGCGGGCGCGGGGCCGAGGGGCGCGGGGGGCGGCTGCGAGATCGCGGCGCTTTGGTGCGGTTATTGATGCAGTGATTCCCTGGCTGAACGGCCTGTGCTGAATGGGGGGGGCTCAGGGCAGGAGTCAGTGCTGTGTATGCCCACACGCAGTCCGATTTGTGTTAATTAACACTGTGTTAATGCTGTGCTTTGCTGGCCGCATTCTTTCTCTTCGGCAAATGCTGGTGGGCGAGTGGTTTTGCCGATACTCCTGTGCTCAGCCTCTGGCCCGAGGAGCAGATGTCCGTGGCAGATGCCTCGGGGGCTGTTTGTGTTATGAATTTATGCAGCTTTCTGCAATGAAAGGAAGCAAAGAGTCTGCCTCTCCAGGGCTGAGCTGTGCTGGCTCCTGCAGACGCGGATGCGGCGGCCGTGCCTGGCCGGAGGGGAAAGGCTGCAGGAAGGGCTGCCTGGGATGGCTTGTGCTGAAGGATGTGACAGCAACAGAGCCCCTTCCCCCTGAAGAGGCAGAGGCGCCAGGGTCCTAGCACAGCTCCATCGTTTCTGGGGCTTGCTCCAGACCTTGATAGGTCTTTGATATTCTTCAAATTTGCGGTGGTCCCATGATGTTTAATGTTAGCCTTTTGAATATAGCCAGCAAGGTCCCTTTTATCCCCAGGCTGAATGGTGAAGTCACGTGAGATCTGGGTTGGTTTAAACAGCACATCCTCCAGAGATGTGAGGAGGGAATTGGGAAGGACAGGAATGATGGAGGTTGTACTCTGCCTTGGAGGAGCAGACAACTCTGTGAACACCTCAGTACCAGGATAGCTTCTCCTCTGTGCAACACATCCTGAATGTTTCTATGCCCCCAACAGGGACAGGGCTTGAGCCCACCCAGGGCTTTGTTGCTTGGCTTGAACTCCCAGGGAGAGCACTGGCTGTCAGGGGAGCCCTGGCCACCTCGGCCAGCTGTTAGAGGATGTGAGGATGTGATTTGTTGTGTAATGTCTGGTGAACCAGCAAACGCGTGCCAAAGGAGAGTACGGGTGTGTTTTGCTTGGCCTGGGGTGCTTTGGTTTGTGACAGGGTCCCAAAGTTTGGCCACATCTCTGGTGGCCTCTGTGGTGCTGTGTGGGGCACGTTCCCAGGCACGTGTAGTGGGATGCCAGCGGGAACAAAGGCAGCAGCATGGAGCAGGCGGTGGGAGAGGGGCTCCTTGTGCCAGAGGGCTGCTGGCTTGGCTGGCTGAGGCCCTGTCCTGACAGCTGGAGTTGGCAGGGAAGCACAGTGCAGGAACCAGCTGTCCTGGCTTTTGTCAGCTTGATGGGACCTGGCTTGTGAGGGTTAAGAGTGCAGGGGGGGGGCTGTGATGCATTTAGGAACACCCTCCATCCAAGCCTCTCATATAATTAAAGAATTCTAGCTTTTTATAACCCAGAAAGCCCCCTGTCTCTGTCAGTAGCCCTCCCAAGTTCTCCAACCCATACATGGTTGCTCTGCAGATACTACCTGGAGATGGTGAGTGGTGTAGAGCTTTGAGCAAAGCACAGGCTCAGAAGGCTAGCTGGGCTCCTTAAGTGCCAGGTTGATGTTGCCATGCTGGCAGACGTGATGGTATGTGCCTGTCACAGTGCCTGAATATGACTGGGATAGGAGCACAAACTGAGTGTCTCAAAGTGAAGGTGAAGAGCTACAAGTCAAGGCTGGTGAAGAACCACAAGTCAAGAGATCACACTGCTGGTCTTGGGGAGGGTTGTTATAAGGAGGGGATCCCTCCTCACAACTCACCTTGCATCTCTTGCCTTCACCCTTGACAGGGCTCTGCAGTGTATCCATGGCTGGTCAGAGGGAGACATGGCTGGGGACATGGCTTTTCCCCTCACGGGTCTGGCTGGCTCCCATAGTGAGGGAAGCTCTTCTGTTGGTATCACGCTCAGCACTGACCTTCCTTTCTGCAAAGGAAATGACTGCATGAGTCATGGGTAAAGGGTAGTGTCCTGCACCAGCTGAGATTTGCTCATTTTGAATATCATGGTTCCACAGAGCTATGGGGAGTAACAAGAGGTACAGTAAATCCATGCTCTCTTGGTTGGGCTGAACAGAAATGAGAGATCAGGTTCAGCCAGTTACACCTGGCAGAAGAAACTGGAGTTGCACCAGAGTGCAGCTTCCCAGTGTCTCCATTGTCAGCCCTTAGTCATCTAGGTTAAAAACCTAACAAAACAAGAGAAACACACCCCAAGCCTCAGCCATGGTTGCATTAGCACATTACTGGTGCTACTTCACATGTCAAGTCACTGGAGTGAGCGAGTGATCAGAAAGTCTGGTAAAGATCAGGGCAGGAGAAGCACAAAAGGAAAGTCTGTTGTATATTTGTGGTGCTTGCTGGGAAACACTGGACGTTTTACTGTGAGGTGTTGGCTGTTTTGTGTCCACTTTGGCTGTGCTCGTGGATGTGTCTTACCAGGAAGTGAAGCAGCTGTGAGACAGCTCTGCTCCTGAGAGGCAGAGGCTGGAAGCAGCCTTTTCCTCCTTGTTTTTGTGACCTTGCCATTATCACGTTTCTCACTTTGCTTTGTGCACCTCATTTGCCCTTTACTGAGCCCTTTGGGTGGCAGCTTGTGGTGTCCCCCAGGCAGGCATTGCTTTGCTGCGTGCAGCTCATCAGAGCTGCCATCACTCATCACCCGGGGGTCTCACTGCACTCGCTGCACTGCTGCTCGGGATGTCACTGCCTTTTAGATCAGTCATTACAGCTGCCAAGGGAGCACTTTGGGCACTCTCTTATTCTCCCCTTTTCTCTAATTTCATTTTCTGTGTCCCTTCCTGCATTTCTAGACTATGGAGTGGTGAAACAACAGTACTTCAGCTATGGGAGGTGAGGGAGATCAGAACCCACAATCACTCAGGGCTAAAATGACTAAGTTTCAGACCCAAACCAAACATCAATTGCTGGAAGGTGGTGACAGTGCTAAAGGACAGAGTCCTTGGGCCATGATGGCCATCAGTTCCATCTGTTCCATCTCAGTGGGCAGCTCCAGAGCAGCCATAAACTGGGAGGAGAAGACTCTCTATCTTCCCTGCTCAGTGTCCCCAGTGGAACTTTGCAGTCTGTCAGACTGAGGATGCCCAGGGATTCTCACACAGGTGGACATGCAGCTGTAGAGAGCTGTTGCCCACCTGCAGTGTGGAAATAGGTGCAAGTCAGCGTTGCCTGAAGCTCGGCATCCTGGATCATATTTTGTATTTCTTTGAGTGTGTGGCTCAGGAATGGAGATAGTTAAACTTATGAACAGAGGTGTTCCCTGCTGTGCCTGAAGAATGGGTGAGAACAGTCATGTGCTTGAAGGCATCCATGGAATAGGAGCTAGGGCCAGTTTTGAGGAACTCCTGGCTCAGATGTGTCTGTGGTGTGAATCCCAGTAGTATGATTATATCCAGTGATGTTGAAATGCAGAGTCTATCATGTTTTTAGCTCAGGCATTTGTGAATGGTTTAGTGTGCTTGTCCAGAGCATGTGCCATGCTTGTGGGGTGCCTGTGGATTTTGTGCTGTGAGAGAGCACTCAGTGACAAGGGGCTGTATCTGGGGGTGGTTAGATGGTAGGTAACACTCCAGTGATACAAAATGTAAGACCCTCACCAAAGTAATCTTAGTTCTATTATCAATATTTCCACATCCTTCCACTTCCCATGCTCCTTGAACTTTGCTCTCTTCAGAAATAACACAAGAGATTACTCAGGATTTCCTCTTATTCAGCCAGGAGTGGCTGTGACACAGCAAGAAATAATCCCCTCTTAGATCAGGCAGAAGCTGAGCCACTGTACCTTCCTCTAGACATGGCTCAGGACAGTGCAAGCCCCAGGGTGCTAATTACAGAGCTCTCCATCATGTAGCACAGGTGCCTCTGGTGGGAAGGATGTGGAAATGAGCTGGGGAGAGGTGGCATTTGGTGACTGTGCAGATGGAGCAGAGTTAGGAAGGCTGTCTGTGGATGTGCTCTCTGGTAGGAATGGTGGGACATGCCTTTTCCCTTGTACTCTCTGTGCTGGGAAGCTGCTGGGAGAGTAGCTAAGCAGGACTGTGGCTGGGACATGTCCCACCTGTGGGAAGGGCCAAGTCCCTAGGCCCAGAAGAGGTGTGTGCCTTGCCCTGCACTGCTGCCAGAGCAGGGACCAGCCTCTGCTCCAGCCCTTGGCTCTGCCCCAGGGGCTTTGTGAGTCCCACTCCCTGTCACTGTATGAGGCTCAAGCAGAAGAGGTGGCACACTCTGATCTGCTGCCATCCATCTCTGACCCACAGGACCATGAGAAGCAGTACGTGGGCTTTGCCACCCTGCCGAACCAGGTCCACCGGAAATCCGTGAAGAAGGGTTTTGACTTCACCCTGATGGTTGCAGGTGAGACTGCCCGTGGATGGGGGTGGCTGGGCCACATGGTGGATATGGGGAGGAACCAGCTCTCCTCACTTCCCTTAGGTGCTCCCATAGTGCCTGGATCCTCCCCTTGCTCTGCTCCCCAGCCTGTGGCAGTTCCCCCAGGAGGAATGGGCCCCTCCTGACCCCTCAGAACCCACTCGAGCAGGCTTTTCCTCCAACAGTGACTACTCTGGGTGAAGGCAGGGCTGAACAGGGACTGAGGGAAAGGAAGGAGAGGGAGAACGGGGGAGCCGGGAGATCACATTCATACAAGGATTGAGACATCTTGCAGCAAAAGTCTTTCCACTGCTGGAAAAATGTAGTACCAATAAACAGCTCCTGACAGCTTGTCTCTCTTGCTTCCTCTGGCTCAGGATTCAAAGCCTTGTTCAAAGTTTCATTTGTAAGTCAATTAGTGGGTCATGTTGCTTGCTTTTTCCTCCTCCCCTTTGCACTCTGTCAATTAGGAGAGTCGGGTCTGGGCAAATCCACGCTGGTGAATAGCCTGTTCCTGACAGACCTCTACAAAGACAGAAAGCTCCTCAATGCAGAGGGTAAGTTGAGGGCAAAGTGGGGTGAATGGGACTGTCCTAAGGACTAGCACTTTGGTTCCTTGCTTCAGCAGCAGCTACAAGTTTGGCTGGATCCCAGCCCTCTTGTTTGTGGCTCTGCTCTCCTTTGTGTCTGCTAAGGCACTAGAATCAAGCAAAAAGGGTTTGGCTGCAGGGCTTTTCTGTCCTTTGAAGGGAAGATGAGGCTGCAGAGCAGCACTAGCCCTTTGAGATGAGGTATTGAGATTCATCTTTTGTTTTTGGATGCTGGTGTATGGTAGGGATTCTCTTTCCCCAGTGACTGGACAAAATGTTCAGAACAGCTGGGCTACAGGCATATCAGAGGTTTGTGTATGTTCTTGGAGTCTGTCTGCCTGCTGCTGGCCTCCTGAAGTACCACTCCCTTGAGGTTCCTTAGAGCATGATCTGGGGTTTTTGAAACCTGTGTTACTCCCTGTGTTCAGTGATAAGAGGGAGCTGGCTTGTCATGGGTGCAGTGGGGATCCCCAGCATTACTGCCTGGCTTTAACTCACGTGCTCCTGTTCAAAGAGAGGATCAACCAGACAGTGGAGATCATCAAGCACACGGTGGACATTGAGGAGAAGGGTGTCAAGCTGAAGCTGACTATAGTGGACACACCAGGCTTTGGAGATGCTGTTAACAACACGGAGTGGTGAGCAGGGCACTGCTGCCTTCCTTTTTGTCCTTAACCTCACAGTCATTAGGAGACAGGAGACATTACTGATGATTTTGTTTTGATTGAATTGCCCTTCCCAGCTGGAAGCCCATCACTGACTACATTGACCAGCAGTTTGAGCAGTATTTCCGTGATGAGAGTGGCCTGAACCGGAAGAACATCCAGGACAACCGAGTGCATTGCTGCCTCTACTTCATCTCTCCCTTTGGGCACGGGTGAGAGCCCACACTCCAGACCTCCAGACCTAGGGGGTGACTCAGTCCAGAGGGAAGACCATTGTGCCCCAGGACTGCCCTGTAGCAGCTTGTACACTGCCAGGGCCATTGGCACAGGGGAGGAGCTGTCTGGCTGTTCTTCCACTGCTAAGCATCACAGCATTCCCTTCCCTCACTGGCAAGACAGACTGCCTATGAACAGGCAGAGCAGATCTCCCTCAGGCCTTTCAGCCTGATTGGAAAATCAGGAGAAATAATGCCATGCAGACCTGTACGTTCCTGTCTAGCTAAGCTGGACTGATGTGTAGGAAAGGGAGTTTTAAGCTGCCATCAATCTCTGCCCCTTTTTGGCTCCTGTGTCAGCCTAGCCTAGAGCAACTGAAGGGGCTGTGTTGGCTGCCTGTGGTACAGAACAGCTGGAGGGAGACCCCAGGCTGCGGCCTGGGCAGTACTTACCTGCAAGGGAGCAAATGCCCAGTGGGTGTCTGTATGAGATACTCAGCAGCTAAAATTGGAGACAGCTCTCCTGAAGGTACAGCCCTAGCTGAGAGCTGTCCCAGTGCTGCTGCAGGCTCTTGTGACAGTGCTGTCCTTTTCCCTTTGTGCTGGGTGGGTGAGAGGCTGGAGGGGGAGCTGCCCAGTGTGTCTTTGCTAACAGTGTCCCTCATCCCTGCTGCAGGCTGAGGCCTGTGGATGTTGAGTTCATGAAGGCTCTGCATGAGAAGGTCAACATTGTGCCACTGATTGCCAAAGCCGACTGCCTGATCCCCTCTGAGATCCGGAAGCTAAAGGAGAGGGTGAGATGCTCTTTCTCTACAGAGTTACACCTGAAGTAGTGGCAGGGATGAGCTGAGGAGGATGGGGAGATAGACATGTATGTATTTATGTGTCTGTTCAGTGTGTTTGTGTATATATATATATACACACATATGCAGTATTTGCACATACAGCTGCAGCCATGCTCTGCTGTGAGAAGGGAAGTCAGGAGAGAGGCTGACTGTAGAAGAAACATCAAATCCTTTTGCCATCTGTAGGCTATAGCAAACCATGGTAGCACAAACAGAATAAACCCAGCATTTCTGTATTGTTCAGTTTTACATCCCTTTTGGTTTTGTCTTGCATGGGCACAGATCCGGGAAGAGATCGACAAATTTGGCATTAAAGTGTACCAGTTTCCTGAGTGTGACTCTGATGAAGATGAGGAATTCAAGCAGCAAGACAGAGAGCTGAAGGTGAGGAATCTGCTCAGCAGGGTCTGGGAAATCAAGCTCATGGGTATGTGGGTCAGTCCAGAAGGAGCCAGAGCTGTCCTGCTTGTGCGGAAGGCCTGTGCTACTGCTCCCCAGGGAACAGCCTTGGCTCATGTGGTAGAGGGCCTGGAGAAGGTGCTGATGTCCCTGCTGGTGCCATGGAATCAAGTGTGGCATGAACTCATGGCCCCTCTGCTCTCCCTCTAGGCAGTGTCAGTCTTTCTTCCATCTGTCCCAGCCTGTGTGTTTAAGATGAAAGCTGGGTTGTACAGCAGTTCTGAGCACCTGTTTCTGGGTGATACCATCAGCAAGGAGGAGAGATTTGTGAGTGATCAGGCACCACTATGACACATTATTTGCATTGGGAGACACAATATGATCATACAAGCATATCTGGAGGCCCCAGGAGCTGAGTCCTCACTGCCTCCCAAAGCTGTGTGTACGTGCAATATGGCCTTGTTTCTCCTGTCAGAGTGGGGCAATGGGCTTTGACTCCCTTGTGAGCAGAGAGGAGAGCAGCCTGTATATTCCTGCTCTTGGTGTACAGCACCACTTGCTTGGTGTCCCAGCCTCTTTGCTCTGGCTTCCTTGTAGAACTTCCCCTTAATGAAGGGATGCAGGCACCTGCAGAGACACAGCTTCCCTCAGGACAGCTGAGGTCAGGCTGGGAACTAGGCTGCCTGTAGATCCCAGTGCTTTAGGCCTTTCTCTAGATCTGGGTTGTGGTGTCCTGCTCTGGTATGTGTGGATGTCCCTGTGCCTTTCCTACCAGTACCTTCCTCCTGCTGTTCTGCTGAGCCTGAGCTTGGCCCCTGGAGAAGGGATCCATGGGCAGCCCGGGGCTGGGCTGGGCTCAGCAGTGCCTCTCGTTCCAGGAGAGCGCTCCCTTCGCCGTCATCGGCAGCAACACTGTGGTGGAGGCAAAAGGCCAGCGGGTCCGTGGGAGGCTCTACCCCTGGGGCATTGTGGAAGGTAAGCTGGAGCCTGGAAGCACTGGGAAGAGGGGCAGGCAGGGACAGGGCAAGGACAGACAGGCATTTCCAACAGGGATGGCAGGGGAGAGCTTGGACTCTCTGTGCCACCTTTGGCACACAGCAGGGGACAAGGTAGGGCAGAGACAGAGGCACTGGGTCTGGCTCAGGAGGTCTGTGTTACTGGGAATATATGAACAACCCTCCCATTGCAGACTGAGGAAGAGAGGTCCAGTGTGAATGGCTGAATGCTTAAGCTTTAGTGTGCACTAGGACATGGCTTCTTATTAAGCAGGAGAGGCTGGACATTGCCCATTTATTTTCTGGGGAGAAGCTGTTGCCCTCAGCCAAACAATCATAAACCCTCATGCACTCCCTCCTCTGCTGCTGCTCCTGTAAGTGCTGGAATTACTGGGCTGGAGGCTGTGCTGATGCACAGTGTTTGTTTCCAACTTTCTTCCTTTCTAAAGGGAGAAATTTCATAAAGCCCTTAGGCAGAATAACCCTGGAATGGCTTTTGCTGCTGTTGCTGATTTGCCCTTGCTGGTTTGTTGCTTTAAGGCCTTGCAGCTTTAGATCCCAAAAGCTTGTGTTTGCACTCGTGGGCTGGTGCTGGCTGCTTGGGCTGCCCAGCTGTTGGCTCTGCTCCCTCAATGGCTCCAGAGGGGGCTGTGCCTGTCGGGATGCTGACATTTGGCAGTAGGATCAGCTTTGTGAACCCCTATGCCTGATACAGCTGGTTTTCCCCAGCCCTGCAGAGAGGCAAATGGAGATCATCACAGCAGCACAGTGCTTCCCACAGTGCTGTCTGGAGCCAGGCTCCCCATGGCAACAGCAGCTCTTTCAGCTCTCCGTTGCCTTCTCTTGGCTTAGCCCCTCAGGGGCTGATTTTGTCTACAGGGGCCTTTGATAAGTCCTAAATTCTGATGAGACAAGCAATTTACCTCCAGCACCAGCTGTGCTCACTGTGGTTGTAGCAGTGACATCCCATGTACATGGGATCCTCTCTCAGGGCTCTGCTGTATGTGCTTAATTAATCCTTTTACACAGAAAAAGTGCTGGGAGCACAATGCCTTCAGCACCTGGCTCAGTGTTGAGAAGTGCAGAGCACCACTGAGACCTGTGCCAGGGTAGTGGCAGGAGATGATGAGGAAGGATGAGGAAGGAGCCCTGGGATGGGGTTTTAGTCCAGTCTGGCTGTCCAGGAGCTGAGAAGGGGCTCCCTGGAGAGGCCTGGTGAGGTGGGATATCCAAGCACTCTCCTGTTGTTGCTTCCACAGTGGAAAACCAGGCCCACTGTGACTTCGTGAAGCTGCGGAACATGCTGATCCGGACACACATGCACGACCTGAAGGACGTCACTTGCGATGTCCACTACGAGAACTATCGAGCTCAGTGCATCCAGCAAATGACCAGGTGGGTTCCCATCTCTGGTGGGAGGGGTCTGTCACCCTCTGTGGAGCAGGGGTTGCTCTCACAACAGCTCATGTGGCCAGGAGGCTGTGGATCTGCTGGAGACTTGCTGGGATGCAGCCTTCAGGAATGGCACTTGGAAGTAAAATAGCAAATCCAAGCATGTTTCCCACAGCCTGAATCCAAGGCAGGAGTGCTTGAGAATCCATATTCCTGTCTGAGGATTCCCCATGCAGATATAGAGAAATAGGCCTGGAGATTCTTTTGAAGAGCTGTTTCTAGCAGTGGATGAAATACATCCAACCTAATTAAATGGGATAAACCATTTCTCTGGTGAGTGATAGTTGTGTACATTGCTGAACAGGAATGCATTCTGTGGTCTGCAGTTATGTCTAAATAATAGCATGGCCTTTGGGATGTTGCTGTTTCTCAGACAACAGGGCTCAGACAATTAGTAAGACAACACATCTCCAAAGATTTCTCTGCACTGCTTTCCCTTTGTATTTGATGCTCTGTGGTTTTAGTCAGAATGATCAGAAGAGAGAACACTCACAGGCTTCTCATTTGAGACCTCTATTTTTCCTTCTCCCTTCCATGACTGGTATACTGGTGAAAAAAATTGGGTTTAAGTAGGTCTTGGCTCCTCTGTTGTGAACCATTCCCTTCACTTCCTGCCAGCCCTGGCTGGGTAGCTCTGTGCTGCCACGTTGCAGAGCAGAATGGCTGTGCTTCAGCCAGAAGCAATCCTGCATGTGTGCTGATGTGCAGGTTGGCACATTCTCCTGACACAGTGTATCCCAGTACTTTTGCATAGCAGGCAAGCCTGTTTTTTTCAGCAGCAAGTATATGGAGTCCCAAAATAACTATGCTAAATGCTAGAGCTGGGTGAGCAGTGTCACAGCTGCTATTTAGGTAGGCTGTGTGTCTATTAAAAGAAGAGCACAGTGAAAACATGGTTGCTATGCCTAGAGAAAGCTTC